>NC_090921.1:499260456-499563486 GCF_040938575.1 Ambystoma mexicanum | reverse complement strand
AAGTATTGTATTGTAGTCATCATTTATATAGCGCAATTTCCCCATTTGTGGATGGAACGCATGCAGGGACCGAAGTCCAGGTGTGGGAAAGTTCTAAGAGGAGGCTTAAGATGCTTGTGTGTATGTGGCCAAGATTAGGACTTAGAAGGGCTGGCTAGACTCTAGAAGCAACCAAGAGGCCAGGCACATGGCTGGGTGCTGCGGGAGGTCACAACAGAGCGCGTGTGAACGAGAATCGATGTGTATCCACCTAGACCGAATTTTGTCATAGGTTGATGTTGTATTCTAATGGCAGAGTCGTTGAGGCACGTCTGGTGTTTCAGTGCAAATCGGTTATGTGACCAGTTTCACCGAATTTGTCATAGTTGTAGCTGCATTCTAGAGTGTGTGAATGGATAGCCGTGCCTGCGGCAGATGTCCACCAAAGTGGTGCGTTTACTCAGGTGGAGCTTATCTTCAATGTTGCTTTGTCATCCGATCTTCTGTGGGGGAGAGAAAGCCAGCTACCCGCACAGACTTTTTTGAGCAAGGAGATGGAAAGCTTGTGAACATTCACCCAACCATTGAGAGGGAAAGAAGGGCGAAGACAGCCAACAGAGGGGAAAGGTCCAATGAGTAAAGCTACAGACCAGGAGAGAGAATATGCCCAAGCACCTTGGTGAGGAGATGAACCAAGAAGGAATCATTGGCAAAACACATATTGAGCAAAGTGGTACATACTGAGCGACAAAGTCCAAGTAACCGAACTGAAGAAACATAAAGGTACGATGCAGTTACATGCTGGGACAGTAGGTTTACCTACCCAGGCTGAACAGAAAAGCACGTGCAGCAAACCCGCTACACAACTGGGCACGGAGTCTAAAGTTCCAGATCAAATGGAGGAAAGTCTAAGCTGAGACCCGGCTATAAAATGGGAAGCTATGATCAAGTGCTATAGCGAACTGAAGAAACTACATGCTAAGAATTTGCTGTGTGCTCGGATACCATGAAAACCCGACGCATACTGGGACACAATGCAAGTCTCTAGTCTGAACTGAAAAAGCACACACTGGAAACTCAATGCATACTCAGACAATAGGTCCACGATCCCACTAGAAACTGAACAATCTACACAATATTTACCCGCTGCAGTAAACCAAAGGAAACTTATGGGTGAGAAGCCACCACACAGTGGAATACTGGGTCCACATTTTCAGATTGAACTTGATTGATAATTGATTGAAGAAAGGACATACTGGGGGAGTCAATCTAAGTGTCCAGAGTAAACTGAAGGAACAATGTGCTCAGAAGCCACTACTGGGATATTGAATACGGAGAATTGTCAGAACAAAGTTTCAGAGTCTATGATATGAATAAGGTGATTGCTGATTGATACAATGTTGCATCCTGGAAGATTGAGTCCAGCTCCCAGGACAACTATAGACAACCAATACCAAATTTGACAGACTAATCCAGACTTCCCACACAAACTGCAATAATAGTTTTTGAACACAAGTCTATTATTGTAAATGACTTTCATAAAAGTATGCCGCACCTGCATTAAAAGTGTGATCCCAGATCATGACGGATAGGTCTAGCCCACGAGAAAGTGACCAAGTACTGATCATGATGGCATCCATAAGAGATACTGTCAAAAGAGTTGCTAACTGACAGCACAAACCTGACATCCCAAAGCTCAGAAAAAGCGGAAATGCTTGACTTCTACATTGCATATGTGGAAGAGGAGTTGGAAGAGATGGAAACCACTGAACAGGGTCACAAGATTTTGGTTGCACTGACTCAAAACCTCCCACCGAGGGAATTACACCTGCCTTCAATCACATCATCATCAATACTAAATGTATGAAGAGTTAAGATGGATTCTTTACGGAGAACCAGGGCTCCTCTACAAGTTTGAATCCAATCCAAAATGAGATGGGCAACCTCGATGGCAACTGTTAATCCTAACGTCACTTCTCTGTACAGTGATAAACCTGGCTCATGCACATTTGACTGCAGTAAGTTTTGGATTAGCAAATTGCCCAAGATCCACCCCCCAAATCGTTTTAATGGATCTGTGTGGTTTTGCCATCACGGAATGGTCCGTGACAGAAATGTCTGCATGGGAAATGTATGCAACACAGAAATGTTCGTACGTTTCCCATGCGGACATCCATTAAAATCACACAGATTCAAACTCACACCCACACACTCACACTCCCAACACACCCTCACCACACCCCCAACACACGCCCACCTCACCCCCACACCCCTACCTACCTTCCCTTCAGACACACTTTTACTGGTGGGGTGTCCCCCGCAACTCCCCGCTCACTGTAGTGAGGGGGGTGCTGCGGGGGACACCCTCCAGGGCCCATACGACCCCACCGAAACATCTAAACACATACCATGAAAAGTTCAAACTTTTGGTAGTTAGAACTTTTCGTGGTGTGTGTTTTAGGTCTTTTGGTGGGGTCAGTAATTTTTATTCAGAATTTTCGTCCGAAACAGGTTTTAATGGCCATGGGTATACAGTATTTCATTGAGAGCCAAGGGTGAACTCCAATTCTCAGCTTTATTCACCTTATAGCCTACTGTTCTTTTACGTCAAGCTTTTTTAAGCCTCACACTGTCCTCAGGAACGCAATCCAGGTTTGCAGTTTAAGTACCACTCACCTCGCTAATGGAAATTCTGGTTATTTTAGTTTTGAATAGAGGCAGCTGAGAACCAGCACTTCCCGTTTACATACAATGATAACCTCTCTGAGAAGGGAGGGACTAGCTGTCAGTGTAACACTCCTCACTGGGGTATGAATAACCCTGGCACGTCCCTCGGGATCCACAGCTCCAGTGTAGCAGTTTTTAATGGTGGGTGAACCGCACACTGTAGTTCCCAGATATATTCACCATATAGCAGGGTGTTCTTCCCCGTCAACCATTTTCAAGCCTCTTGCTCGCATCAGGATGGTAGTTCAGGTGTGCAGAGTAATCTGATGCTTGCAAAGTAGCTCTATGAGCAGTATCATCACAGCTCAGAGAAGGAAAAGAAGCAATTATCCTCCCAACAGTAGGAAGTTATGTCAGTGCAAGCACCGATACTCCAAGACAGAGCTAGATACATTAGCCATCAAGTGAGACATCAAAGTGTTACAATATTATCCATCTGGGGGTCATTTTACCTGGCCTTGCCTCTTGGATCAAAGATCTCGCCACATACAACCCACACATATCCCTCTCCACACCTGTCAAATCACTTTGCTTCACCATAGATCTCCACCTTTCCTTCACACATCACATAGCTGATGTCACCAAAACATACAATCGACAACTATACCTTATACACAAGATAAGACACATCCTTCCCCCTGGCGACTTACGCACCACAGCGCTGGACTGCAGTAATGCTCTCCTCACTGGGCTGCTCTCATAGCACTAGAGCCCCCCTACAGGCCACCCGAAACCAACAGACAGATACATCCTCAACCTACACAAACATTGACACATCACCCAGCTTGGGCAAGCTCCACTAGCTCGCCATACTCCAGAGAATTGCCTTCAAAGAACTCTGCATTGTATCCAAGGTCATCCAGCTCAAAACCCCATCTGACCTTCATGACAAACTGAAACTCATCACCCGCACAAACACGGGACAAGCTATGCAGCATCGTGTGCACATTCCACTCTGCAAACTAGCATGCACGCACAACGAAGCATGTTCCAGGTGGGCAGCCAGAGCATGCAACAGCCTACCACATCACATCCGTGGTGCACCCTCCGTCACCACTTTCCTAAAATAGCCTGGAAACATAGCTGTTTCCGCATCCAGAAGCCATCTGCTCCACCTCCCCTGCTACCGCTTGTCTACCCTCACCTTTCTACCCTAGCCCAAAAAGATTTGGTAACTTCCGTTTCACCTCCTGCCTTTTGGACGTTTGAACATTGCAACGGTCACTGAGGCCCTGTGGGTAAAGCCAGCCTTAAAAAAATATCAAATTAAATCAAATAATTGACCACTGACCATGAACCCATCATGTGGTTGCCACGTAACAAAGTTTTCACCGAACAAATATCTTCAGCTGGTTTCTCGCTCGTCACCCATTTGACATTTCAAACTGAAAAAGACAAGAACAACCGCAAAATGATGTAGTTTTCCTCTCTCGCTTCTCTGCTCTGTCTGAATCCCAGAAGGAAATGAGAACGTTCAGGGGAGGAGGTAGCTGAATAATCACCCATTTCAGCAGTCCGTTTACAATGTTGCCGATTGAGTGGCGCCTCCCACAGCGCTGCTGCCTTTTGAAAAGCGCTACCTGGGGAAAGAGCTAGAGGCATCCTCTTCCTGCAAATCGTCAGAATCTTGCGGTATTGAAGCTGCGCAAAGATGCAAAAGCTCTAAAGAGCAAAGCTACAAACTAGGAGAGAAAAGTCCCAAAGCTGCTAAGACAGGAGCGTAACCAAGGACGAACACATGGCGGAGAAAGCTGCCCACTGAGGCACGGAATCCAAGTTCCCGGAGCAAACCTTAGAAACCACAAGCTAAGACCCAGTTGCATACTGGGACAGGTAGTGCAAGAGACCAGAATGAACGGTAGAAACGATATGCTAATAATTGGCTTTATTCTGGGATAATGAGTCCAAGGTCCCAGAGGAAACTGAAGAACCTCAGCACTGAGAAGAACGCCTGGACACTGTGTTTAGGTTCCCAACCCAAACTGAAGGATCTGCATGCTGACAAAATGCTGCATGCCAGCAAACTGAATGCACATTCGCAGACTGAGTTGAAAAAAATAACATGCTAAAAACCTTGCGCTTACTAGGACCATGACTTCAAGTGCCAGAATTAACTGAAGCAACCCCACACCAAGAATGTGCTGCATGCCGGCTACCTGCGCGTTATAAATGAATAAATTTAAAAAGAAAGAAAATGCTGGACCCTGAATCCAGGTGTCCAGAGCCACTTAAACAAAGCCCTAACTGAGGAGTCATTGCGTGCTAGGATTCTGAGTCCAGATTCCCAGACAGAACTGAAGAATAAACACTAGGAATCCTACTCCATACAGGGACATCAAATCTACATTCCCAGACTGAAACCAAGGAAAGATATGCAGAGAAACTACTATCGTCTGGAATATTGAATGTAGCAAAACAGGATAGACTAGAATAGACTTTTCCCAGAAGAATCTGGAAGAAACCAGAGTGCAGAAACTGCTGTGGAATAGGACAATGACGCTGGACTCCCACAGCAGGTTCAGAGGGGCATTTATACAGAAACTGCTCCCTGCTGGAAGTCTAGGTCCAGAAAGCAGCATGCACAGCCACAGACTGAGCCCCTGTTTCTGGTTAGAACCGTGAATCCAGACTCCTGAAACAAACTGAGAAAGTCAATATTGAGCAAAGCATTCTTGGCTGGGAGATGGAGGCTGGTTTCCCTGGAAAACACCCACCACAAGCTAAACCTGACCTCATGCAAAATGAAGATGAATTGGTTCGGTTACTCTTCATCCTCATTGGTATTTGTAAAGAACATTTTCATGACATCATGAGACAGAGTTGGCAACTGCAGTCTATAGCATTTCAACTTTTATCACTTGAAAAGAATTAACCAACCATTTCACCAAATTTGACTTTCTTTTAATCACTCAGAACGAGGATTAGTAATCAGCCAATTACCCCTGTTTTGTCTCTGTTCATCTGTACAGTTACTTATTTTTATGTAAATGGTTGTTTTTCTGTAAAGTGTATTGTCACGAATGGCCGTAATAATCTGCAGAAGCTTGAAAATGGTACAGGTAGTCCCTGCTTCACTATCATGGACATGAAAACCTTCTGGCCCAACTTTAGCTCGGGATACAAGCCAGCATCCCCATGTGCACACATTATCTGGGCTGGGGGTCCTGTGCTGAATTCTTCCTGTGTTATCAAATCTGACCCGATGGCAGTTCTCCTGCTTGACGAGTCTAACAAAGCTCTGGCCAATTTGCCCTGAACCTTCGCAAGCAGATGGAATTCTCGGTCTACTTCTCTGATGGTGTAGACAGTCCAGGACGGACGGTCATGAGCTTCCTCTTCCTCAGGCAATAGATCCGGTAGATCCTCTGAGCCTGTTGATTCAGTCGCATATTCAAAGACTGGTTCAAGATGAGATTTTCCTAGAAAACCAGAGTAGGCTCCTCCTTCTTTAATTCTGGACAGAACTTTGCAATGTGTCCAGCTTTCGGCAGGTGTTGCATCTGATCTCCTCTGTACATATACTAGGTCAGGGTTTCCTCTGTCCGACAGGCAGGGTAGGCTGGTCTTACTCTCCAACATACTTTGAACAGGACTGGGTTTTCTCAGGACGGGACTATCTCTTGATCTACATTTCATGTTTCTCCAACTTTCTTAGGTCCTAAGGCTAGCTGCCAGTAATACATCACTCTCTGATGACAATGTTAGCCATGTGTATGGCTTGTTCGGGTGAGGGCACATGCATGTCATAGACTATTGTCTGAAGATACAGGGGCCGAGACTCTACAAACTATTCTAGGACCAGCATTTCCATTGTTTCTTCAGAGGTTTTCTCTTTCAACCATTTATTTCAGGAGGTCCTTTATGCAGAATGACATCTGTTGGGGCATTTCTGCTTTTCAGACTTGAAGATGGACGCGGCACATGCAATAGTGTTTGCAATCTTATCCCATCTCTTCTCAGATGCCCTGCTTGAACTCTTCATGTGGTGTGGTTCCATCTGGGTTTACGGTCCGGAAAGCCTGTTGGGCGTCACCCATCAGAATGGGGCTGGTGCACCTGGCCCAATAGTCCTGGTGCCAGCCCGATGTCTCAGCCACTACCTCAGAAAAGGCAAAGAATGCTACAAGGTCCTCCCCTCTGTTCAACCTTTGTGATATGTGTGTGTGTGTGATGTTCTTTTCTATCTGCCAATACAGAATGCCATGCCAGAGGCAGAAAACATAACCAGATTGTCTGCAGCAACATGGGCTACTCTAGCAAGATAACTCTTATCATGTTGGCTTTAACCATAATGCCCAGCAAATAATGCCATGTCAGAGGCAGAAAAGGTAACCAGACTGGCTGCAGCAACATGGGCTACTCTAGCAACCTAACTCTTATCATGGTGGCTTTGACCATAATGCCCAGAAAATCATGCCATACCAGAGTCAGAAAAGGTAACCAGACTAGCTAGAGCAATGCAGTACAATCTAGCCGTGTAACAACTCTTATCATGGAAAACATGGTACGTGTTGTTATATGGCGAGACTGGACTGCAGTGCTGCAGTTAGTCTGGTTATACTTTATGCTTCTGCATTGGCATTTTTTACTGGGCATCATGGTTAAAGCAAACATGATATTATGTTTCCTTTAATATTGATGTCCGGTAAAAAAAGGAACCCCCCCTCTGCATCCCAAATCAGATGATGGTCACCGTGGTTACTGGGCCTCTGAATTGGGAGAGCCTGGGAAGGGGGTTCGCCCAAATTGGGATGCACTGACCAGCACATTTAGCACTGTGCAGGTGAGTGCGTCTCTGATTCATCCCAAATCAAAGAGGTGCTCACTGTGCTGGTAAGTGAGCCTCTACATTGTTTGGTTTCCCCTCCCACACACCCAGATTTGGGGGCTGAGGAAGGAGAGTCTTTTTTCCAGATTTGTACACACTCACTCACACACCCATACACACTCACTCTCTTACTTACACGTGCACGCACAAAACATACAGTCTTTCATTCACGTGCACACCCAAACATACACCACCCATTCATCACACACGCAGCCACACACCCATTAACATATTTGTTTTCTTACCCTCAGAATCTGCATCGCCAGGACCCGCAATGGCTCCCCTGCTTCCAGGCTCTCACACAACATAAACAGGAAGCAGTGTGCGCTTCCTGGTTTGTGCACATGAGGACAGGAGCTGAAGTGCCCCCTGCAGCATGCCCCAGCAGTTCAGAATGTGCGGGGAGGCGCAGGAGCACTCCCTCGCACATTCAGAGTTACAGTACCCCAGTACCCCAGCCTGCATCCCCAATTTGGTATGCAAGGATGGGGAAGCAAAACACCCCTGACCTTGCATGGCCTTTTGCACATGTGACCTGGTGTACTATGACTTTTTCCATTTGACAGTTCAAGCCAGTCAAAGATCGATCCATCATCTGCTTGTTGCAGCTAATGGAGGGCTTAGTGTTTTCACTGGACTGGCTAGGCGGATCGTCCAAAAGGATTGGATTGATGCCCCATCCCCCATTATGGATGAGCTGTCCATGGCGCTTTTTCTCCATTGCCTGGGTTACACAGGTTAAATATTTTAAATTGCCTCTAAGACCTCCCCCTTTTTTTAGAACAGTTTTGCTTCCAGTTTGCAGCCTCTGATCTTTTCTCTGCTTGCTGTTGTGGTGAGACTGGAATTTCTTTTTTCTTTTTTCGCTGTAAGCTATTGGTTGTGTTGGTGAGATGGACACTCTTGGGTTGTCGAGCTCGTTCACAGTTTGTGTTATTTGTAGAGTTTGGCGTTTTCTGCTTTTTTGGTTGTTTCGCTGCCGGTGCAATGCATTCTGGCCCAGGTCGTTCTGTAAAAGAAGAAAGAGAAGACTAGCCAAAAACAGCACTGGAAGGCAGGGGGTGGTACTGTACATATCATTCAAGGCACCCTTAAGGGTTTAGGTGCCTCCCCCAGTTTTATGTCCAGGTCAAGTCATTGACCCTGTCACAATATACCCACTTAGAAATATATGTATATATTTATATGTATACATGCAACCTCCTAGCCTCTCTTTGTATGTGTTATCAGTTCAGGTGTGTGGTATTTCTGTGCAAACAGGGGAATAAAAGATGACACTGTAGTGCAGGGGGGGGCACTCCCTATACAATTGCCTCTATATAATTTCAACACTTATGTTAGTCTCAAATTGGTGGGAGTATCACAGGCCTCTCGCCACATTTTTGCAGATAAAGGGCACATTGTATGCTGCATTGTTTCTAGAAGTATGTCATTACCCTCCACGTTTCATGTGACTGGTCTTACTTTTGTGAGCCATGTGGTGTGTTCTGTTCAGTGGTTAGTATTTTGTCTTTCGTGGCTGTCTGTGTGAAAGTGGAGGTAAACTATTATGCATGGATTAGCGGCCAACCAAGGGCCAACAGTGTAGCAAGCAAACTACTACTGGGTGTTCCTTCAAGATGTGTTTAAAATAACGAGTTCACATTTTGAGATTTACAGCAAATGTTTCCTTTCAGAGAAAGTGGGTAAAAGCTATACAATTTACAATTTGTTCTGTAGGAAAACACCTCAAAATAGAATCCAAATAACCAACAGTACACAATATTATATTAAAAACACATTTTAATAGTCCTGTGCCCACAATATATGCCATCATTGCAACTGTAAATCACTCCCAATGCCTGTGGACACCATATTTGCCAGTACTGCCACTGTAAAGACATGTTCATGATATACCAGTGTTGTCACATAAAAACACTTTCAGATGCATATGCCCAAAATATATTCTAGCCTTGTCATTGTAAAACCCTTTCTAGATGCATGTGGCCACAAAAAAGACCGGCAATGTAAGTGTAACAAGATGTTCATGTCTCAAACCACTATTTCCTCTGCAAAACACTTTTTTGATGCTTTTTCCCACAACATATGCCAGCATTATATTGTAAAACATGTTTTCATGTTCACATTTAAAGTGTAGCTGGCTCACTCTCACAACCCCACACAAACACACACATGCACACACTCCCAAACATGCATGCACCTGCTCTCAAGTATGCACACACACTTTCACATGCACCCACTTAAACACACACACATGCACGTATCACACATGCATACAATATCAATACATATAAATATAATAAGTATACTTACCAGGCAATCTTCACTTGGCTCCTGGCTCACAGATCTTCAGCATGTGACCGTCATAGCCGGCAGGAATATGCTGCTCTAAATCAATCCCTTTCTGGACAGGTCATGAATACTGGCCCTGACAAGAAGGGGAGTAGCCTAGCACAGGGTGCCGCTCTTTCTACCCCTGCTTTTGCACTGCCGGAGCATGGGGTCAGCATTCTCACACCACCCCCAGACTATGTGAGAGATAGGGAGGCGGAGTCATGATCATGCTTTGCCAATTGGGGTGCTTCAATGTTACTACTATAACACCTTCCCTCATTCTGGGGATTTCTAGTGGGGCGGCTAAAGGGGACAGGGACCTCCTAAAGCTAGTGGATGATGGCATCACCCTCACCTAGTCGCCAGCATTTGGCATGTGACAGCCACTTGCAGAACCAAAATGATATTTACTCTTTAAGAGACGCATAATTGACTGGGAAGAATCAGCATCCCATTGATGCTGTCCGCAAACCTCCCGCGAAGCACACCCATGTGCAGAATAAGCCAAGTTTCATAACAACATATTTTAGTAGCTAGCATATGTAAACACTCACGGCACAAGGGTAAGCAAAAGCAGATTCACTTTGGGAGTTACACACCTGTATGCATGCGAGCAAAGACATGCAGTCCTTTTGTAAGATGGTGGCTGGGCTTTGAAAATCGTGGTATGCGTGCAAATGGAAGAACATTCGAATGAATCAGACACACGAGATCATGGTACCACAATTACAGGCTGCCAATCGGAATCCCCGCACAATTAGGCCGCTCAGCTGCAGACCCTCAGACAAAACCAAAACCGGGCAAAGGGGTCCTTACGATGTTTAAACCCTGGCTCAGTGGGAGGAGAGTATGTGGGTGTGCAGACTACGAGGTTGTGGCAGGTGTTTGGAGTTAGTTTTAATCTAGAAAGCAAATGGTGGAGGGAGCTGGGGGCGAGACTCAGTAAAATGGAGTTGGGGAGACAAGAGGAGGAGTAGAAACCTCAGGAGGTAGTTGAAGAAACATCAGAAGATGGTTATTGAAGGAGGAGAGAGGAATCAGGAGGTCTTTGTGAAATAGATAAGTAATAGGGTGGAGAAAGAGGCAGAGATAATTGGGGAAGAGATCAGGAGGTTTCAGGAGGGTCCATCAGAAGGGGTTTGGAGAACCACATCAGGAGCAGGTAGGAGAACGGCATTGGGAGGTAGTTGGAGAAAGGTATCAGGAAGTGGCTGGAGGATGAGCTAGTAAGGTGTTAGATAGCAGGAGTAGGGACAGGAGGCATAATCTGAGGGTCTGAAGCTCACAGTGGATGAAGTAATGAGCACATAATATAACATTAGGGAGGGGGCATGAGCAGAACTGGAGCTTCTACAGGAGACCTAGTGGGGTCTGCCATCAAATAGAAGAAAAACTCCGCCTGAATTTGGGCCAAGTGGCAGAGACCAAACAACATCAATTGGGCCTGCAGGAAAGATTAGGGAGGTTCATTTTCCACTATCAAGAGGAGATAAAGGGGTGCTGTTGTGCAGGGAGATGGAATACATGTGGCGTTCATCAATTCCACTCTGCCAGCAGTGGCCAAAGTCAAATTGGTCCACTCAAAACGGGCTTCAACCCGAATTGAAGGTCGACTTGGATGAGTGACCCCTTGGAGCAAACACAGGAGCGACGGGAAGAGCGAAGCAGCTCTGGAAACTAGAAGAAAATAAGGTTGCAAGCAGCCGCAACGGGGACTGATTATTATAATTATATAATTGGTTATTTATAACGCACTTAATATCCAGAGGTTTCTAAGCGTGGACCCAGGGATCGAACCTGTGTTGCTCCACGTCGTCTTGCTTCCACGGCGAGCGAGTTGCCCCTGAGCAATCCTCCCAAGACTGATGAGCAAGCTGGACAACCGCTGGGCTCAGTTGAACGAGATAGGAGAGGAAGAGCAGTATTGCTGCTGGAAGCTGAGGCAGGAAGCCTGTGCCAAACGGCCTGCTGGCATTCTATCTGCAGTGTCGCCGGTGAGCCATGGAGGATGCATGGAGCAGGACAAGTGTGTGGGCAGGGAAACCCCTAGCATGGATAAAAGATCACTGTCCAAGGTATGCAACGGCCATGTGACTAGGGTTGTAGTGGGGAGAGCCAGATGACCCTGAGCAGGTCCCTGGAAAGGCCCCCTGCCTTAGTGGGCAGACAGTTGTGATGGTGGAAAGTGGTGAGAGGGAGCCAGTGCGCAAGCAAGTTGAATTGCTGCACCCAAGGAGTTCTCCCAGCAAAGAGGAACTTGGGATGTGACAGGATCAGAACCCACCCGGTTGGCAAGATAAAGCTTGCTCACAAGATAAAGATAGCTGGCTGAGAAGATCAACCAGAGGCTGGAACCCGGCAACATCCACAGCGAGAACGTTCTCCCCTGCCCCCCAAACATAGAACACTAACCTACTCCTGTGGACACCAGAGACAAACACAGGAAAGGTAGCTCCTGGGACAATACAGACACCTGGCAGGTTAACAAGAAGTCTGGTAGTGTGGTGAATAGGGAAAGCAAACAGAATTAGCCTGAATTTATTGGGGGCAGGGAACCTGGAGACTATTCTACATGACTAAAGGGGGGCTGAGAGGGGAGCGGAAAACGAGCTTGCTAGTGAGTCATGACTAGAGACAAGGAGAAGCCCAGGAAATCACTTACACAACCTACGATAGACACAATTACCATGTGCGGCCCTGAGCATCACAGGAGATGGACACAAAGCAACCTCAGTACAACCTCAGTCCAATCCACACAGGACATCCTACACGCCATACATGAAGCAAGACCTATGCTGGGACAGAAAATCGACCCCATAGGTGTGGATGTAGGTTTGTTGTGACAGGACTAACATAAAATGTCAGCAAGAGTGGGGGAAGCAGAGAACCCCCTTTTCCGACACAAAGACTTTCACACGACACACCAGAGAACAGACTAACACCAGAGCTGTTTACCTGACATGTCCCAATACAAGTGTCAGGCCAAGTCAGGCAATTGATCAGAATCACACACACCTGACGGCCCTTTCCCTTCCCCACAGGGATAAAAGGTGGAGCAAGAGAGTACAGTACGAGCAAGGCAGAATGCACAATGAGACCGCTATCCACACCCGGCAGTTCAAGAGGAGGAGAAATGAGAATATGGAGAGGCTGACAAGGAGAGACATGTCCTTGCCCTTTCCGACACAGACCCGCGAAACCTATGCAGAGGGAATCATAAGACCGAGGACAATAGCCCAAGTGTGCTGCAACAGATGTCAACGGTACACGAAGCGTGTCGACGCTGATAAGCGTAAGTGAGGAAAACCCCTGCTACCGTGGTACCAGCCTTGACTCCAGCGAAGAAGAAAGCCAAGCGGTTCATCACAGCCGGTGAGTAGAGGGGGAGCCGATAAGAACCGGGCTATGGTGAATGAAAGTTGCAAAGTGAGAAAGTTCAAAGAACTGTACAAATGTAAAGGGGAGACCAGCTGCAGAGGGGGACACAGCACCACGTGGGTGCTGCTCCAAGAAACTCTAGTTGATCCCCATTTGAGTAAAATTACAGAAACCAGAAGGCCGTAGGAGAGCCACTAAGATAGGTCAAAGTGGTCATACAGGAGGTCAAGCAAAATCCCTGTACAGTCGCAGCCTTTGATCTACGAACCTGAGAAAGCAAGGGAAGGGAATCCCACAAACTTTTATGAATGTGAAGTTGGCAAAAGTGAACGTGACCGAGGGATGCTGATGAGAAGTCTAATGTCCCAAAAAACAGTGTGTTGACAAAGATGAACCCGGCCAAGGGATGTCCACTGGAGCTGTTTAAAAAGACATTGGGTCTCATTACGAGTTTGGAAGGTAGCCATGCCCTTAGTAAGGGCATGGCTGCCTCCAATCTCGGGTCCGGGTCCGCGGTCCCTGAATGGGGAAATACCAGGCCATTCCGACTTTGGAGGGCCTGGTATATCCCCATTCAGGGAACCCAGACCTGGACCATCCCCATTCCAATTTGAGCCCCCATAGGGCTCAATGGGAATGGGGAGCATGCTAACAACGGGCCTGTTAATGACGGGCCTGTTGTTAACATGCTGCTCCCCTCGCGGGACCCGAAAAGGACGTCTGGTCTGACCAGGCGTCCAGAGCGGGTCCCGCGAGGAAACCTTGTAATGAGGCAGTACGGGGTTAACGGTGCCGGCACCTTTACCGGTGCCGTTAACCCCTTACCGCCTCACTTGTAATGAGGCCCATTAACATTTATGAGCAAAGGAAAAGCCATAGTGGACCCGGAGAAGGGAGGCTAAAAGTAAAGAGGGGTCATTGCCCGGAAGAGGGGGCCCAGGTGGGAAGAATCCTCACCCTAAGTAAAACCAGGAAACAAACTTTCATTTGTTGAAGAAACTTTTGTTTATTTGTTTGAATACTTCAGGTCCTCCAAGGCAAGAGACTTTCAAGTGAAACGAGAATTGGCCATCGAGTCTCATGATAAACTGGAACAAGAACTGTCTACTCGTGCTGGGGAAGCTCAGGTTTGTGCTGTGCTCCAAGATCCGACCTTACCCTGTGCTCAAAACTTGTGAAAGGGAGAACCAAGCTACTGCATCCTGTTATATTATTTATAAACACTTCTTTTCTTTTTTTGAAAACCCTCCCAAACGCTTTTATGTATTAGTTGTAAGGTTGGCAATAGATTTCCTAGTATAGGCCTTTGTTATTTGACACAATGCCATAAGGACTGCCTTATTATTATTTGATGGTTGATGCTTGCTCCCCTCTTAGATTTAGATGAGGCATTTTTCCAACCTGCGTAGTTTGATAAACACCCCTGAACTGTGATCACTTGTGTCTGTCTTTACTGTTGCCACTATGAGTTCCTCACAGTATTCTAAAACGTACCTTGCGAAACTCAGCGATAGGTCGCCAAGGAGTCTGATTCTTTACAAATCCGACAGAGGCATGAGACTGGGCAGAGACTTTTGGCCTAAACAAGAAGGGGAAATCGAAGGGTCATCATGGGGAAAGAAAGGACAACATGGCGTCAGGTGACAGTCAAATAAATGGTACTGGAGGATCTTCACTAGACGACTGCTAACACAGCACATCCGAAAATACTATCAGCTGAGAAGTTGGCAGTGAAAGAGAGATTTACGTGTAGTAGAATGCACACTACTTAAGAAACAGATGAATGAACGGTTGTGCTGCGTAGGTGGCGGCACAGGTGATTGTGCCCCCCGCCCCATCTAAGACTCACAACAATGGGCGAGGACGAATGGTTTTCAGTTCACTGAGGTCGACAGATGCTTCATGCTGGGGGAATTATGGGGAGTGGGGAGTTTACTGGGTTTATTTGTTTGTTGCTTTTATTACTACGGTCAAGTCTAAACTCCTGATGGTATTTCACCCTTAGCATGCCTCAGAAATGCATGATGGCTTTAGAGGTTTTCCATCAGTGGGGTATGCTAAACACAGGTTGCACTTGAAGGTTATCCTAGAAGAGAACAAAATGTCAATGGATTGAACGATAAGATAAATTGAGGGTTAGTCACCAAATACCTCAACAGACACAAATCATATGTAATGTTACTGCCAGAGAGACATCTGCTATGTACTTCATGCAGGTTCCTGTGCATAAGACATTACAAGGTGCTGGAACACACGGGATACTACACAGGGTCAAGAGGAGTAGCTATTTTAATAAGGCACACCATCCCCTAAAAACCGATACAGTAAAGAGGGATTCTCATGGGAGATATATTATAGTAACAGGTGAACTGTGCAGGGAAAACATACCCATACTGAGCGTATATGCATCCATCCTACAATCAGATTTTTTAACGGTGTTACAGCCACTCCTGGTGACTCATATAGCGGACTTAACGATAATGGAAGGAGATTTGAACAATCAAATGCATGACGATCCAGACGGAGCCACACTAAGGGGTGCAATATCCCAAACTACCACATCCATTAGGCTTGCATTGATTGTAGAAGCAACAGGAGGAATGAGTGATGTTTGGAGTGGACTAGATCCTAGAGAAAGAGGTTTCCCGTTCTATCCGGGGCCACATGCATCACTCACCCTCCGAGGCTATATCTTCGTTCTCTGCACAGGGATGGGTAGGGTACGGAAGCAGAATATTTCCAAATATCACATCCCACTATTTATAAGGATTACTGGGAAGGAGCTGAAAGGTCAATGCAGATGGAGACTGAATGCATCTTACTTGGGTAAAGAGACGCATGAGGGTACTAAAAGGAGGAATACTTTAAATTGAATGAAGGAGCGGTAGGCAGCAGCATCACTCGCTGGGAGGCATATAAACTGGTCCTCAGGGGAAGAGCAATCGCAACATTAAACCAAAACAAAAAAAAAGACATGCCAAGCTGGTGTACTTAGAAAAATAAATAGAAGAGAAAGCAAATAAATATTTAATGGAAAACACAATCAAGGCGAGAAGGGAGCCTTTGAAGGTCAATGCCCAGTATAAACCCGTGGCGACAGATGAGACTAGGAAGTCATATTGGGGAACGAAAGCAAGAGTACATGAAATAGGAGGCAAGGCAGGGAAAATGCTGGCCTGGTTAGAGAAAAGAGAAGAGGAATCACGATGGATTATGGCAAAAGGAACAAACGGGGAAGAACACCTCATGACAGAAAGTCAAATAGCTAACAAATGTGTGCACTTATCACAGGGATTATACAGAGAGGTAGAGGAATATCTGGAATGCCTGTGCTTGGAGAGTGGCCAAGGAATGAGATGGACACGGAAATTACACCATAGAAAGTGCATGAGAGGATCATCCAGCTGCAATTAGGGCAGACCCAGGCTCAAATGTAATTCCACTTGAGTACTGGACGCGGATGGGAGATAAAATGGTGAAACCAATGCTAGATATGTTTATAGAATGCAGTGATGAAGGGGAAATACCAGATGACCTAAGAATGGCCTCTATCATAGCCCTTCATAAATAAAGGGCAACCAAAGTAGGTATACTCCTCATACTGACCAATCTCACTGTTAAATGGTGAAACCAAAATCTGTGCATCTAGCAAATAGACTAACACAAGTAACCAGCCTCTTAAAACACTCAGATCAATGTGGTTTTGTCTCTGGCATAGCTACAAGGATAAATATATGGAGGGTGTGTTGGGAAGCAGGGGCGAAGGTCCCAGGCCACTTGGAGATTTAGGAAGAGGTGGTTGTAGAAGGAGATGCTGTAGGGGAGCTGGGAGAATGGAGCATCAAGGGGGCCCACTCATAAGAGCTGGATTGTAGTAGAAACTTGGTGAATTGTAACATTAGAATCACGTGTGTAATGAAACTCCTTTTTAGAAGGTGGAGGCCGTTGAGGCCTAGTACCATGGCTATGCTAGTATGCTTACAGTTAGTCCAAAGAGTAAGACGGGTGTGTGTGTGTTCTCTCGCAGCCCTGGCAGCTTTGCAGAAAGTTTTTTTCTTGAACACATACACACAGTCCTTTAGTGTATCTTAGCAGCAGTGCATGCAACCCAGACGGAATGTGCCCTGCAAGGCCAAGAGAGAGCCGGAATTGATCTTTGAAGAAGCCATCCCATGGGAAGGGGGCAAGAACATTAGACCTTCGGCAAGTCCAGATTGTTAACTTATAATGGCCAAAGAACCCCAAGACATAAGCGTTTGAGTGCAGTGAGCAACACAAGACTCATGGCCATAGAACTGTAAGGTAACCAATCAATCGGAAAGACCAGAGAGTAGGTGAGGGCTGCCCCCACCATCAGGACATGTGATTTGTACTGCGACATGCCAAGGGAGAAGGAAACAAATGTATGCCGTTGGTGGGAAAAGCATGGAGGCACCGGCGTGTCTGGGAGTGGAGCGGGTTCATGTTTATTTATTTATTTGTATTTATTTATTTTAATTTATAAAGCGCACAGTGGCCCTGAGGCATCGTGGCACTGTTACAGAGGGCTCACTTGGATAACGATTCATAGGATGGAAGAAGATACAAACATTTACATGGTTGCTTGTCATTATACAGTAAGTATATTCTATGGTTACAGGGGAACTACATCACATACAGTCTAATAAAAGAGCTTTGTTTTCAAGGCTTCTCTGAACACGATGAAGGAGGTTACATTTCTGAGCTTGAGTGGTAGTGCATTCCAGTTTTTAGATGCTAACACCAAGAAGCTAGCTCCACCAGCTTTGGCTCTTTTGAAAGCAGGGACTGTAAACTGGTGTGACTATTGGGTCCGTTTGGGTCTGTTTACAGGTGTCTGGTGAATTCTTTCTGACAGGTAGGGGGTGCTGAGTGGGAGAGGAATCTGTGGGTGATGGTGAAGGTCTTAATCAGTATACGTTCTTTGACTGGGAGCCAGTGGGCGTCTCGTCTGGCCTGAGATATATGGTCTCTCCTTGGAATGCTTAGAGCCACTCTAAGAGCGTTATTTTGTGTGATTTGAAGTTTGTTGAGGTTTTTGGATGAAGTGCCTAGGAGCAGGGCATTGAAATAGTCCAGCTTGGCCCAGATGGTGGCCCTAGCTATATTAAGGCAATTTATGGCTGAGGGGTACAGTTTAACTACATTGATGATTTTGGTTGTAAGAGTCGCTGATGATGAGATGGCACTGACTTGACGCTTCATTAATAGGGTGGAGTCAAGGTACACACCTAGTGTTTTGACAGCAGTAGAGACTGTTGTTACGGTGTTCTCAATGCTGAAGTTGCTGTATTGTCTGTCTAGTTTGTTCAGAATTTCCTTGGGGCCTACCAATAGGATTTCTGTTTTGTCCCCATTAAGACATAGGCCATTAGCCACCATCCAGGCCTAGATGACGGCATAGGTCTCCTTGAGGGAGTTTAGGTCTTGTTCATAGGAGCTGGAGAGGGGGAGGAGAATTTGCGCGTCATCTGCGTAGTTTGTGAATGCTATGCCGTGCTCGTCTAGGTCATTAAAGAGGGGTAGGATGAAGATATTGTAGAGGATTGGGGAGGTGCATGAACTTTGTGGGACACCACAATAGATGGGAGGTGGGGTGGCCGAGGCCTGATCAGAGAAGACTCTAATGACTCTAACATCCAGAAAAGATGTAATCCAGGCTGTGGCTTCCTGGGAGAAGTGGGTAGCCTCTCTGAGCTGTCTGCAGAGGATCCTGTGGTCCACCAGATCAAAGGCGGCCGACAGATTCAGGCGAAGGAGCAGCGCAGGCTTACCTTTGTCCATTGTTTCTAATAACTGATTTTTGAGGATGAGCAATGCCGACTCATCGCCATGATGTGGATGGAATCCAGATTGCCTTTTCCCCAGGATGTTGTTTGATTCCAGATAAGACTGGATCTGCAGATATGCAGCTTTATCTAGAATATTTAACAAGAAAGGCACAGTGGTAACTGGCCTGTAGTTGTTGGGGGAGTCAGGATCAAGGCTGGGTTTTTTATCAGCGTTTGAACCCATGATTCATTGAGGGAGGGAGGGACGATACCTGAGGCAAATGAGGCGTTGACCGCTGTGAGAAATGGAGCTAGTGACTCCGCACAATATTTTATAAGGCTAGCTGGGCAGATGCACCTTTGCAGAGGGATGGCTTGATATGTTTCATGATCCATATGACTTCTGCTTCTGTTATTTCTTTAAAAGCAAAGGGCTTTTGGTATTTATTTAGCAGAGAGTTGAATGGCACTGGCACTGGCACAGTGACTTTGGCTGAGGCATCAGGAACAGTGATTTTGGGCAGAGCATTGAAGTGAATGTTCATTTTATTCTGGAGGGTGCTTATTTGGTCAAGAATGGCATGTTGAATATAATTGCACCACACATCATCTTTCACTGTTTGTTGTGTGTTGGTTGGGAGCATAGCAAGTTCTTTGAATATTGCAAACAACTCTTTAGACTCAGATTTGGCATTAGCGATTCTGAGGTTGTATGATGAGGCTTTGGCTACTGTGATAGTCTTCTTGTATTGTTTGGAAATAGTTCTGTAGGCCTCTTGTGTGAGGTCGGTGAGGCAGGATTGCCATTTGGTGAGTGCTGCGTGCTTAATGGCTCTTAAGTCAAGAGCTCTTGGGTGAACCAAGAATCGGAGTGCTTGATGGTTTTAGCACTTTATTTCTGTAGTTGGGGGATGGCATCTATGGCATCTTTGAGAGTGGCGTTGTAGAGATCTACAAGCTCTGTGGAGAGCGTGGTTTTAGAGCTGATACTTCTAGGTACTGTAGAATCCTGTCTTTAATGAGGAGTCATGCAGATCTAGCCATGGCTGCTGGCACTGGTATGGTGGGTTTGGGTGTATCTCTGGATGGTAGGTGGAAGTGTAAGAGATGGTTATTAGTCCATGGTCATGGTGTATCAGAGCTGATGTCAGCTGTGCAATTGTGATCAGCTATCCAATCCATTATACAACCTTTGGAATGAGCCAGTTTAGTGACTTGCTGGATAAAGCCCATGTCTAGAAGTTGTTAAAACCCAGATTGAAATCTCCTAGGAGAATTGCTCTAGTGTTTTTCTTTTAGATAGTTTCCTAGCAGGTGTAGGAAATTACCTTGCAAGTCAAGAAGAGGGCCCGGGGCGATAAATGATGTGGAGCGTTGTTGTAGAGGGATATTTTGACTGATAGGGCATCAGAGCTTTCAGCTGTAGCTGACTTTATTTGTCACTGACTTTATCTGTCTGGATTTGAGAGATTCTTTGACTATGAGGCGACACCTCCTCCCTTATTGAAGGCTCTGTCATGCCAGAATATGGTGTATCCCGGTGGGAGGGCTTGACATATGGCTGGTCCAGAAGCTTTGTGTAACCAAGTTTCTGTGATAGCGATCCAGGTCTGTATTAAAGTCATGAATCTCTGTGGCATGGGCTGGAACGGACCGTGCATTGATTAGAGCACATTCGATTTGTTTGGTGGTGGGTATGCTGGTATTTCTGATTTTGGTGGGTTTATGGGAGCTAGTATCCTTGTAGATAGTGTGCGGGGTAGTAGGATTGGTGATGGTTCTGGGTAAGGGCAAAAGGTGAGTTTGCCTTCCTAGGTACTTTTTGAATGTGGATGAGAATGTGGACGAGAGGTTGCCAGAGCGGGTTTCCTAGCCTTTGATTTCTCAGGGAAAGGGGCATAGGGCAGGTAGGGAGCTGAGTACCTACTGGGGCACCTTGCGAAGGGCAAGGAGGAAGTGTGTTGGTGGAATCGTATCAGAGCACGGCAATTTAGGCACCATGCTGGAGAACCAGATTGCCATGCTATGGTTAAGATAGGCACCTTTTAAGGGGTGGAAACTACAACACAACTACAACAGGCAGAAATGTAGTTTTGAGAAGCTATGCAAACTCAAAAGTAGCCTCCTCGCTCATGTCCTTGATACCAGGTGCTCTGCATGGCTGTGAACGAATGCATTGCGTAACTAATTGCCAATTACTGTCTTCGCACTGGGTGATGAAAGAAAAAGACCCCCACATGGAAGAAGACGGACAGAAGGTGTCAGGACCAATTGCCTGGCATCTCGTATGGAGCAGGCTATATGTGTATGCGGTCAAACCGACCAGCTACCTGGATTTGTAACTTATGCAATGTACATCACTCATGATGCTGTGTATCTTTAAAACCTATTGCTCATGCTGTTTTTATCAAAGCGCTCTGTGGTAGCAGAGTCATTTGTTGGCAAGTACTTGTATTGTTGTGAGATTAAACCTTGTTCTCCTTGCAAGAGGTGTGCTGAGTCTTTTTTCTTATTGGGCCATATTTTCTCTGGTGTAAGCGTTCAAGGGTTACTTTACAAGTGCATAATGCACTTGCTAAAGCGGAGGAACTACGGGGGCCACATGCAATTATGTCATTGGACTCAGAGAAGGCCTTTGATTCAGTATGGTGGGAATTCTTGCGGGTAACAATGGTGAAGGTGGGTTTCGTCAATAAGTACATGACACGGGTGAAGATAGTGTGCCCGAATTCCAAGGTTAGAGTGAGGGTAAATGGTTTCACATCCTGCTGCTTCCCACTGCAAAGGAGGACGTGACAGGGGTGTCCACTATATCCACTCTTAATGCTTTTGGTGATCGAACCACTGTCCGAGATAATCAGATCGAACCAACAACACAGGGCCTTCAGATGGCCAGGGTGATGGGAGGATTGTATATGCTTATATGCAGATGACTTACTGATATATCTGCGGAACCTAAACAAACGGTACCCAGAATTATAGATACAATGCAAGAATACTGCAGGTGTAGTGGATTCAAAATAAATTGGAACAAATATATATTTGGCCCGGTGAAAGGAGAGGCTGAAGTGATCGCAGACAACTGCGCCTTATAGAACACTGGGCACCCATTCATATACCTTGGGATCAAGGTGCATAATGAGGAATGCAGACCCAATTCTTATAACACTACAGGAAGACACCAAGCAGCGGGAAGGCCTACCACTGAAAATGGTAGGGAGAGCCAATCTATTTAAAATGGTCACGCTCCTCAGGCTACTACATATAGTACAAAATACCCCAACAGAGGTTTACAAGTCAGCATTCACTAGGATCGACTCATGGATAGGGCATCACAACTAGTGGTAGTACATGAGTGGGAGTTTGGCCTGGCAAATACAGCTTATGCAAAATTAGAGGTGACCCCGATCAGAGTTAGATCTCCCCTACAAATACTATGCGTGAATCCAGGCGGAAGGAACTACCGTCAGCGGGACGAAGCCTTATAGAGATCAGGAGGGAAGTCAAGATTATCATGGGGTGGAAAGGGAAAATCACTAAAAGTTCACCATTGTGGGAGAATATGAACATCCCTGAAATACATAGACTAGAGAAACAGCCACTATAGTCAAGTACAGGGATAGAAAAAGTAGGAGATATTCTACATTCGGAAGAACTGGCAACATTCCCTGAACTGCTTTAGAAATATGGACCGACACAAAGGGATATCTATACATACACATGCCTAAAGCAGGCCATTAAGAGCCAATTCTGAAGAGAGATAGATATCCCGGAACACCCCCCGCTTTAAGTCAACCTACTGATTGAAAGATTGGAAGGGAAAGCGATATAAAATACTCTATGAAGCGATACATAACTTTTACTTACCTGAACCTGACTAAATTCAAATCAACATGAGAGCAGGATTTGGGCCACTAAAGGAGGAAGAATGAGTTGAAGTGCAAACAGCCCATGAGAGAGACTGACAAGTCCACGAACTTAAGGCTAGTGCAATTTTTAGATCTGAAACAGAACATATTATTCCAACGAAAGGCTGTAAAATATGGGTAGGACTGCTGATGATATTGGTCTGACTTGCAGGAGGGAGGTGGGAACCTTCTTCCACCTACTATGGGGTGCACGAGGATCGGAGCATACTGGGTAAGAGTTCTAACAATACTGGCTGTGTTGATGGAGTATATGATTCCACTATGCCAAAAAACTGACCCCTCTCCATATTCCGGGGGACTTTGCAGGTTCAGGGGCAGAAAAGAAACTGATCCACACCGCACTGATGATAGTCAAGAGACATTTAGCAACTAAATGGGGGACCAGTGAGGTCCTCAGAGTGGCCAAGTGGAAAGAGGGAATGGCCAATATCAAGCACTGGAAGAGATGGTGTACAGAAATAGGGACTGTCTAGCCAGGTACCAAAAGATCGTATGAGAAAAGGTCTAGAAGGAGAACAAAACAAGACAGTGTGAGGGATAAGTCTACCTCCATTATAAATGTACACCAACATGGTTGGAAATGATGAAATAATGTTGATGACAGATGTGGTCTGAGACTGGGAGGAAAATGGTTTGTTGATTGAAGACCTGCCGTTGTTGTTAATTGTACAATATTCTCTTCTGGAAAATGCAATAAGAAATGGTTTTATGAAAGAGGAGATAAGGTGGAAGACATTTGAAAACAAAAAGGCCAGAGATTGTTGGTGGCGGGGAGGTGCCCCAAAATCTTGCAGACTGTACAGTGATTTATTGAACTGTTAATAGCACCCATTTTTCCTGAGACTCTTTTGTTAACCCACTCGCTTATATGACACCACCCACATGCCAGGCAGACCTGTACTTTGCGAGAGCTCTGCCGTTGGCCGAGCCAGCCCTCCCAATCGCACACGCAGAGTACCAGTATATAATGTCGACGAGTGAAGGATTAGGACATTAGGCAGTAGGCCTCCTGTCACTCGTCGTCATTGTCTCTCACAGTAGCAGCTGAAAGGAGTGAGGCGAGGTACCGCCCACCTCTGTCCTAATGGTTCAGCCACACATGGATATAGATTCTACTGAATTTTATCCAGCCTCACAGTGCCTTTCAGACCTCTGTGTAGATGAAAGAGAAAGCAGCAATCGGAAATTATTTTAAAATACCTGCTAAGTCATAACCCTGTCCAAAAATCTAGTTGGCAATGATGAGCAGTCTGGAGGGATGTGGGAGGCAGCTGGGAGAAGGATGGCAAGACGATGCAGATAACAGTTGCCTTTTAGCCTGCCTCCCAGGCAGTTACGTGACTTTCTGCTGCTTCAGAGTGGAGACAGCAGTAGATACATTGGGGGTCATTACGAGGTTGCTGGTCCGGAAACATCGGTACCGGTAAGCTTGCCGGTACTGTTGTTTCCGGACGAGCAAACTACGAGGTCTGCAAGCAGGTGCCTTTCAACCCGACAGGTGTGACCTGGCGGGCGGAAAGGCAGATGCTCTCAGACCTTGACAATTGCACCGTCACCATTCATAAATGGTGCTGGTGCATCCGACCTCCCCATTCACATTGAGTCCAATGGGACTCGAATGGGAATGGGGAGCAATATTTTACGGCACCCGGCAATGTGGAATTACTGGGACTGCCAGGGCTGTAATGCCCCGGTAAGTCCCCATCGCCGGGTGCTGGAAAAAAAATGACTCGGTGGCAGCCGTCCTGTTTTTACCGGCACCACTACTACTGGAGTCATAATGAGGCCCATTGTTTTAAAATGAGTGAAGAGCCGGGGTAATGAGATCGTCATCAAACAATCAGTTATGTGCAATGGTAGACACTGAGGACGGATGCAGGCTGGCAGCTGCTTGGAAATGGAGAAGTCTGTTATGATGGGGTGTAGGGCTCTGACCATAAATGCACAGACCAGCTGTGGAGCCATGTCAGTTGAACCAGGATACTTTATTATACATAGTTACATACGTACAACTTCAGTTGCTTGCAGGTATCTACATAACAGGATCAGGTAGACATCAGTAGACATATAAGGGACAGACCCACCGGCCATCATCTCACCTCCAACTCAGGCCCACAACTGACATTCATGGAACTCTCACACGCAGCACTCACTCAACATTCTCCTGAGCTGTCTATCATGCATACACCAACATTCTATCAACATGCACTCCTGGCCAGTGATACAGAATAAGACTAACTCACATTACAACAAAGGCCAGCGTTTCTTCTCCAGCCTGCCTCACATTCTGTTACGAACCTGCACACAGCTCCAATATCAACTTGTTTCCCAACTACCATCCAACCACTGCGACCATAAATTGACCCCATCAGCCATGCACTGATTGCTAAATAGTCACTGATATGGCCCAACCCACTCATAATGTCCTGGCCTGTTACTGTAGGTACCAACATTCCATCCATGAAGTCCTAAATTGTTGCTCACGTGACCCCAAACGGTCACTCATGGGGCCCTGACATATCACCTTTATTATTTGTATGATTGCATTGTTTTAAAATACTGTGTCGACTCACTACCGTAGTAGTCTCAAAGCACGTACACCTTGCCTGAGTCTCATGGAGGGTTCTAAGTTGCCAGTTGCTATGCTGTTACTTGTTCTTCCTTTGCAATTCTTCTAAATGTTCTTAGGTTGGGGCACATTAAGAAGCTGACAGACTGTGTTTACTGTTGCCACAGCAACGATGTCATTCTGCACATCCAAACAAGGATTATACACTTTATTGGAATCACGCATTTAAAGGTGACACAAAACAGGTGTTGCTTGTGTGTCTCCAGCATAAAGACAACATAATAGAAAGTGCATTTCTGGCCTGAAGTGTTTTACTACAAACTGCTGGCTCTACTTCGCCAATGTTATGTCATCTTGTATTGCTAACGCTCATCCTGCCATTGTATATGGAGTCAGTGCTTTGCATGTCAGAGAGGCAAAGGTGCGGTATGATGGAACTTGCAGTAGTGGTAGGGAGGAGCAAAGTCAGGTAGATAATTGGAATGCGGGCGGAAGATAGATAAGGGCCTCCGGAAGGCATGACAAGGAAAGGTGGGGGAGATATGTGTACAATTGGGCCACATGTATTGTGGGACTCAACTGTATTCTATGGGGCGCAGGCAGCGCTGAAAGGAGAGATAGCTGTAGACCAGTGTCCATCATGACAGGAGGCATGTTTGGAATTTACTCACCTCAAGCATTCTGAATGCATGCCTAAGAAAACACAGAGGGCACAATCCTTCTACTTATTCCCTCCCCTAAGCCCCAACAAATATTGGGGATACAGTCTGGACAGCAGGTTTCAGGTCTGTTTTCTGGGTAGAAGCTCTTCATTCTGGAATGATTTGATATCATTGGGAGGGCAGCTGGTTATCCCATTAACACTGACGATTCACATCTTGGGATAACATCTTTCAATAGCCCAACCCTTCCTTCCGCCTGAGACACAGGTCACCCATATGATCCATGTCCTGCTGGGACAATGTATTCAGTCTCATCATTGTCTTCATGCTCTATAGGCTTCAGAGTTCTTTCGTTAACTCATTTGGCGTAATCCAATCAATAGCTCTCCATGGTGTAAACAAACGTCAAACTGATGCAGAGGGTTCTCCACCTGCTGGCTGGCCGATGATGGTATTCTACCGATCTTCAAGGTTTGATGATTTAGAGGCAAGCGCAGGGATAACAATGCCTTTCACTAGCTCAGGCCCTACAAAGACCAATTTTACTCAGTAACCACTCATTTTAGGTAGTTTTTCAACCCTTCACCCATCTCAGTATTTTCCTCTGATTTATTTACCAACATGTCCCCTCTTTGTATGAGCTTCCTCTTAAGGGGGGAACTTGGGTATGATTCAGTTCATAGTGCATGTGATGCAAGCAACCAGCTAAGCTTAAAGTACCGCTCTGGTATTTCATTACACACAATACACACAACTAACCTCAGCCTTCTATGCATCTCCAAAGTACATGGTTAAACAAGAGTTGGGGGGCCAGGAGGGCACCGGTGAGCCAAGCGAGCTGGGGGGACAGAGCTTTGCTTCCCAAATCAATAGGTGTCTAGATGGCTTTCTTTGATGTATGATGTTAAGCTTGCAAAAAACATTCATATTTTTGCTGCTATATCCCGTGTAAAACATGCATTGACCTGTTGGGAGACAGGCTTAGTGCACATTGCTGGGTCATGTGTACATGTATGACAATCTCTACCTGAAGCAGCAGAAGCATGATGATTTTTTTTTTTTTTTTGTAGATAACACTGTGCCCTAACAGGTTCTATTATTGTGTGTGTGTGTGTGCGGGGGCATGCATGTGCCCACGCGCCCATAGCACAATGTGAGTTGGACCTGTTGGAGTGCTTGTTGTGCATATATGGTGCAATTGTGCGCTGGGACAAGACAGGCCAGTGAGCTTTCCTAACCTACCTGTCCCCACTTAAGTGGCAATGAATTCCCCAGTTGGGTAAGCGGAGGCATATTGAAATGTGTTAAACCAACTAGTGGGAGAGTTGAGGGCAGCTTTACAGTTGCATGTGCCCTGAAATCACAAGGCAGTGTTGGAGGGCAGAAGGCGTTCAGCCACAGAATTCACTGTCACTCTGTTGCATGCATGAAGTGTAACCTGGACGAAAGGGTATTCGTCCATGGGCTGCTTTAATTTCAATTGTCTAAACGAAGAGGCGTTGGTGACAGGGTTAGCATTTGAGTTTGATATTCTGGTCAATTTGTGAATAGAGTGTTTTCTCTTTTTTTTAGCAATGAGGTTTAAACCTCAATTCCTGCTGAATGTCTCCTCCTCCACACCCCCTTCTATATCCCCCGAGTCCGGAAACTTGGTGTGATATGCAACAGTGTGTTTACCATAGATGGCAATTTAAAGACTCTCAAAACTGTACACTACCATTCTTGATATGTTACTGCTGCCATTTGTCCAACTCCCAGGCGCCCCGCCAGGCGCTCTGCTGGGTGAATCTAAAAGAGGTATGGTGAGGGTTGTCAGGTTATCTGACGGAGCTTTTCTATAGTGTGGATACGTGCTGTTCGGTAGTACCCGGGTACTCTGTGTGGGTTTGTTACCAGGGATGTCATTTCACCAAAATGCCAGGGGAAGTGGAAGTGACATCACATGACCCTTGACCTCTGTTGACCTCACAGGAAGTGATGCAATTTGACCCCACCCTCAAATGACTTGACGGAAAGTGATGGCACACTTTCTCCCCTTGTCAAAACAGGATATGGCATCACATATCATTGTTCCTCAGCACACCAAGAAGAATATGGTTACAATATCACTGTAATATGATATATACATTTCATAAAAGAATGGATCATCATATGTAGCGTTAATATTAGTGTGTATAGGCCCATATTACCAAATTACTGTGAATGTAAGGATACGTCCAACACAAGAACCGGGACTATTACAACACTCAGGCTAAAATGTAAACAGAGAGATCATCTCGAAGAGGCCTAAACCCCAAATCGCAGTCATGCACTGCCTGCCAAGTGTCTGGCCACAGACTGGAAACAGCAACTGACCAAAGCACGTCCAACCAGAATAACATTGGTCTCGAGGGTTGCCCAGAGCTATGCCAGTGGTTATGAATGATTTAAACCTTCCAGCCATCACCTTTCTATTTTGCTTATTTGGTAAGTAGCTCACAGTTTTTTTTTTGTTAGATTGGCGATAGAGGGAAAGGATGTGTTGCAGGTCACAGTAATTGCAGTTTTTTTTATATTTAAAAATGTAAACAGTAGCAGCAACTCCATGACATCACCCCTAGAAAAGGCCTTTTTTATTATTTTCTTTTGTCCTTTATATCTTGCTTAATCCCAGCCTCCTCCAGCTTCTAAGCACTGGAACAGGAACTGAACCCATGTTGCACTGCCTCCTCTTGTTCCCAAAGCAAATGCATTGCCCCTGAGCTATCCTTCCATATATATATATATATCACACGGCCACTGTAGTGGCCGTGTAGTTATGGTTAAGTTTCTGTTTCCATAGGAAGAGCACTTTTTGGGCGTCTTATAACTCTGCTCTCCCTGGACGAATCCTCACCAAACTCTGCAAAAAAGTATATGGGCCACTCTGAATGTTTTTGCAAAGTTTGGTGATGTTTGGTCCAGGGGGAGAAAAGTTATAGGCGGGGGTCCCAAAATTTCTTTTTTTCCCATAGACTGAATGGGGGAAAAACTTTGCGCACGGCTACAGGCCAAACCGCTGGACAGATTTTCACCAAATTTGCGGCAGGGGCAGTAGCTTGGTCCCAAAAGTGTGGTGACAATCCGTCCAGTAGTTTCCTTTAAAACAACCAAAAAGTATGTCTGAAAAAATGTGTGATATCTATGTCCGCTCCGCAGTCACACTTCCCTGTTCGCTCCGTGGACAAGAAATGGATTGGCTAATCTGTAGCGTCATATCCGCAGACATGTGACACGTTCACTGATTGTTTGTGGAACAGCGTGAAGTGCATCAGATTCTTTCGCTGCGTCTGCCATATTTTGTTTGTGTTTTGTTGTACACCGACATCAGCGGTAACATATATAAAACAAAACACTCTTGCACTTCTTTCACTTATAAAATACTGTTTCGGAAGGTGAGCGTTAATGAGGATGGGATGCGGAAGCAGGAAGTAAAACAGTGGTGTTTTAGTGTCACCAAAGCCATACGGTAAATTGGAAGTTCATGTTCAATATATGGCCAAGAATGACTGCGTCTATGTTAAAATTTATTTAGAATACTACGGCAAATTGGAAGTTCATGCTCAATATATGGCCAAGAATTACTGCGTCTGTGTTAAAATGTATTTAGAATACTATTGCAGTCATACTGGCGTCCTACAGTTTGAAATCTGAGCCAGCCAACTGCATTGTTTGATGGAACCAGGGGTTCTGCACGTGTATGTCGTAGTTCTCATGAATGGATTGTCTTATGTTGTTGCGAAGTGAGCATGTATTTGCATTCTGAGTGAAGGTCACTAGATGTGCTTTTTCTGTTGCGAGCTCGGTAGGCCCATGCATTCCAATAAACCCATAAGGGTCAATTGTTTTTTGACCTTGAGCAAAAGAGAAAAATAACCAATATTGAAGGGAGTGAAAGTTTGCAAAAAACTACCATTTGATAAGGTTATGTTTTAAAACCGTTTGTAAGGCACATGAAATATCAGTTCACGCAGAATCTTTGGTGCAAATACCTTGCAGTCTGGCTTTATCTAAAACCAATGGAGGCGGTAAATATCATGTAAGTTTAATTTTGACGACTCTACACCGGACCGACTTTACATTTGTTATTAGCAGAACAATAGTTTTGACAATATAACTGAAGTATTATCTCACTGTGCAGTTATAATTTTTTTTCACTTACGAAGAGTGCAGATTGTCCGCGTTTGCAGGCTATGACTAGAATTACACTTGTTCAACGCTACTATTTCTGCTTTAAAACGTCATGTTTGACCACATCGCTTTGTGTAGCACTTTGCACATTCATTTGGTCTTTTTTGTAATGACGAGATGTAATTTTTTGTTACTCGGACATTACTTTTGGCTATGTAACTGAAGTAATATCTTTCTGTGTAGGTTTCATTTTTTTTAGATTTATGGAGAGTGCAGATTTTCGGCGTTTGTAGCCTGTCACTAGATTTAGCCATGTTCAACGCTAATATTTCCTTAAAATGTCCTGTATGACCACTTTGATTTGTGTATTAGTTTCCACGTTATTTTTTTCTATTTTGAAATTGTTTGCTGAAGACTGGGTATTGATACGTACTTTCGCTTACGTTTTCCAACCAGCTATATCCTGCCTCACTGTGCGTGTCCTGGATTCCAGTTGCCTAGTGGTGGTTTCTTTGGACGCCAGATGCAACTGATCGTCACTGGCTACCTGTCGGTCACAATTTTGTGGGATGATAGCCCCGGACCCTTTGTCCGTACGCTGAAGTGGCCATAAGGAGTAACATTACCTGTTTTATGATGGTGTAGGCCAAAGGTCATGGCGATGTCTTGGAAATCACTGTGCGAACAAAGCAGTTGCTTTATTGAAAATGCATACTTTGTGTATGGGAAAAGAACAACGAGCGACTCACTATTAAAATTTTCGATGACGCACATAGAAACAATGTTACAATTTCATTGATAATGGGCATAGTCCAATGGTCTCGTACAGTTTCTTGTGAAATAAAACTACTTTACAAACTCTAAAATTGGAATGTTTTATTTTAAAAATCAGTGTATTATTTCAAAATGCAACGTGCTACATTGTAGGTTGCTGTATGTTCATTTTCAGGTTTTGCGTCACGGCACGTAGTTTTGCTTTTTGCAGGCTGCCATGGAAAGCGAACAGGGCCAATGTATGGAACAACTGCCTTCCTTGTCTATGTTGGCCATTTTGAAAAAGGATTATAACCAGAAATCCTATTTTTTAGTAGCACATGTTAGTGCGTTGTAAATCTACATTGTTAATGGCAAATGTTATTACGTCTATGTCCTTTACTGAGACATATAAAGTAGATGGCGTGTATGCCATTTTAAAAAATATATATATTTACCCTGTGAAAGGTGGTTCTTAAAAGAACATTTACTTTGTTTACGGATGGCGTTTTCTTTTGGTAGGACAGCTAATAAGGAAATTTGTGAACGGCAATAAAGAAAGAGGCATCAAACAGTAATATGCGGGGGTAGGTGGACTGCTAAAAATGTTGTGCGTTTGTTATTTGAAAGGTAGGGGCAGTGTTTCTCATGCTCCTTCATTACAGCAGTGGTGCTGTTTCGTTGGGAAGGAGGGATGGGTTTAGCTGATGTTTTCAGATAAGTAGACCTTTTCATAAAAGTTTGTAACGTGTACTACAATGCTAATGGCTGACTACTAATACGTGTTGGAGCTGTGCATGGGAAATGTTGAAGGTGGACGTTCTTACATCAATATAAAATGTATTTCCACACTGTCCACGAGGCATTCATCTTATTGTGAAGTGTGTACGGATTCTCGGACACGTCACTCTGCTGTACGCCAGCATATGGTCATGTGGCATTCTACGCAAGATGTGTCATTAAGTCAGAAGTTACTTTACACTATGGTTACGTGCCACTACTAAAAGTCGATGACCTTTAGAAAAAAAACGTTCTTAAAGAGACAGTATGGTTAAGTTGCCCTACTAAAAACCTGTGAAATTCAATAAAAAAAACTTTATTAAAGGGACGTAATGGTTAAGTTGCACTAATAAAAACCTATGACATTCTGTCACAAAACGTTGTTAAAAGGACGTTATGGTTCCAAGTGAAATCTAAAAACCCCTGAAATTCGCCAGTTATGGTAAGCTAAGCAACCATAACTCACGCAACCACCGTGCCCTGCTAAGACTAACACCCAGGACATCAATGATGACATGACAAATATCATTGATTACATCACTGATGACATCACATGTACATTTACTTTTCATACAAGGGGTTGTGAATGTAATGTTGCCAAAAAAATATCAGGGATTATCGGGAGATGTGAAATACACTACATTCTTCATCACACAATGTAATGTCCTAAAGAACATTCCATTGCAGTGTTCTTTCTAGTATAGGAACCTACTCATACAGAAATATAGGGATTGGCTGCAGCATACACCACAGAGGTGCTATATTTGTAATTTTATAAAGTTATATAATAAAACGGTGAATGCTTCTGTATTAGACTTTTCCGTACTTTCAAACATGTACTAAGTAGCTAATAATGCATCACTTACTACATATTTGTACTAATGCACGCAAAACATACATGTAGTACAATGCATACAAATATGGGGCTTATATATGGAGAGTAAAATAAGCAAAGAAGAGGCAGCATAATTAGCAACTGTGTATAAACTACATAATTGTATGCATGCACAAAAATGATTCCTGTGTTTCAAGCCTGCTTCTTCCCCTATATATGTACATCATAAAATGCGATGAAATTGTAAGGAAAGTAGTTTAAGAACATGTGAGAATAGTAATATCTATAAATGTAATACCTTTTTAAAGTTAAGTTTCTGACTGTCAGTAAATAAATCCACCTGGCCTAGATATGGCAGTGAACAAAAAGAAGGGCCTAGACATGTGATGTCATCAGTGATGTCATCAATGATATTTGTCATGTCATCATTGATGTCCTGGGTGTTAGTCTTAGCAGGGCACGGTGGTGGCATGAGTTATGGTTGCTTAGCTTACCATAACTGGCGAATTTCAGGGGTTTTTAGATTTTACTTGGAACCATAACGTCCTTTTAACAACGTTTTTCGACTGAATGTCATAGGTTTGTAATAGTGCAACTTAACCATAACGTCCCTTTGACAAAGTTGTTTTTTATTGAATATATATATATATACACACATATATTGTTTCAGGAAACAACAGATGGTTTACTTCAAAGGCAGAGGGCATCTTCATGTAAATTAATTATCTCACCTTGCGTCTATCTACAGTGTGCCTGTGATGCAGGTCTGGGTCAGGTCAACAGTGCCTAGGCAGGATTGGTGGAAGAATCCACTGGAGCACACCACTCCCATCACAGGTCCAGTGGCTCACTGGATGTGCAAAGCAGACAACGAGAAACACCTAGATTTGCCTTCATGCTGCGCTGTCACTGAGTCAGTTGATACTGAGGGGAGCACCAAGACTCCATCGAAAGGAGAGGGGCTGGGATTTCGTTCCACTATTGTGAGGAGGCTGGCCTGGGGAGGATAACAGGAATAGCAAAGGTGAGTAGAGGGAGCTATGCGCAGATGGAGCTTGGGGCTGACCGCAAAGGAATCCAGGCTTGTGGTCATTTTTTGACAGGCATGCAGGGTATGAATAACTTGCACCCATTCCCTCTGGCTTTTTAATCTTTTTCCTTGAGCTCTCTAATTCTCCATCCCTATCCAACCCTGCTCATCAATCTCATACTGGAAATACTCAAAGCACACCCACACACACACACACACACACACACACACGTTAAATATGCTTTGACTCGAACAATAAAGCACCCTCAGTGGTCAGGAACAGGTCTGAGCACATGAGCTGTAGCCAAAATGGCAGCTTGGGGAATGGGAGGAGGTCTTGCCCCTCCTCCACAGCATTGGGGGGGATTAACTGAGCACAACAAAATAACCATCTGCCCTCACACCAACAGTACAGCACTACGCAAGCCCAACTCTGGCTTCCACACTCTGCTGCTCTTAATGTTTGCGCTATAAACGATAAAATAAATGGGCCGAAACAACTGGGACCTGAGTCAAAAAGTAGTTGCCAAGGTTTTTGGTCTTCAGATATATTTTACTGAACTACGGAAATCTGTTCAGAAACAAAAATAAAAATAGCACCTACATCACTTTGGGTACTCATAACAAGGGCATTTTGCAACATATACAGTTCCATCCTTTCCGTCACAATGTCACTCCATTAAGAGTTACTGAGAGTTTCAGTAAGCTAGCTTTTTGGCTTATATGGTCAACGGTCTCCGTTCTACTAGGGACGATAATTCTTCCCCCTATGCCTCCCCCACCCAAAAAGGAGATAGTATTTTAGGCACAGCTCCAACTCATTTTACATCTCTAGCACCACCCCACATCTCTGTGGAGAGGCAGGCCATCTTTAGAGACACTCCAAACAGCAGTAACACACGTTGACTGTGGTGCTCGTCCCACAGGCTGCATGGACTGTTACCCGGACAGCTGACACATGCCTGCCATGCCCACTAAATCTTGTGGCCCCCAAAAAACAAAACCCACCTAGGATGACGGTGGACGTGTAGAGGAGTAGTTAAATGCCTCTGCAGGAAATCCCACCCCCTACCTCCTATGTGTTGGAAGTCTGAGATCGTGCCGTGTTTGACACCAGCAGTTGTGCCATTACTACAGCGTATATTTGAAAGAAGATATCCATTGAGCAACCACATCGAATATATCTCTGAAGAGATGACAATCTGAGGGAGGAACTCCCTGATGGAATCTGAAAAAGAGCAAAGATAGAAGTAGTGACGTCACAAGAGATGTGTGTTGTCCCGAAATATTGGCTGCAAAGGATGCGTGGATCCTATAGAGACGAATGACAAAGTAAAGAGACAAGTGAACCTTTAATTACGAAAAAGAAGATCACACGTACATGAAGTGCTGCGGAGAATCAACCATTCAATAATTGTACAGACGCTGAAATGCAAGGTAGATTAAGTAATCAAAGAAGCTGGATAAACGTAGTGAACAGAATGCAGGAGGAGCCACTATTGTACAGGAGCTGGGCATCCGTGTCATCACTTCAGGATAAGCTGAAATTGTGGAGCTGCATGTTGAGGCTGTCTGGCCTGGTATCAAAACTAAAGCAGCCATTGTTGGTTATCTATTCTTGAAAGGAGTGAATGTGCAAAGGATGAAACCTCTCTTATTAAGGTATGAAAAAAGAACATCCTTGCAGCCATCGTTTCTTTTTTTTTTTATAATACTACCACCAAAGGATCGAACTTTTGGTGTTTGAACCTTTGGTGGTATCATTTTTAGAACTTTTGGTTCATGCGAACCATTATATTTGGTAAAAAGGTACAAACTCGCCTGGAAATAAACCTTTATGAGTCTAGGAATTATTGGATAGAATTCCAGAAAGAAAAATTATTTGTTATTCCTATTCTTTCTTTTTTAGGGTCACTGCTCAAAGTGTTACACTTGTGGGACCCCCTATTTTTTTGGAGAGGCCTGAACAAGAAAGTCAGCCACTCAAAACATATTGATCCACATGACACTGGCCACAGGCCAGGAGCTTACATTTAAAAAAAATATGTTTACAAAATATATTTTTTTTCTTCTTCTAGGGGTAGCAAGGGAGACCTTAGGGGTCACCACTGCGAACCCTGGCAACCACCAAATGATGTACCTTTAGACAAGGATACTTTGCAAGGCCAAGTTCAAAGACAATCTTCATGGCAGAAGGCTTGGGTGATGAGAGATGTTGGGTTAATTGGTTGGGGAGAGAGAGCCAGGCCCACCTCTTTGCACCTGAGGCTGGGTTTACGTGCTGCTAAAAAGAACTGAATGTTCCAGACATGGCACAAGCGTGCCAACCAATTGTAGAGGTCTGTGTAATGAAGAACCTTATAGTTTGAAGACCAATTGAAAACCGTTTACTTAATGGCTTTGAAGATGATATGTTTTAGAGGTAGGCCTGTATTGTCCACCTGACAGTGAGCAGCCAATCACAATCCCAGCTCCCATGTTATGTATACTTAGATGTTCCCCTTAAGCCTATCACAATGCCTAGTAGGTGTTTCATTGTTTGTAACATAGTATGATGTCACCTCTGATGTATTTTTAGTATAAAATCTAAGTTTTCTGAAAATATTGCTGAGAGAAAATTGAGCGAACATCTGTTAATGTTCGTTGTAACTCCCTGTTTTAGATAATTGTTAATAAAACAGTATCTTTGCCATCTTCCTGGGTTGGTTCGGTTATCTGGACTCAGATTTATTCTGTGAACCCATCCATTGCATGCACATTCCTAAAGGGCCCACAGCTCAGACGTCTACAGCATTCTCTTATGGTGTGTTACTTTTCTTCATCGACTTATGTAGCTACTTTTTCCAGCTGTTTGTGTTGCTGTGCAGCCAGGGAAGACGTAAATAAGCAACAAACAGAACATTTTTCTGAATAAAAGGCCTCTAGGGGCATGTGGGCCCTGATGCAGTGGAAATGTTGGGTTGGCGAGGCGGTATAAAGTCTGCCATTCATATACCCGCTGCGCATGTACCCACCACTGTTAATGAGCGGCAGTGCCACCTCTCAAACAGCTGCTTCCTTCAAAATGAGCTAACACCGACAAACCCGTAATGCTGTGTTGCAATAGCTCTTAATATTAAAACCTGGGGGATTGCTGATATTCAGTGGCAAAATAGGTTAGCCAGTAAAACACACACCATCGTCTTCCATCCTCCCCTGCCCCCTTCTATCCACCTCACACCAACATTATTGCCCACTGGATGAAACCATGTCCTCCCCTCAAAGTGCACTGAAGCGTCAGAAATTAAACACGTTGGCAGTACACAACACAAGATATTTTAAAATTGTAGTCTGAGGACACCTGAAAAATATTTTAAGAACGATTAACAATGTTGTATTGACAAAAGTGGCTGTCAGCAGACACCACTGCTCAAGCTGCTTTCTGTCCACAAAGCCCTTTCTTCCGGCGGGCAGGCTTTTCAGCCCAAAACAACGCATATCTAGCTTTCATACAATCCATGTTCCGCCTCCATTCCCTTTTACAGGTTGAATTCGTGCAGGCATAGGCTTTCATCGACTCAGGGTAGAAAGCAACATCAATCATTGCGTTGCACAATATAGTAACGGATGTTCCCACAGACAGCCTTTTAACTCAAACCATGGGCACACCATCCATAAGTCCTCAACCTATTAGGATTTCTCGAAAGCTAGTTTGGTCCACTAGCTACACCCAAACACCTAGCCTATGAATAAATACCTCTCCCTTTAAGGAATAGAGCTAGTTGCACATTTTTAAGTTCACAGGCAAGTATAGACATATATGTCACTCATCAGCACAGCTGCTGGAGGAGAAACTCAAGATAATGAGGCATATTTGTGCATACAGTAGGAGTAAGAATCTTGTGCCTGCACTCACTGAATTCAAACAGTGATTCAATATCTTTGGTGTGTGCAGTGTCCGAGTAAGCTGATAAAGTGAAAATAGACGATGGACTTCGACTGTCGAATAGAAGCATACACACCTTCCAGGCCAATGATGTAAGCTCCATCCGCCATGTTGGAGCTGAAAACATACCTGTATCCATGCAGTAAATAAAGAGACAAACAGCTTTATTATTCACATAATGCTTGCAGGCCATTATGTATTTATAGAGCAGTGGTTGCCGCCCGCGGGGCCTTCCATTTAAAAAAACAAAATACAAAATTTTATTTTTTTGCTCTTTAAATTTTAGGTCGCAACGGAGACCGTAGGGGTTGCGGCTGGGATCTCAGAGGTTGCAGCTGTGACCCCTGGTGACTGCCAAATGACGTCCCTGTTTGTTACTAGGTGATGCTCTGCTGCTGTGAGATGGAGATGTAGATCGCTTGGGTGTGCACTGGCTGTCTTTCATTTGAACCCCTCTTAGTCTGATCATGGAAAGTAGGCAGGGTATCTTAACGTGCTAGAAAGGGGTATGACCCCTGAGTGAGCTCCTCAAGATCTACCGATCCCTGAAACATATTTAATGGGGGGCGCACGTCCCAATGTAGGCTTTCAATTCGGAACTGGCTTTTATGAGACTGCTATAGATAGAGCAACCCAAAGTAAACCTCATATTTAATGTGAAAAAGTCCCCTGTCTATTTCTGGGGGTGCATAGGGGGGGTGACGAAGGGAGATGGTATCTCCCCAAACTGGATGGCGATGGGTCAGAGGGCAGCAAAAGGTTGTCACCCATGGTCAAGTTCACTGGATTCCCATGCCAAGGAAGGAGCAAGAGACATAAGGCCCGGGAGATCAGCCACCCCTTTGGGAAGGGGTACAGCCTTAGTGGGACCCAAGTTCAGGGAAGTTGGGGGAGCCATGTCACCATAAAAGCCCTACAGCACTTGCTTAGAGGATTTGAACAGAACACAGAGGTACACAACTGGGAAACATAGACCTTTTGGGAGAAGGCAATTCAAGCTTGCACCAAAACACAGTATTTTCAATTGCACTGAAACGGAGGACTCTTTAACCACTGCGCCTTCAAGAGAACAGAGAAATAGCGGTGCATGTCTCCCCAAGCATGGGTGCAGAAATAACCCCTAAATCAACTGAAAGGAAAAGAGGGACCACATTTGGCGCCAAGGCTGGCTGGAACTTAAGTCACAAACTGTGGTTGTCTCTTGAGGGGATATTTTGGAGACACATTCTTAAACTGCCCACAGGTGTCTCAATGATCTCCATAAGACACGAGTTAGGAATTTAATCCATTTATAATATATTTGCATGGAAATCGCTGGCTGTGCTAAGGAAGATGTCGCTGGAAGATCAGGTTCCCGCATACCAAATCTAAACATCAGACATATCAAACCAATATCATGGTATCTTGTTGGAATGGGCAACCAGATTAAAACTGATACTTGACTATGCGGACATACATTGGGAAACACTTCTAGCAACGCCACAAATTGCTAAAAAAAAACTATCAGTGGAATTGAATCCAAAATTTAGAACAAAGGAATCTCTTGAAATCCTCAATTGATTTGGGACTTGCAGCAAATAGCATAGACCAGCTACCCAAATATCTTCAAAAATTTCCATCAAGAAAACATAGAAACCAATTCCTAAGATTTCGGCTAAATGCATATAGAACAAAAGAGATCCTATTGTGTAGACGTGATACAAATATTACCAATAATCTTTGTAGGTTTTGTGGAAAGTCAACGGAATCATTGAAGCATCTGATTACGGAATGTAAAACATTAACGCATTCTAGGTCTCGTTATCTTGGGAAGTTTGCTCCTACATATGGTGATATCGTTAAATGGTGGCACTTGGTACTGTCTGGCAACAATGTGCCACTCACATGTGCAGTGTGTTATTTTCTAGAGAATAATTTGAACGATGAAATCTTCACTCCACCCAATGTTATCGGTGAATGAAATCAAAGGTACTGATAGCAAAAAAAAATTGCCATGTTGTGATCATCTGTATAGACTGATACATTGGAATTTTGATTGTAATTGAAGTTTGAATACAAACTAATTGTTACAAATAAAAAATAAAAAAAGAGGGACCACAGCTAGGTATGGAAATCTGAGAGACAGTCAGCTAGACCTCACACACACCCTCCAGTCTCCTACAGATAAGGAATGAAAGTCTAAGGGAGTTCACGCTGATGACATGGTAAGTGTATGACAACCAGAGGAAGGAAAGGGGTTATTACGAATCCCCAAGTTCCACCAAAGATGTGGATGTTATCCTCAGTCAGCCCCTTTACCAGTGATCTAAATAGGAAGAGGGGCTTGGAAACCCCAAGATGGCAGATGTGGTTCTAGAAGCTGCAGTGAAGCAGACACTTGACACCCACCCAGGCCCAAAGAACTATGAATCCAAAGTTCCCCATATCAAGCCTGCACACCTGAAGTCCCTTAAGCCAGAGGAAGTCTGGCAGTCAGGACTGTGGTTTGGCAGACACAGAGAGGGCTGCCCAAGTCCCACAGCAGGGCAGCAAGCCATTTCAACAACCCATCCGAGCTAACACACTGAATCCCCTTTCACCAATGAGAGGCTTGAATTCGGGAACACAGCACAATAAAAGCCCACTATCTCAGTATTTCATGCTGAGCTTGGAAGTAGAGAGTCTGGACAATCAGGAAGGGGCACAGGGAGTACATGGGTGGGTGGCAGGAGGAGGAGAGTACAAGAAAGACGTGCCCCGATCCCCAGGATCAGACCCTCACCTTGGACCCTCACTGACATCCAGTTGGTCAACCTGTATCACCTCAACAGGGAGACCATAACAGAGGTGGTCACCACAATACAGGACGACATAGGGAGCAGGATCAACATCTGGACAGATGGATCCACACTGCTGAAACTAGTGTCCTTCCGACAATTCATTGGAACTGGCACCTTCGAGCTCTCTGTTGCTATGATGAACTGTTAGGCAGAATTATATGCAGTACCCTTTGGGAACACCACACACAATTAAGACTACAAGTGACAGTACAAATACACCTTTGGTACAAGCCTGTACTACACTGTTAAAGTGTAGCAGTAGCGGAGCAGCCAGACTTATCTCAAGAGTAAGTGAGCAGTATCAAATAGTTACACAAAGGAGAGCAATTACTATGATTCAGGTAAACACTGACTCAAGGTTTTCAAGTAAAAGAATATACATTTATTTCACTCTTCAGTTGTATAACATTACACCATTATAAGCAGTTTAAAAATCACACTCTCGATACACCACACCACCTCCCTTAAATCCCAGACAAGTTAAGCTCACAAAATGAAGTGGGAGAAAAATGACACTCCAGCAATTTAAAAGGGAGGGAAAGGCAAGGTTAAGTAGAAATCGAACCACACCAACAGGTAAGTACTCAGGGCCATAGAACAAGAGGAACTACAGTGATAGAATCAGGTAGAAAAGGCTTAGGGCCAAAGACAATAGGACTAAAGTCTTTTGCTCAAGATCACACGTTTAGGGTAGTTCGCTGTAAAGTTCGGGCCACGGATTTCTGACGAGGTTGGTTGGTAGAAAAGTTAGTTTAAAAAGAAGAGAAGGACAAGCCCTCGGATTGGAAAAAGATTTCACACACTTTCCCCGCGGCTGAACGAAACTAGCAACCGAGTTTGCACAGTTCCTTAAAACAGAGCGGAAGCTGTAGCTGAGGCGGACGTTCCTGGTAGTTCCTGCAGGCTCATGGTTCCTGAAGCGACTGTCGGACTGACACGAAGTAGGAAGACTGGAGGGTCCTGCACTACCCAGGGAAGAATCCAGCAGCAGAGCAAAACAACTAATAAAGGTGCGCTCCTTAAAACCCAAGCAGGGTTCGACCTTCCTGGCTATCCGGCCCACTGTAGCTCTGTACAGCGAATTCGATCAGAGAAGGGGTCCTGGATTGCAGTTTAGGCAAACTGGTTGGTCCCACCAGCTCAAGGGAAGAAGTTTCCTGGAGGATCTTCTCTGTCGGCGGATTCTGATGATTCGGACCTGCAGCAGGGCTTCACCGGGCGGTTCAGTTGTAGAAGGGTGTCCTCTTCAGTCAGCTCCTCGTTTGTTCTTGCGTTCCAGTGGCGACTCTGCCTTTCCAGTCCCAGAGACCTGCTTTTTATGCAGTTTTCCCCCATTCATACAGCCTAGCTGTCAATCACACAGCAGTGTGGCTGGCCTGGCAAGGCCAGTCCCCTTAGCCAATCAGACAAGAGTGCTACTTGGGTTACCAAGGGAACCCATGGCAGGGGTCCAAAGACACCTCCCTCACATCCTGCCTACCCAGACTTCCATGCGCCTTAAGGAGGGCTTCTGTGCAGAAGCTAGCGAAAAGACAGCAAACAAAGGAATCATCCCCAGTTTGGCATGCAGAGAAGAACACGAGAAAGACTTTAACAAAAAGAAATGGCGACTAAACCCAGCCGGAGCCAAAATAAAATGTATTTGGTCAAACAGGTTTATGTTCGAGGCTAATATATTAGCCTAAAACAATACCATGGTTATATACTATAACTGTGGTAGAAAAGGTAGGGTAGTTACCACTGCCACCAGCCATGTAAAGGGAGTGATACAGTGCTCCAAGAGACACAGACAAAAAGGGATAAGAATTAACCCTTTCCAATACTCCATGTAAGATGGGGTGTACTGGGTCTGTAGTTTAAAGAGACTACATACAGTTAATGGCAACTTTACATGTTTCTGGGAGACAGTAGTCACTCCCAGAAAAATGGAGTCAGAGGGAAGTCTAAAAGACAATCCTGTGTTACTGCACTGAGGGTGTTGTATAACACACATACAAATTGTGCTCGTTGAGTAAGTGAGGCTCCAGAGCTCAGGATCACACTAATGGAAAAAAAACACACACAGCAAAACACATGTAAGAGTGGGGAAAAAGGCTCACACTCTGAACAGATGAAAAAAATAAATCCTAGAAATGCAGAAAAGCTGCTGAGGGACTCAATAGGTAAGGGAAATTAGCCAGTTATGAGAATTCTCCCTAACATGCACGTCATGGCACAGCCCACATTTTGTGCAGTGCTGACACAGGTGCTCGAAGCCCTCCTGCGACAAGGACAACGTCACATCACACTTCCTACTACCACAGCCCAGGTCAATCCCATGAATGCACAGTTCTATGCCATTGCCCAAATGCCAAATGTGATTGCTGCCCTGCACTGTACCCATTTTACGCTGGTGGCTCCCCAGGCCTACGAGGCAGTGTACCGAAACCGCAAACAATACCACTCCATGAATGTGCAGATGACCTCAACCCTCAACCTCATCATCACCAACTGCTGTGCCCACTACCCTGGTTCCACCCATGGCGCCATGTCCTACGGAACAGCACACTGCCAGGATACATGGAGAGGCCAGAGGAACACAGACATGGATGGTGGGTGAGTAGAAAAGCTAGCACACATGTGCTGTGGGTCACATGCCCGAATGAGTGTGGGGTTCAAATGACCACACAAAGGCTGATATGACAAGTGAAAGCGAAATGCTCACATGGCCACCTCGTACAACAAATGTCACAGTACAGATCAGGGAGCATGCACATGTCTGACTTACCATCATGGAGAAGCAGTAGTACACATATAGTATCTACCAAATACACCAGCATGACTAGAGGTACCAAATTGCAACATGCACCCACCAAAGCGATGCAGAAAATGGCCAAAATGCCACACAGCACAACATGCCTGCTAGTGCCACGGCATTGCACCTATGTGCTGCCAGCCCACAATGCCCACCCGTTGCCACCAGATGGCCAGGGAGGGTCCATGGGAACCCAGCATGCCACATGCACAGTGTAAAAACACAGTCACATGACCGCCACCATGTCCGCTACACATGTCACTGACAGACACTGTACGCACCACATGCTGCAAGGGAACAGGGTTCATGTGAAGCACAAACAATGCATGGCACAAGTTACACTGCATGCCCTGACATAGAATAGACATCTGCAGTAAAATGAAGTCCCATAAATTAGTCCATGTCAGAGGCCCCAGGCCAGTCTTACTTCAAAAAAGCCTCATCAGACATGGGATCTGTACACACAGCAAGTTGTATTCTCAGTCAGCTGGACGCCATTTTACCAGCTACAGTTGGTCAGTCAAAAATCCAGGAACTCAACCCTCTTCATTTTAAACACTATATTTATAGCAAATACAGGATTGCACAATATTTTATTGCATATCTGGACCTTACATTTTAACACATTTTAATTGGTCCTCCTACTAAGAGGTCAAACCACCATGCACATGTCCATTGGACAAAAAACACTTCCTTGACCATGTATTTTGCAATTCTTACACTGAACTAACAGGTTTCTGAGATGACACAGTTGTTCCCGATTTATTTTAGGACACGATGTGCAGAACATAGACTGTCTGGCTCTCTCTATTATCTTTTCTGAATATAAGCCATTTCTGTTTCATGAACCACACCACCGAAATGCACATATTCTTGCTATTTAAATACTGAATTGTCTGCTCTGGTTTTTCAGCTGATCTCAGTCAACCTGGAATTTCTGCACACAACACTTTCCCTGTGTATGCTAAAAACCTTTAAACTCCCATCATACTTAAAGCCTTTATTTATTTCTGAGGCAACTGTGGAGTCCATTTTAAAATGATGAATGTCTGCTGCGGTCATATTTCTGTTTTGAGGGAACTACTTTGCCTACTGAATGTGAATAACCTTCTTCATATCTGAACACAGTGTGACCAAATGTCTATGTTATGTCAGTTTGTACGTAATGTAAGCATACCTTTCATACCCTATGCTACCCTAAACAGACAATAATCCTGATTTCTACACTGTTTGACAGAAGAGTGAAATATTGGCCTTAATAACCAGATTTATCTGTCTACCATAAAAGGGGTGGTATAGACCTCCTCTACATTCCCCCTATGCATATCTATTTCAGTCTCCCCCATTCAATGCAATGCTCTATCTCAACATGGGATGTATTGTGAAAGACACTTCTAAAGAACCAATAGTGTCTCTAATCATATATTATTCTCCTAATCAAATGCATATGTACCCTCTTTGTCGAAGCTGTGGTATTTATTGCTCTCTTTTATTATTTGTGTGTATGTATATATCCCCAGTCAGTAACATTGTTAATTCCCATCTTGTTCCCACCCTGTTGCCCAATTAAATATTAATTGAGTGGCATTTAACTCATAATCCAACAAAACAATATACTCACATTTTAGATCAATTTAAAGGAAATATTTTGATTTTAAAAAATCAACCAGTCAAGCACATACACACATTTGACTCAGAAGTGCGTGCAAGGAGAGCGTCCTATCGCAAAGAATGAAAATCTATGTTAAATTCAACAAACTCATTGCCACAAGCTGGCTTGCAATCTGCTAAATGCTGATATACAAATTGGGTGCGAGATCAAAGAGCAATTTTATTTCAACATGACAGTGAAAAACTTCCTAGTGCCATGGCCTCTAAAAACTCTGCAGACACTTGGCAATTACTCAATAATCGAAGCATCTATTGTCAAATTGATGCGCAAGCTAATGGAGTGCGAGACATCAGTGGGTCACACATTTTAAAGATCTTTATTCGGACACACAATTTGACAATTATAGATATTCAATGAAAACAAAGTCCAACTGGTTACTTGATTGTTCTATAGATACCACTATTGATTTACTCAAAAAGGCAAGTAGTTTTAGAGCAGCAGGGCCAGATGGTCTAAACAACATCATGTTAAAGGCCAGTCCATATTTATGGGCAAGAATCTTGAATAATCTATTTGAACAAATCTTAAACAACAAGGCTCTACCTCTTTCGTGGCAAACCTCTTTAATAGTCCTAGTATTCAAGAAGGGTGATCGTTCCTTACCAATGAACTACAGACCTATAGCCCTCCTCGACATACCAAGAAAATATTTTGTGAAATTTTTGCTGAGAGATTTCAACACATGGATGCTCTCACATAACTATTATGACTCTCAGCAATACAGTTTTGTGGCGGGCATGGGCACTGGTGTAAATCTACTATGTTTAAATGCGTTAAAATCCCAATGTCCAACAGTATAGCAACAGATATTTTTTGGCTTTGTAGATTTACACGTAGCGTTTGACTCGGTGTCCAGAGTCTTGCTTATGTCCAAACTTATTCAAGATCTGTGCCCACCAACACTGTGTGATATTATATATAATTTTCATTCTAACACATCCATCCGCATTTGACTTAATCTGGGTGGCCTGCTCTCCACTTCTATATCTACATCTTGTGGACTTAAGCAAGGATGTTTGCTGGCATTGGCCATATTTAACTATTTCATTCACGATGTCAAGAGCATATTTGAGCTAGTCTGCTCGGATTCACCAAGAATCAATGGAGTAGCCATCAAAGCTTTAATGTACGCTGATGACCTAGTCTTAATATCAAAGACCCCGAATGGTCTGCAAAAGTTACTAACAGCATTTGATAAATATATCAATCAAAATGAACTTAGAATTAATACAGCCAAAACTCAGATAGTTTTGTATAGTACAACAAAACAAGGACATTAACTGAGACCCTGGAATATCAATAATATCAGATTGGAGATTGTTTAAAATTATACTTACTTACAAATGATCTTTGAGGGGTCAACTAAAGCAGTGGGTCATCTAACATGCATTGAGCGAAAGTTGACTACAGCCATATCTCAAGTCAGAGTCATAATGCACCGATATGGCAAATTCATTCTGACTCCGGCCTTGATGTATTGGAAATCCAAAGTAATACCCACTATATTATATGGATTAGAAACTGGTAATCCCCTGTCCCCCCACATATTTGATAGATGGGAAACAACATTGTGTTCCATGTGTTTTTCTTTTCTTTTTTCTTCCACCCCATGATGCTTCCTTTGTCCCCGTCTTATTCACCAGCTTATCAAAGTTTATTCCCTGGCCGTCACCTTAGTTGCCTTTCATCTGCGCATCTTCCACTCAATATTTTTTTCTTCTTTTATTACAAATCCACCCACCTTTCAGTTATCCATTTATTATTATTTTTTTAATGTTTTCCTTTAGGCTGGTTTACAGCAAGTTCAGGGATCCTTAGTTCATAGGCCATGCTTTTAGGACACATTGTTTTTCGACAACGGTGGACACGAACCAACAATTTTCTGATTCAAATAAAATAGTCAGTCGAGGGGACATTTGATGTTCTAGGGGACACAAGAAATGGGGAGTCTATAAAAAGAATTGTTTCTTCTTCCTTTTTTCTTTTAAATAAAATAGCAAATGGCATCTGGATGGGTCCCCTCATACGCTTTTTGTAACAATGAGGGCTTTTCTCCCTGCTTGTAGGTTCGGTTGCTTGGATCACTCATCGTGCAAGTGCTCCCTGTCCATCTAAAATATAAAAACTGGGTGAGTTTCTTGAAAAATAAGTGTATTTTATCTCCTGTACTTCCCCCTAAAATCTAAATATTGCTACTTCAGTTTTATTTTCTCTTTAAAGCACTCCTACACCCTTAAACACTTGCTAATACATTTCCTCTTCTTTAATCCAATTAAATGGCTGCTTTTTCTCCCTTTCATTCATACCTTAGTGTCACCTATGTTCATTTATGCCTAGACCTTGGTGATGTGGGACCAAAAAGCACACATATATGTTTGCTTTTATTCTTACTTGCCCCACCTTTTTCATACATTAACACCTCATTGTGTCCTTTTAGTTCATTCTTGGGTGGGGGATGGCTTGTTGCATGGCAGAGTCATGGCTCTATGTGGAAATAATGCGCAGCTGGTAGGGCTGTACTATGGTTCATGGTGATCGGCAGGTTGGGCACATGTGTGTGTGTGGGGGGTGTACTTTCCTGTCTGCCATGCCCTCATGGGGCTGGCGTTCTGGGACAGCTTCATGCTGGGGTGTCTGCTGCACGGTGTCATGGTCACTCACACACCTCAATCCCACTGGCACAGGGTGCGCCAGTAGGGATGTGGTGCACATGGCATTTGTTTTGTTCACTTGCCTGCCCTTCCTGTTTCTCTGATGCCCAGAGTTGCCCTTGGTGGCATGCCCCATGGCTGCTGTGATGTGCCACCCTGCCACTCTGCCCTGTCGGCATGCCCAGCTTTGGGGTCTGCTGTCTTGTGTCCCGGTCCACTGTGGCTTCTTATGCTGGGTTGCCATTTGTGCATGCATTTGTTGGGGGCGGTCACTCACCACCTGCATCCTGGCTGCTGGCTCCCACCTCTGCACTGCCGACTCGCTCTGTCCCCTCGAGGTGCAGCAATGTGCTACATTTCTCCTCCCAAACGGTGAGGACCAGTGGCTTGACAGTGCCTCCTACTGTCGCCAGGGACTCACGGCAGTGTTGCGACAGCAATCCCTGCCCCCTTTCCCTCAGGTTGTTCCACCTCTTGCGGCAGTCCTCACCTTCACAGGGTACACTGGATACTGCTGTCATCTTCTGGGCAATGGTGATCCAGATTGTTGTCCACTGCTGGTCACTGGTCTTCCATTGCCTGCTTCCATAGAGCTCCACACAGTGGCCCACTACCTCATCTGTGAGCACCACAAGCTCTCCCTCACTAAATGTAGGCTTTCTGAGGTGATGTTCAGCCCCCTTGCCTCATAGCCTTTCTTGGGACATGTGTGCAGCTATACAGGACCGGATGGCTGCAGGAAGTGGAAATATTCAAAGGATTGTTATTCAAAATGGCCACTGTGGTGCTTCTCGTTCTGGCGGTGACGCAATTTCCAATGGTGCTTATAGAGTTTGCCGGAGGTGGCATTATTAGTTCTGCTTTATTGGCGGTAGCCCTTATTCCGGCACAATTACTGCTGGGTGCCAGTAGCGCTAACATCGGAGCACTCTAGGTTGTGATATGGTGAGGTTTGTGCCACACGACCGGGTGGTAACGCTATTTGCACCTGGCGGTAATTGTGCCAATTTGACACCGGACTTGTTATGAGGCTCTGAGAATAAAGAAGGGAGAGAATAGTTTATTTTGAGAACACTGAGATAGAGAGCAGGAGACTACACATAGCCCACAGGACCAGTGGGGGTCCAGAGGGATGGCTAACACAAGACCAAGGAAGCTTGAGAAACCTAGGAAAGAACCAATGAGTCCAATGAGCTGGACCAAGAGACCATGGGGGTGGGAGTGGCTGCCAAAGAAGGTGGAGAGCAGTGATCAAAGGAGTGAAGTAGGCATTCAAGGTTATAGTAGTACAGAGAAGGGTATGACTCAGAAGAGCAAACATCTCTACTGGGGTCAACAATCCAGAACAGATGTGGAAAAACCAAAGAAATAGAACGGACGACAAAACGTACCCCAAAAGAGTTGGCGAAAGAAAGGGGAGACATAACTCTAAACTCTGTACAGTGGGGGGCAGGCCAGGAACCCAGCGTAACGCAAGTTCCAGACACTGGGTAGCATGTTTCACAAATAGACTTTTGCCAGCTAAGACCTTGTAGTCCTTGTGCCACAAGGCTGAAGAAAGGTAGCTTGAAATGTACTGTCCCCAAAATGTTTCTGGCAACTCTGGTGCACTTTTATGCCTACCCCATTCTTTATGTTGGCTGCTCACTGCCAAGTTTCCCAAGTAAACCACATTTAACTATACATTTCTTAGTCTGTCCGTTCCATGATCCCTGACATCTATATAACATTACTAATAATGCCCTAATAGTTGAGTCCTTCATGCCATCACTTCCAAAGCTGTCCCTGCTGCTTTCTTTTTCTTTTTATATTTTACAGGGTTCCTCCTATAACCGTCTTTCGTCCCCAAACTTTGCCTACTTACCAATCTTCTTCCTCAGACACTCCCCTGTCCCTAACCTTATTCCTAATCTTTACTCAGCCCCTCCCCCTAAAGTTAGACCACCATTGCCCCTGGGTGAATAGACCTTTGGTTTGGTCAACGAATATCGTTTTCTCCAAAAGGCAGTCTCACATTAAAGTGAGCATTTGGAGAATCAGAACTTGGGGAAAGAAAATGCGAACAATTGAGCATGGTTGTGGGCTGGTTTGAAGAGTCTCCGGCCACACACATAGGATCAGTGACGATACCTGTCACTGCGAGTCGTTTTCATTCATCATCATTCATCATTCATCATCTTGATCTGGTCCTCATGTTCCCTAGTGACCACTATATGTTATGCTTTTGAATCTAGTTTGGTCTGTAAGCACTTGAAGTGGTACACTTCCCAGACCTGCTAAAGGGAGGTTCGGGTGCCACCATTGGAATTTCTCCTCTATGGCTTTAGTGACAACGCTGCCATCTAGGCCTTTCACCTGATGCCTGCTTTAGTCTTTGTCCAGTTTATAACTCTCTGGCCAGAGGTCTGAAATGCATCACTGCAAATGCATGCCTCAATGCAGATCTGGAGTTCCCAAGGGAGGGGGGGAGACTTCAAGCGCCTCTGTTGGTGCTACTCCAAAGGAGGGGGTACCACTTTTGGGAACCCCCTCCGAGGTGAAGCAGAACTGGATGACCCCACTGCTTCCTTCCTGGCTCCCAGGCTCTCTGCATCCACTCCTGTGCACTGTGTGATGCTCCCCAGCACACACAAGGACCCAGAAATGACTTGCAGAAGCAGAAATAAGGGGGAGCAAGAGGCGTATAACCCACCTTTTGCTCCATCCATTTAAAAGAGGATGCAATGTTCTGCACGCTACTGTTTGATCAACTCCCACCCACATCACCACTACACCAGGACAGAGAAGCCAGTTTTATTTACTTTAAGGTCAACCAGATCATGTGCCCCCTGGCCAGAATTAGCAATGTCCTTGATGCCCCAGCTGCCTACTCGCTATTCTCTCACACACATGCATCACTGCATGTGGTAGTTACTGCATGCAGTAATGGTTTTGTGTGGATGCATTTTCCGCCACATACAAATATATTTTTAACAGTTTCATTTTGAAAGTCTGAATTTGGCACACCTTTTGCTGCCACCTTTTCAGCACACCACCAAGCTCTAAATGAGATCCTGAAATCTGCCTCTGAACACCATGTATAAGATTGTCATTGGTCTACAAACTTGCTCATTTAATTTCTTTGGAGAATGTTAGGACGTTTATTAGTACAAACTATTTCCATGTCCACTGCCAACCTGAGTCAACATTTTTCCACAATCCTGACAGGCACAATGTATAACATCGTGTTCTCTGTGAAGTAAAGATTTGTGTATTTATGTGTAAATACTCAACTCAATTGTGCTGTATCATGCGAAAGAAACGTGTTTAACTTAGTTTCTTGCATGTTTCAGCAGTCACAGGAAATTATAAGTTTCTAAATTTTGTTATCTTTTCAAAACTGCTGAACCTCTCGATAGGACTGTCAGAAAGTGATGTTTTCTGTATGTTGCTCTTTAATTTCCCATGCCATATTCACTCATATCGTCTGATCCTATAGCGAAAGCCAGCACTATACAACTCATCATTAACATAAACATAAAAATAATGAGTGAATGACAGGTGTAACCAAGAAGGGCCAGCATTCATCAGAGTCCGTTCTACAAAGTGGAATTGCTGACAAGACACAGGTCCTGTGGAGACTGCATACAAGCTGAGAAAGCAGAAGTAAACACAATGAAAGAAACAAGGAAGGAGGTAAAGAGATAAGACGAGAGACCACCTACAAAGCCCAGATGAATGTCCAGATGGATATCCAGACAGCACTGGAGAAAAGCTACCATCTAGACATTATGGAAATAGCAGACAGATGCAGTATTTCATTTTTTTTTATTAGGTATGTTATGTCGTTCGTCATCCCAGATTCTTACTCCTTTTAAGGTATGTAACAATAGATGCGATTTGTACTCAGTTTAATTGTGCTCAGTTTCCTTGTAAGAAGGAGGGTCAGACTGTTGTACATCACGTACAATCACGTACAGTCTAAAAATGAACCGTATCTCCTCTTGCCTTGGTCTGTCACACCAGGACCTCAAGCCTGCGGCACCTGAGCACACACCTCGCTCAACAGAGCAGCGCAACCAACAGAACCAACTTAAATCCTCTTGCGCCTCCAACCACCTAATATCAGTCCTCACGGACATAGGAGACAACAAGCCCAACTGACCATATTGCAACCACTACCTGCATCTCCCTAATATAGAAGGGTGAGGCTGAGAAGGCTAAAACCCCATTTTTTTATCACAAAACAGATAGACAATTTATTTTTGATGTTATTAATTACATAGATCTGGCCTTAAATCAAGTATAGGATTGTAAAGATTTAAATTCGAATACACAGATTTGTGGATGTTGGTTGGGACAGTGTTTGGTTCCATTTATTTTACTTGAAATGCGTGTATTGATTTTATATGCTGTTAATGGAGAAATCCGAACTAACCTGTCTGATAGATATCTCGTAAGGAACAAATAAAATCATGAAAAGAATAGGAAAGTAACTCACTACACAAAGATCACACTTAAACTAATGCAACTGCAAGGAAGAAGAGCGTTATAACACGCAAACACTTGTTAATTACTCCCTTTGCCCTGTGGGATCTTCAATAGAACTTCAATTGATACTATTCAGTAAACACGACATGTATTAGCCGGCTCTCCTCGTATGCACACACCTCCTCACTACTGCAATACTTCATGTCAACAAACTAATTCTCATGTCACAAGCTCCCACACAGCAAGTGTTTCACTACTCCGTGACAGTAACTACTACTCGTGCCTCAACCTCCTGCACATAAGGTGCTTCAGCGTCTCCATAATCACTGACATTAAACAACTTCCAGTGGCACAAACACCTGCACATCAGGTGCTTGAATGCCAAACCTCTTATGCACTGAGTGCTTCACTACTCCATGACATGTGTCTACTCCTTGTGACATAAACTCCTACACCTCACATGCTACAAAAGCCAAAAAAACCTGAAAATCAACTACTTTCAGTGCTACAACCCCTGCATAGCAACAGCATAACATCAAAATTGCTACACATCACATTCTTCCAATGCTACAACTCCTGCACATCAGGTGCCTCGACTCAAAATAACTTCAAGTGGTCTCCTATTCAAGAGACCCTAACTACTCCCTGTGTGAGACAGAACAGACCATCTAGAATGCCCACAACAAGCAACGTGACATCTGTCAACCACTACATAACTGATTTACACCATGCATCCAACTCACTCATGTATGGCGAGACAGCTTCAATCAATTCAACAATAAAACATTTGTCAGACCTTACTTATACTTCATTTGACCATTTCTCCAACGCACTCCTGCATACGCCTGGCTCCCATGGACGTGATGATGTGCTGCATACCAAATGGCTGCATGTTCTGTGTGGCCTTTCCTCAAACCTTCTGCAAGTCAAGAATCCTGCCATTGGTGCTGATTGTCCAGGACGCCCTGTCTGTCCCTGAGGACTTTTCTGATGCCTCTCTCCCTCCTCGGTTGTCTTCAGCAGCAGCATGAACCGCTACTCAAGACCACCTCCTCAGTGGCCCTAATTTTATCATGGGGCTTTGACTTTCAACATCCAAAATAAATCGGATCCTGGGTCTCGGGTAAGTCGGGCAGCACGCAGGAACAACGCAAGACCCAGGTATGTACAAAAGGAAACTCTAAACAGGAGAGCAGGGAGTATGCATTCACCCCCATCCTGAAGACATGTAATTGGTTATTTATAACAGGCTTCATAGCCAGAGGTTTCTAAGCGCAGATGCGGGGATCTACCCGTGTTGCTCTGCATCGTCTTGCTTTCAAGCCGAGAGCGCCACCCCTGAGCTATCCTCCGAGGCTCACAACTCATACACCCAAGAGATCAGCTTGAACATGCAAGCTACCACACAGACCCAAGGTCAGAGGCGAGCGCTTAACTCCTGAAATATCTTGCTATAGAATCACTGCAAAGTCACACCTTTCACCATATTCAATTCGGTACAAATTGCCCCATAAAGGGTGGGGTAAAGACGGAAAGAATTCAAGAGTGTTGTTGTCTGATAATATATCTTTTAAAACCAAAACATCCGAGCTAAACAGCGGAGAGTTTTTTGTTGCAAATAATTAACAATGAAACCAGCTTTTTAATGCTATTTAAATACTGAATAATAAGTTGCAGTTCTGGATCCTATCTTTTTTTCTATTTGCATACGAATGATTTTTTAAAATGGTATCCATAGTTTTGGGATTATTTTGCCAGAAATAAACTTTTTGAATAGCAATAATTGTTTGTCTAAACCAAAACCTATGAAATAAACTCGCTGACGGTTTTATGCTGACAATAGTTAACACAAATTACAACTAGGACTTACATTGTAAACGAGGAATGCTTCTGGAGTCCCCTGTAGAAAGGCCTTCACGTTTCATATGGACCAGGACATGCTGCCAAACTCGATGAAACGATCCTGGTCCATTGTCATCAGATTCCAGAAGTCCCGCATGACACTGTGAGAGATAGCCAAGACCTCTGTCTTAAACAGGCACCTGTTGCAGAACTGATATGAATGGATGGTTGACAAATTGTCTTTTTTTATCCCAAAAAATCGATATTCTATGCTTTTTCTGACTTGCTTGTATTTAACTGTACAGTCAGCATTTCTGTTGCATTGAATTTCACATAACCCTATAACCCTATATTCAGTAGTTGGAAGACCATACACTTGTGTAGGTAATATATAAATACAATACATGTTTAAACTCCTTATGTGTAAAAGAAATACTTATGTGTAATTGAGTAGTGTGTGTGTTTGTGTGTGTGTGTGAGAGAGAGAGAGAGAGAGAGAGAGAGAGAGAGAGAGAGAGAAAGAGATAGAGAGGATACATTCAGGGTGTATGACAAATGTAAAACTTGCCATTTATTATTAAAGGCCCCATAGCAAGAACCAACACGCTACACAATTTATTTTGTCTAAGGGAGAGATTAGCAACACTTTAAAAGTGAGCCAAAAACATCAATAATTCTCATCTCGCTCAACAATTATAATAACATTTAGAATACTATCCCTGCTGGCAGGCGTTTAATGTTAATCTTTGGATCTTAAAGCAGATCTTAAAGCAGAAGCTTTTTTTTATACACTGATATAAACCTGCTTGTTCCTATCTGAAACTTGTTAAAATAAGGAATGTGATCACTTTCAGTTGCAAGTACAGTCACCGCACCTGCAGACCTCACCGCTGAGGCTTGCTTTTTATGGCTGTAAAAAATAAAGGGCCGTTTATCGTGATACAAAACCATGAATATGTCATGTCCTTGTAAAACGGAAAGGTTTTAGTGTCTTTGTGTATTGCCTAGGCGAAATTTCGGCGAGTGATGACGTAGCTCAGAGAGGTGGGCGGGCCTAGAAATAAAGGGACACTCAAGTCTCCACCTGACTCGAGCCCCTCAGGCTGGGGTGGGTGGGGGTAGAGTTGTATTGGGACCCATGTCGCTAAGTCCCAGTGATTCCTCCAAACGCAGCTGTACCAACCCCAGTGTTGGCGTCCCGCGATCATTCTGGCAAGCATGAGGGGGGCAGGGAGGGAGGGCATAGCGGCCTGTTAGCTGCCTTATACAAACATACACACGGACACTCATGTCAGGTTGTCCATTGCACTGCCCCGTTTTCGGTGCGTGTGCCTACTTTATATCTGATTCAGTCCTCCTCTTCCTTACATCACGTGGGCTGTAAGTTCCCACTCCAGTTACGTGTGTCCAGAAGGTCGTAACACCACATTCCTCCTAAACGTACATTTGTAAAAAATTAGCGTAGTAGCTATACAGTTCAGTGAAGCATGGGGAAGGGTCTCAAATGCGTCCGTCAAAGTGGTGCCACGTCTCAGCGGTAAACCCCTTTGAGTACATACCCTCGCAGTCTGGATGAGGGTTGCAGCCGTTCTCAGCGCATAGCAGGATCCTCTCGCCCGCCCTGGGGATTTCATGTCTTCAGCCTGGGTGGTACAGGGACTGGTGTTTTCGTGCTCCGTCAGGGCATTGTCCATGTAGGCTGTCTCTTCTCCTTCTGGGATTTCCTTGCGACGGGCTGACGGCTCCTCGCTCCCTGGGGTTGCTGACATACCTTCCTTCCACATCCGCGGAGGCACTTTATGGAGGTGTGATATGTTTCGGGGGACTACCTCTCGTCCTCGGGCCACCATGCAGGGTCTGTCTCCACCACAGTCTAGGGTTGTGATTCGTGTGATATCCTCATTTTCTTGGGTGGAGACTGATTATTTACTAGCATGGTTCCCTGTCTGGAGCTCTCAATGCTGTGATTGGCAGGCCTTATTTTCCTTCTCATTGTACTTCTTCTGTGTTATCTCCACTTGCTCAATGTCCACCTCTGGCACCACCCAGTCCGGGTGGAGGGGAACTTCTACCTGGATTGGCACTCCAAACATTAGCACTGTGGGGCTTATCCGAGTGACAGTATGTGGGATATGCCGGTAGGACCGTAGGAAGCGGTATACTGCTGGAAGCCACGTCTGTTGTTGGCAATTGGCTATTCGTATTACCTTTTTCAAGGACCCCATGTACCTCTCTGCATCCCCATTTGCTTGCAGCCAGCACAGGGTGATCTTGTGGTGACATATGTTGACGTTCTCTAAGAACTGCTGCAGCTCCCGCTGGTAAATGGGGTTCCGTTATCAATGTTGATGTTGCTTGCCAGGCCCTGAACAGCAAACATTTTCTCCATTGCTGTTATGACAGGGGTACATCAGTTGGCTTCACGGCTCTACCTCAGGGTACCAGCTAAATTTGTCTACAGCTACCAATAGATAGCTTCATTTGCCACTGTGCAAAATTCCACGGTGATAGACTCCCATCTTCTCTGGCTCCTGAGTGCGCTGGATATGGGTTCTGGGGACATCTGCCATTGTGAGGATTCACAGGCTATGCAGGACTCATTTAGGGCCAGGACCCTCTATTGAATCTTGGGAATCCAGATTCAGGACTTTAGGTATGCTAGGGTTTTTTCTACCCCTTGATGTCCTTTATGTGCCAGTCGGAGTGCCCGTTCTTCCGGCACTTCTGGTAGTATGATGCAGTGTCCTTTTAGAATGACGCCTTCGGTCAAAATAGTTAACTCGTTTTGATCCCAATACAGTCTCCTGACTGTATTGTGAGCTTCACTCATTGTGAGCTTCCCTCAGTGTAAACAAGAGTCTTTCTCAATCGCTTTGACTATCTCCGGTAGGGTCATTGCTTTTGGGAAAGCACACGCTATCACATGGCACACATGTTCTTCAGTCTCTTGAAACACTTGTGTATAGGCGCGTTACAAATGCCATATCATATCATATCTTGCGCGTGCTCTCGCTCTTTTTGCGTGGCTGGCCGTGGGTGCCGGGACAAATAGTCCACCAGGTTATCTGCTCCTGCGCATAGTTGTGTTCGGTTTTGGTGAGCACTCTGCTGGTGAACACAATGGGTATATTGTACCTTCTTGGTCTACTTGAGTTAGAACAGCCCCTGGGCCTACCGGGCTGGCATCTACCAATAGTTCAGTGCTTTGCTTGGTGCTGAAAAATGCCATTTATGCTTTTCCTATCAGCGAGTCTTTGATCTGCTAGAATGCCTTTTCCTGCTCTTCCCGCCATTCCCATGGCACCTCTTTTCAGATTAGTTCTCTTAGCAGGGCAGCCTCCACTGCCATATCAGGAATTAACCTGGCATAGTACATTGCCATGTCCATGAAGCTTCTGACCTCAAAGGCTGATGTAGTGGCTTTGGCTCCTTTGGCTCCTTTGATATCTCCAACTTTGGCACGGTCAGGTGACACCCCTTTGGTGTTGAATACATATCCAAAGAAGGCAAGCTCACTATTCCCAAATTGCACATCTCAGCGTGCAGCGTCAGGATGGATTCTTACAGTAGTTGTAGTACGGCCTCTAGCCGGGTGTTGTGCTCCTGTGGAGTCTTCCCGTAGACTAAAATATCATTGCTGATATTGGTTGTGCCGACTAGGCCGTGTAGCACTCTCCGGATCTTGTTCTGTGACATCTCGGCAGCCGAGGATATTCCAAACTTTTTTTTGCCTGCGATACCTTCGGAGGCCAAGGTGGGATGAAAATGTTGTGATGTATCTTGATTCATGGGCTAGTCGTATCTGGTGAAAACAACAACGTAGGAATAATTTGCTAAACACCATTGCCCTTGTCAGATTCACGTTTAATTCGTCAATGGTTGGTGTTATATGGCGTTGTCGCCCTATTGCCACATTTGGTAGTCTCATGTCTATACAAATGCGTTCTGCCTTCGACTGCTTGGGTTTCTGTATCACCACCATTGGGTGACACCCATGGGGTGGAGCAAGATGTCTTCACAATGATCCCCATATTTTCCAGTTTTTCAAATTTGATTTCTACAGCTTCCTGTAAGTGAAATCGGACACAACGATGTCTCACTTCTCTAGGTTATATGGCCAGGTCAATGCGTAGCTTGACTGTTCGTCCCTTCAGGCACCCAAACCCTTGGAACAACCTGGTGTGTTTTTCTAGAAGTCTGTTGACTTCTTGCAGATTGATGCTGAATGCAAATTATATCAGTTTGAGCTTTTCGGCAGTCTTACAGCTCATGAGTGTCTCGATTCGCACATTGACTACATATATGTGGGTCCTACTGGTGGTTCTGCTGTGGGTCAGGTCTGACAGGAATGATCCTACAATGGGAAGTGGTTTCTTATACCTGTATGCAAAGAGTTGTACTTTCTTTTGCGGTCTCAGTCCTTCAAACTTCACCAGGGGAATTACATTTACTGTTGCTCCTGTGTCTATCACTACTTTCGTGAATATCCTGTAAGCTAGAATCAAACATGTTGGCTGTGCGGCTCTCTTCTTATTCCAGAATTTCTCGGCTGGTTCAATAAGTGAGATCATGTGGACTGCGTTGATTTGGATGATTTGCTGGCCTTTCTTGTGAGGAGTTTTCATCAGATGCCTCTTCCTATTCACTGTCACTGAAGTGTTGAGGATCGGCTGCCACAGCTCTCGCTTTGCCTTTGTCTCGTCTTTTGTAGCTGCTGGTGCTTGGTTGCCCTGTTTCTTTGCGAGGGGGTGGGTTGAGGCAGACTGTTGCAAAGTGGTTCAGTCGTTTGCATTTCCGGTGGGTGGCATCTAATCGTGGACAAGGCTCATCTTTGTACCATGCTCCTCCGCACCATTTGCATGACTCTTGTCGTCTTTCTTGCCGACGCAGCGGGATGTTGGTGGTTCTCCTTGCTGCAGGTCTGGATTTGGTGCTTGCAATGCTTTATTCTGCCTTGTACTTATTACTACAACTTGTTCGTCGGTGCGTCCTCTTTGTTGACCCATTGCTAGAATTCAGTCTAGTAGTAGTAGATATAAAAAGTAAAAAATCAAAGATAGGATTGCCCTAAGCAACTTCGCAGACGAGATTCTGTGAATGATTTGCTGACACAATTATTGATTTTGTTTCTGGCCTTTGCTGGGCCATGCGCAGTTGGAAATGTTTGTATATTCCGGTTTGAACTGCTTTGTAATCATCGGCTTGCCCTCTGTTGCGTAGGGCATTGAACAGCCTCAGCGCTAACATACCTAAGTTGAGCATCAGCAGCATCTGCAACTCCTCTGTCTCTGTGATTTTCTTTGCCTTGACATGGAGCTCAAACTGCTGCAGTCATAGTTCCCAGCCTAGTGCAGCCCCTATTGTGTACGAGTCAAACGGTCTCATGAAGGAGCCATGGGTTACATCCAATCCTGCAATGGGCCCTTCTGGTTCAGTGGCCGACCCCTTGTGCTCTTGGGGGCGCTCCCTCTGGCTGAGCATGTCTGTGGGCTGTCCATCATCGGGAAATGCCTTCCTGCTGTCTGGACAGTGACAATGTCTGTAGGGTTGTTCCCTTTTAAGTGGGGATGGTGTTTCTCCACCCCTCTTTACATGCTCTTCTGTTGGTCTTGTGTAGTGAGGCTAAGCTTCTAGGACAGGGGTATGTCCTGGTGGTGTTAGTTGGGGCAGTGAACACATGCAGGCTCACCTGTTGGTTTTGAAGCTGTTTTTTTTTTCTTTTTCTCTGGAGCCTCCCAGGCTCTGCCATTCAGCCAGGCTGCTACTGGGTGGCTTAGAGCGCTGTTCCCAACGCTCGTTGGCTGTTTAGGGGGAGACTGGAGCCGGCTCCACCATGTGAGGTCACTGTCTGCCCCTCCATCACCAATGTTGTGTCCTATGATCGTAACACCACACCCAGTATCCTCTGGCAACAAAAAGGACAGCCCTTAATGCTATATCTTATGATTGGCCAGAAATGTTGGTGTCAATAAGTCTATTGGTGTCAACAAAAAACCTACTTCACAAGGCTATCTTTTTAAAATCTGGGACCCAGTCAGACCCTTTCAGCCAGTACAGAAAATTCCCATCCATATTTGCAGTGTTAGGATCTTTGACCTTAACCATGCACCATGGTTCTCTGCTGGAAGGCACACCTCAGGAGAAGGGAAGGGTAGTTGAACAAGTTGTGCCCTAGTCGCTAATCCAAGCCACTGCTCAGGGTGCTAGACAAGAGAAGACTTATAAGCCAGCAGCTTGGGCCTTGATCTATATCCCTGCTGAGTTCTGACTGGACTCCCTTGCAGGTGAACTGTGACCAACTGAGGCTGCACATATCCCTGACAGGGTGCTGCCCTACCATCTACATTGTATCAACTGTTCTGGCATGGGTATCTGATGGCAGCATGTGAGTGTACCAAATATCTGCTCCAGACATTGAGGGATCTGGGGTTGGGGCATGTTGTAAGTGGGACGATGTCCCCTTTAGGATGGGACCGGCAACAGGTATGGGGAGCACATGGAGGGGAGGAAGAAGGAGGAAGTGTTCAGTATGTGTATGAAGGAGGAAGAGGATGGAGATCCATGAGCAAGATATGAAAATAACCTAAATCCTCCTTAGCGGTGTGGACCTTCCATCATTCCAGTTGCCCGCACCAACTGGCGACGAGTTACAGGACCTGTGCTGTTGTGCAGCCTCCCTGTGCCACTTTGATACATCCTGGAAATCTGGTATGCATCCCTGCTGCTCATCAATACTTTGCTGTGGTCCCTGTGTCAATCCAGCACGTCCAAAGCCTGTGTGGTGCAGCTTAGGGGAAACCCATAACCGGTGAGTCCGGCAAAGCTTGAAGCCATCCAATAACATGTCCTGTACCCGATGAGGTGAGACACATCTCCCAGAGCCCAAGAGACTCCTATAGCCTCCCCAGTGCTCATGCGGCAGAGAACCTTCATCATAGAGAGCAGACAGGAGCAGATCGTCAACAACACAGTGTACTACAATATTCCAGCACCGGGCCGCGTGAAGTCCTGGCGGCGGTGTGTGAGGCAAGAAGTGCTGCACCCACGAGTGCTCACCTGGAAACAAAAGAAAGAAAACAAATATAACCAAATAAATAAGGTGTAGGGCACACAAATTGTTCCAGCACTGGGCCACGTGTGAAGAGTGTGCACTCAAAAGCGTGCACATCAACAAAAATAAAATACAATATGAGATTCAGGCAACATAATCAACTACATGCATTGGAGACAGAGAAGCAACACACCATAGTGCAGGTCCTCCATTCACACCACATTCTGAGGTGCTCAATGCACTTCCGTCTGCACGTCCACACCATTCACGACTCCACATTCCTCCTGGCTAGCCTTGCCATGACATTGTAAAGGGGGACCCTCTGCCCCCCAACATCTTTGACATCTGCAGACAATGGCACTGGAACAAGAACAAAGGTAAACAGTCGCCCGGTTGGGTTCACAGTCTTTAATACAGGTTCAGAAAGATACACTGGGAGCACACTGAGCTCCTACAACCATCTTGCCTTTTATATACTTTTGAGAATGATGCAACATTTCATACAATTTCACAATACATGTCATAGTGGTCCCTAATGCCAAAAATAAACCCCTATTTGTCTGTGATTGGTTGGCTTAACTGTCACTCACAAAGCCACATAAGCTCATCTTGGCAAGCATTATTTCACTGACACATAATCTGATAAACTAGTGTGAGATCCAGCTGGGCCTCATTATAAATCCTTAAATGCCTGCCAAGAAGCAGCCCTTATCTGATCCTCGAGGGCTAAATGCAGTGAAGGCGTCCATGAGCTAATCTCATTTGTTGCCAAGTATGCAGCTGCTTGGTCTAATTGGTAGCTTTCCCATACACTTATCTGATTTACTATCAATCATTGTCTGCCAAGAAATTCTAAATAGACCAATCCCAGCCATGCTTAGGTACAGTGAACTTCTGCCAAAGAAATATGCATTATTCTGCATGAGTAAGGGCTTTTGATACCTGCACCCAAGACGCCATTTTGTCCCTGGCATCCATCTTAGAAAGTATCTGAGAATGTTCAGCCCAGCTGTTCGGCTACCAATAGGTGAACCAATCTACTTTTGTACATAACTTATTTTCTATCCGGTTTTCAGATTACATTTTCCCTAGGTGCCATTTTGTCTCTGGTATACATCTTAGAAAATATCTGAGCCTGTTCAGCCTAGATGTTCGCTACCAAACAACAAACCAATCTACTTTTGTACAAAACATATTTTCTATCAAGTTTTCAGGCTACATGTTCACATATTCATTATGTTTGTGTAATACCTGAGACACCCTCCATTTCCTGGGTCCTTATGACCCTGAAAATATATGTTGCCCTATTATGCACTCTTTGTCTTCAAAAGCACTATAATTCTTATTTTTGCAATACTGGAACCACTGATCAGCCCACCATGCCATCCACACCGAGTTTGGGGGGCAGGGGTTAAGCACCTCCTCTACAACATCCACACACAAGCTACAACAGTCAGCCATACCAGACAACGTTTACCTACTCCAGCTCTGTCCAGGATAATGCACACACAACCTGGTGGCTGGCAAGGTCGAGATGGAAGGGATTGATGAGGGCGCCCAAGGCCTGTCACCTGCAGGAGCCAGAGCTGCATTCCTCAGGAAACTGGGCCATTCCAGCTACAGTCACAGCGTGACTGTGGGGCCTCAGTGAGCGGAATGGGTGGAAGAGTTCAATGATTTCATCCGAGCTGTGGGTAAATGCAACACACCCACAACTGCAGACATCTTCAGTAATTTGTCTGAGAAGGAAGTCAAAGCAGTGATAAAAACAATCCCTTAAGAAGAAAGGGCTACCAATGGCACGCTTATCGAGGTGCTCCACAAGAAACTTATCACACAGCTGAACAGAGACAATGAGCAATATGTATTCAATCAGTGCTGCCAGTGTCCTCATGAAACCATCAATGAATTTGTCACAAGACTGTGTCTGAAATGGTCCACTTCCAATTTTCCAATTTGTCAGACAAAGAAGCCACCAGGCTTTGGATAATAGAAGATTGCACCTCATCCACATTCCAAAAACAATTGCTAAAGCAACCCTAACCACTAGATGACATCATAGAACATGCAAGCGTATACGAGAGGGTAGAGATACAGACCGCATCCAGAGAGTCTCTGCAACAAAAAAGAAGAAAGACAAAACTATTGCAACATTTATACCTTCAGGAATGTTGCCAAGCCACCTCAAATACTGCCAAGGATACGCAGCCAGACATACACCCAACAGCGTAGACAGCCAGCCAGTAAATCCAGAATGTGTTACAGGTGTGGGTTTGCCTTCCTGCACACTTAGCCTGCCCAGCAATTAACCAACAGTGCACCAATTATGGTAGGGAGGGTCACTTCCAGACAGTCTGCAGAGAAGAAAAGCCATTTCCTATCCTGAGAAGACATATACAACAGCTGTCGGAAGGACATCAGTAAAATTATGCAAAACCCTCAATGGAGGACTCAAGACCAGCACAGATTTCTACAAGCCATGGAGGAAATGCCCAACTATGACAGTGCACAGTATAAAGAGCAATTCACCTCATACCAAGGAATTTCTGACCAGTATGAGGGAACTGAAGACTCATATCCAGATTATACGGCACGCCACAGAAGCCATACCTCAAAAATTTGGATGAAGATCAAGATGCAGAGGAGTCTCTGAGAGTCACCACATGCATGGCGGCGTGGTCCACTACTTCCTAATAGTCACATTATGGGTGAACAGCAGTTTCTCCAGACAGGACTGACGTATCCTATCGAGATCCATGGCAAGAATATTCCAATGGGGTGCAAGCACACTGCTGTCATCCATAGGAAAGTTCCAATGCACATTGGTGCAGTAGGGGTGGTTGAGCACTGCCACTTTTCATGCATTGAGAAACCCCACGAGAGGACACTGCCTCCACAGTAACAAAACTGCAACGGCTTATTGATTTGCACTATCAGGGCTCGGATGTGGGCCAACGCATTGCAGGATTGATAGGGCAGCCCCTGTCAAAGGAGGTGAACTGTAAGGATTTTCCTGACCTTTTCTGTGGAGTAGGGTCCATTATAAAACTACACATCGATGAGTCGGTACGCCCAGTACCCCAGCATCCCCGGAAATTGGTTTCCACCTACAACAGGGAATATCACTAGAACGCTGCCAATTACGGAAGAATGATATCATTGAAGGGGTGAACGGGCCTACACCCTGCATATCACCGCTGGTGGTGGTATCCAAGGAGGGCAGCCGCATCAGACTAGGCATTGATATGAGAGTGGCTACAGTACAATCTAACAGGAATGGTACCTAGGTCCTAACATCGAGGACATGATATATCAGCTAAATAGGGTCACTAGATTTTCTAAACTTGACCTGAATCAGGGCTACCACCAGCTCAAACTACACCCCACATCAAGGATCATTACTAGAGGAGAATTGCCTAGCATTTCGGCGCTGGACTGCCCCTGGGCAGGACAAAGGCTGATATGCGGGGAAATTTCTTCTCTGTGAAAAGGACAGTGAGCTAAAGACTTGGTAGAGTCTCTCCCAGGGGTTATTCACCCAAGAACAGGTCATTGGGCTGTGTTCGTGCTGGTAGAGAGATTCCCAGACCCCCCTTTGTTTGCATAAATTAACTTTGGGTTTCACCCTAAGTTAACAGGGCAATCCAGACGTGGACCCCTTGCTCACTGTTCTTAGAGAGGCAACAGTTTCACCTCACTGATGATGCCCAACAAGGCTGAAACACGTGTATGGGGTTACTGATGGTACTCTTGTTCAGAGGAGAATTGCCTAGCATTTCGGCGCTGGACTGCCCCTGGGCAGGACAAAGGCTGATATGCGGGGAAATTTCTTCTCTGTGAAAAGGACAGTGAGCTAAAGACTTGGTAGAGTCTCTCCCAGGGGTTATTCACCCAAGAACAGGTCATTGGGCTGTGTTCGTGCTGGTAGAGAGATTCCCAGACCCCCCTTTGTTTGCTTAAATTAACTTTGGGTTTCACCCTAAGTTAACAGGGCAATCCAGACGTGGACCCCTTGCTCACTGTTCTTAGAGAGGCAACAGTTTCACCTCACTGATGATGCCCAACAAGGCTGAAACACGTGTATGGGGTTACTGATGGTACTCTTGTTCAGAGGAGAATTGCCTAGCATTTCGGCGCTGGACTGCCCCTGGGCAGGACAAAGGCTGATATGCGGGGAAATTTCTTCTCTGTGAAAAGGAAAGTGAGCTAAAGACTTGGTAGAGTCTCTCCCAGGGGTTATTCACCCAAGAACAGGTCATTGGGCTGTGTTCGTGCTGGTAGAGAGATTCCCAGACCCCCCTTTGTTTGCATAAATTAACTTTGGGTTTCACCCTAAGTTAACAGGGCAATCCAGACGTGGACCCCTTGCTCACTGTTCTTAGAGAGGCAACAGTTTCACCTCACTGATGATGCCCAACAAGGCTGAAACACGTGTATGGGGTTACTGATGGTACTCTTGTTCAGAGGAGAATTGCCTAGCATTTCGGCGCTGGACTGCCCCTGGGCAGGACAAAGGCTGATATGCGGGGAAATTTCTTCTCTGTGAAAAGGACAGTGAGCTAAAGACTTGGTAGAGTCTCTCCCAGGGGTTATTCACCCAAGAACAGGTCATTGGGCTGTGTTCGTGCTGGTAGAGAGATTCCCAGACCCCCCTTTGTTTTCATTACTATATTCTCCACCCATGAACGGCTGTTTCGGTACAAACGCCTCAACTTTGCATCTCCTCGGTTGCTGAAATTTTCCAGGAGGCCATTCGCCAAGTACTTTAACTACAGCAATGGCATCCTAATCTACGACATGTCCCAGGAGGAGCATGACCAGCCATTAAGGGTTGTCTGTTTGGCACTGCAGGACGCTGTACTAACACTCAATTTTGACAAATAGGACGTCAACAAAAAAGATCTCCGATTCTTCAGTCATATCTTCTCAGATGTAGGGATGAGACCAGATGCAGAGTCAGTCCGTACCATCAATGGCCTAGCAGCACCAACACAAGTGTCAGACATCAGGTCATTCCTAGGCATGCTGGGCTATTTTGCCAGGTACCTCCCCAACTATGCCACAAGGTCTGAGCCGCTAAGATGACTGCTCAAGAAAGTCACAGCATTTCAGTGGTCGCAGAGGTATCAGCAGGCATTCAACAACATCAAAAGAACACTTGCTACCGCCAAACGGTTGGCCTACTTCAACCCAGACTGGGACAACGAGATCTTTGTTGATGCCAGCCCAGTGGGCCTGGGAGCTTTTCTAGCTCAAAGCTAGTGTGGAGTCTCTAAGCCGAAGCACATAGTGGCATATGCCAGCAGTGCTTTGTTGCCATTGGAAGGGGTATACTCTCAGGCAGAAAAGGAGAGCCTAGCGGCCGTCTGGGCATGTGAATATTTTCACCATCTCATCATCAGCAAGAAATTCACCCTACTGACAGACCACCCGGTGCTCGTCGCTATTTGGAATTCTGAGAACAAAGATGCCACCACGGATCGAGAGGAGGGGCCTCAGATTCCAGGAAAATGATTATGAGATCATACATAGGCAAGGGGGATCAAAACCCAGCTGATTACATATCACGCTACTTGGCACATGGCCCCCAAGCACCAAGCAATGGGGACACAGAACCCGTTCAATATGGCATGGCCAACATCCTCCCACCAACTGATGTTGGATGGATCCACAAAGACATCAAAAGATGATCCATCAATTGTCATGGCAGAATAACTCACAAGTAACAGCAGATGGAAGGATTATCGAAGGCAATTAGAGAATCACCCCAGGATTAACAAAATAGAAGTAGAGTGCCTAACCAAAAACCACACAAGCCTCACCAATGAGTGCTACTCTGAGGGTGTCGGCTGATCATTCCAACTGCACTCCATAAGTCAGTAGTGCACAAGGCTCATGAGGCACACAGAGGAGTTGAAAATAAAAAGAAACAACTTTGTCAACATGTGTGGTTCTCGCTAATGGATATGATAGTGGAAGAAATGATACGACTCTATCAAACATGCCAATACCCCACCTAGACACAGTGATACCGGAGAGATGATGGCATAGAGTAGCCATGGACCTTTACAGGCCGATGGAGTCAGGGGGATACCTACTAATAATGATGGAAGAATTCACAAGATTCCCCATGGCCATGCAGACACATACAATGGTATTGGCTCTTGTAGCAGGAGTGTTCAACAAGGTTTTTAGTGAGTGGGGTGTAGATGTGGGAGCCAGAGTGTGAGACACATGCAGTACCATTGAAAGTACCTAAACCAAAAAGAATCCTGGAAGTAAGGTATCCATTGTGGAAACCATATATTCACTCACGACAATATGATGGTCATTTGAATGAAATCCCATAGGAAGTGTGAAGATAAACGAGAAGGAAGACTGATGACGTCATGTGAAGCAGAGCTGACGTATCCGGAAAAAGATGCTGAAGACAATACACATTCTATTATATTTAAGGAAGAGGTGTTAAAGGTGAGCAACATTTCGGGCTCAAAATGAAGAATGCTCATGCTACAGAAACAACGAAGAAAATGCAAACTCAATATACAAGTGTACAAACGCAGTAACGCAAGCAGACAAAGGGCCTCATTATGAGTTTACCGGTCCAGTAACAATGGTACCAGTAAGCTTGCTGGTACCGTTGTTACTGTACCGGCAAACTACGAGTTCTGCTCGCGGGTGCCTTTGCAGCCACCAGGTCTGACCTGGTGGTGTAACGCTCACCTGGTTCCCACGGGGGCGCTGGTCTAGTCTGGATTGCTGTGGCCTCTTCTAGCGTGATGCGCAGGACCCGGAACACCGATTGGACAGGACCTCCAAATCGTGCTTGCCTGGCCCGTAGGAATATCCTTCTGCAGATGAGAAAGGGGATTAACAGTCTGCAGAATAGTGTGCTAGCTCCCCCCTTTCCCCCTTCGTTCCTCTCTAAATTCCTCTAAACCCCGGTTTAAGCTCACCTTATGGTTTGGAAGGATGAACTCTCCATCCTGCTTCTGGTGCAGGGGCGCGCGTTCGTCCAGTTACTTCACTGGTTTTTAGAATGGCGCTGGCAAAATCCACTTGACTTTCCTGAGCGATGCGCCGTAAGTATGAAAGTTCAAAGTTCAAGTGAGGCCCCCTTTATGTTGTCTTTCTAACCTGTGATCTGTCCTTTATTTCAGGTGCAGAATGAAGGCGATGCGTCGAGGGGTTAAACTGCTGAGGTGAGTAGTGATGAGGGCGATCCCTCTAAATGTCCTTATCATTCCCCAGAAATGTCTCTTGTCCTTTCCCCATAGGGGCCGGGGTACGGTACCTGCCAATGGGGCGGCGCCGACCCGAAATGTGGAAGAAAAGCCGGTAAGTATTATGGCTGTTAATCAGGCTTTCCTTCTGTGTTCCTTCTGCTCACCTTTTGTTTCTTCCTCTCTCCCCTAGGTGCAGAGATGTGGCGTCCGATGCTGACAGCCGCGATGGAGCCGGGAGATGTCTCAAGGACAGGTGAGTGAAGCGTGGCGCTGCAGCGAGCAACGCAATGCTTTTAAATGGAAGTCTTTCTTCAGGGATGCTGGCGAGAAGATTCCGGATGCAAGTAAGAAGTTTGAAATAGTCCTTGGTTTTCACCTTTCTCTTCTCTTCCTTCCTTGCAGGTCTTCCAGGTTCGAGGCGGGCGTGGCTGGAGTCCAGGAGCAGGAGCAGACACGGTGAGCGTTAAGCTGCAGGAAGCAGAACAACGCGAAGCATGAGCTGCTGTCTGGGCGTGGCTTAAATAGCCTCCAAAGAAGTCCCAGGTATGTATCCTTCCCCAACTAGGTATGTTTCCTTCCCTGGCCACGCCCGAGTGAAAAAATAGTCCCTATGAAAAAATAGTCCCTTTCAGGTCTCAGGGAGGCCTGAAGCGTGCAGCATGGTCTGCATCAGGTAAGTGCACAAAACACCTCCCTTTATGAGCCTGGCGCCTATGGCGCCAGGACTGATGTCCAACATGAGCCTGGCGCCAAAGGCGCCAGGACTGAGTCCAAAGAGCCCCTATAAGGGGCCGCTAGGCTTTTACCTGAGGGCATGATGCCTGCTTCGGGGGTGCTGGGCCTGGCCTGGTGCTCCGGGGGTAGGCATCATGACAGCACTCCCCCCCAAGGCCCCTCCCAAGGTTGTTCCTTCTGGAGGTTTCGGTTTGTTTGGGAAATTCCGATGGAACCTTTTTACCAGCCGAGGTGCATGTACGTGATAACTGGGTTCCCAAGACCTTTCCTGAGGCCCGTACCCTTTCCAATCAATTAGATAGAAAAGTTTTGATTTTGAGATCTTAGAATCCAAAATGTTCTTCACCTCGAATTCAGGCTCCCCATCTATCTGAATCGGTTCTGGTGGCTTTGTTAATCTGGTTCCTGGGTGCACTGGTTTCAAAAGTGACACATGAAAAACGGGGTGAATCTGCATGTTAGCTGGTAGATCGAGCTTGACTGCCACTGGGTTGATTATAGCTTTGATCGAGTAAGGGCCTAAATACCTTGGATTAAAAGTTTGAGGCCCCTTGAGTGATAGGTGTTTGGTAGCCAACCATACTTGATCCCCTATTTGGTATGGAGGCGCCTCTCTTCGATGCAGATCCGCATTCTTTTTGTATTTCCCTTTCGCATGTTGCAAATGTGCAGTTGCATCCTTGAAGGCTTGAGTAATTGTAGAATGCAAATGGTCCACTGCGGGCATTTCAAGGCTCAGAGGTGAGTCCAAGTCTGAAGTACGAGGGTGATGTCCATATAGGGTATAAAAGGGGCTCTGACCAGTTCCAGAGTGTATCGAGTTATTGTATGCATATTCAGCCACGCATAAAATGTCCTTCCAATTACCCTCTGATTGGTGCAACATACATCGTAGATATTGTTCAAGGGTCTGGTTCGTTCTCTCTGTCTGACCATCGGTCTGTGGGTATTGGCTGGTCGAGAGTCTTACGTCGATTTGTGCCAGTTGACAACACTTTTTCCAAAAACGAGAAATAAACTGGCTTCCCCGATCGGAGACTAGTATGGACGGGAATCCATGCAAACAGATGATATTTTCGAGGAATTCCTTGGCAAGAACAAAGGCTGAAGGTAATCCTTTCAACGGAATAAAGTGGGCCATTTTGGAAAATAAATCCACCACGACCAGAATAGTATTGTAACCATTACAAGAGGGCAGGTCTGTGATAAAATCTAGTGACAGGGTGTGCCAAGGTGCTGGTGGAATGTCTAAGGGCTGAAGAAGACAGGCGGGTCTTGTCTTTTGACCTTTGTTTTGGGCACAAACTCCACAGGACATCACAAAAGATTTAATATCCTTTCGCCAGGAAGGCCACCAGAATTGTCGTTTAACCTTTTCCTCTGTTTTGGCAATGCCAGGATGTCCTTCCATCAGGGTATCATGATGACGGGAAATAACCAGTTCTTGCAATTCCTTTTCTGGCAAAAATAAGCGTCCTTGGAAGTAAGGTAAGCCATCCTTGACTGAAAAGTTAGACCCCCTTTCGATCCAATCCTGCAATGCTGAAGAGTCCAGGAATTGTTTCACTCGTGCTTGAATGTCTTCAAGGGTTTGTAAAGTGGTTATCCCCAAAAGTCTTTGTTCGGGAATTATCGGCACAGGTTCTGAGTTTGTGTCTATTTCTTCCATTCCAATTCGGGATAGAGCGTCCGCCTTACCATTCTTATAGCCGGGGCGGTAGGTGATTACAAAATCGAACTCAGCAAAGAACAAAGCCCATCAGAGCTGTCGAGACGATTGAGCCTTGGCAGTTTTTAAATATTGTAAATTTCGGTGATCAGTGATCACGGTGATGGTATGCCGGGCGCCGAGGAGATAATGCCGCCAAGCCTTAAAGGCGGACTTAATGGCTAATAGTTCCTTATCGGTGATCGCATAATTTATCTCCGGCGGCGAGAACTTTCTGGACCAAAATGCTACGGGGTGCAGTTGGTTGGTTTCAGGGTCTCTCTGAGACAGGACAGCTCCCGTGGCTAAGCTGGACGCGTCGGTTTCGACTATATATGGGAGATCGGGATGCGGGTGCTTCAAAATAGGTGCAGACGTGAACTTAGCTTTTAACTCCTGAAAGGCCTGTTCGGCTTCCTCGGTCCATTCAAAACGTTTATTTTTTCGCAAGAGTGCAGTGATGGGTTGCACCACACGTGAAAACTCCGGGATAAACCTGCGATAAAAGTTGGCAAAACCAAGCATGCTTTGGACAACTTTCACCGAACTAGGTGATGGCCATTTGAGGATGGCATCCACTTTCCGTGAATCCATTCGGACCCCTTTAGGTGTCAGGATGAATCCGAGAAACTCAACCTCGGTGGTATGGAAAACACATTTTTCCAGCTTGGCCAACAGTTTGTGCTGGCGCAGTTTCTCTAGGACGGCCCTGACATGCTTTCTGTGATCAGATTCCGAAGAGGAGTACACAAGAATGTCATCGATATACATGACAACACAGACATCGATGAGTTCCCGAAGGACATCGTTCATGAAGAATTGGAAGGCTGAAGGCGCGTTGCACAACCCGAAAGGCATCACCTGGTATTCGAATAGTCCATATTTTGTACGGAAGGCCGTTTTCCATTCGTCGCCTTCTTTTACTCGTACCAGATGATAAGCCCCCCAGAGATCTAACTTGGTATATACGCAAGCGTCCTTCACCTGGTCAAGGAGTTCAGGGATCAGAGTCAGAGGGTAACGATTTTTAACAGTTATCTGGTTCAATGCGCGGTAATCGATACAAGTTCTAAGGTCGCCTTCTTTTTTAGGCACGAAGAACAAAGCTGAGGATGCCGGGGACTTTGACGGGAGAATGAAACCATTGGCGAGGTAGTGATCTAAATATTGTCTCAAATGCAGATTCTCTGGTTCAGTAAGGGCGTAAATCCTGCTACAAGGGGGTTGTGCACCGGGCACCAGATCGATTTGGCAATCGTACGATCTGTGGGGAGGTAACGTGTTGGCCGGTTCCTTTTGGAAGACGTCCTGAAAGTCTTGGTACTCTGGAGGTAGTGGCACAGGGACAGAGGTTACTGATGCTAGATTAATCTTTGGATTTTCTGGGTCGCAGGTTTGTGCACAATCCGGGAAGGTTATTCTCTTCGCTCGCCAATCAATTCGAGGATTATGTGTCTCTAACCAAGGGATTCCGAGAATAAGCTGAAACTGTGGAGCCTTGATTACATCAAACACAACTGCCTCCCGATGGCCATCTACTGTGGTGATGACATCTTTGTTGGTTTTAGGACACAGAGGGAGGTTTATCCTAGAGACCAATTCTCGATCCACATAGTTTCCTATAGCCCCGCTATCGATGTATGCCTTTATAGCATGCAACCGTTTAGGCTGTTCTGGATCTACGAGGACCATTGGCACAATGAAATGCGAGGTCTGAGAGTTAGTTTTCAAGCTCGGCAAGCGGACCCCTACGCTTGCCGGGCGTGGTCGTTTCCCGATACAGAGTTTCCATGGATTTTATCAGCGGCTCCTACCACCTTCTTGGGCGGCTTAACCGGGCAATCTTGTAGAAAGTGTCCAGAGGACCCACAATAAAGGCATAATTGCATCTGTCGTCTTCTTTCCCGTTCTTTTTGAGTTAGGGGTCCTTTAACCCCTCCGATTTGCATAGGCTCCGAGCCATCAGCCCCCTTGGGGTTAGCGTGGGTCTTGGCCAACACCCGGGTTTCAAACTTGGACCGATCTGCTTTTCTGTTTTGCAGCCTGTGATCCAATTGGACCACTAAGTCTATATATTCAGTGCATTCTTGGGGCGGATTTACAACTTGTGCCAGGACATCTTTAAGTTCTCCGCGTAGACCTCGATAGAATAACGTGATTCTGTTATCCTCTGGCCAACCAGTTTCCACAATTAGTCTATTGAAGGTTGCAATGTAGGATAGAAGGTCTTGATTGCCCTGTCGCAGAGATAGAAGTTCGTCATCCAGAGCAGGGACAGGCTGTGTCGAGCAAATAACCTTTCCATGCTTGTTTGAAATCCTTGAAAATCACAAAGAATCGGGTCATTTTGAGTTACCAGTGGGACTGACCAATCGGCAGCACAGCCACTGAGATATGACAACACAAAGGTTACCTTGGTCTGATCATTAGGGAAGGCCCCAGGTCTGCATAGGAAGTGCAAACGACACTGATTCATGAATATGGCAAATCGTTTGGGGTCCCCAGCAAAGCGTTCAGGTGGGGCCAGCGGCATGTTTCCAGGTAGATTAATCTGCACCGGGTTACTGGAAACCACAGGAGCGGGGTTCCCCCCGGAACCGGGTAAAGGAGTTTGTCCAGCTTGACCTTGCAAAAGCTGTCTAGCCAGGTCATCAGCTCTATCCTTTATTACAATCACTTCCCTCCTGAGGGCACTAGTCTCTTGACGAGCGGCGTGTACTTCGGCCCGTAATTCCCCCAGTAATTGGGCCAACCGGTCAGTTTCGGAAGTTTCCATAGCGCCTGGGTGGGAATTTGTAGGAAGGCTTCGCGTTCTGTAACGCTCACCTGGTTCCCACGGGGGCGCTGGTCTAGTCTGGATTGCTGTGGCCTCTTCTAGCGTGATGCGCAGGACCCGGAACACCGATTGGACAGTACCTCCAAATCGTGCTTGCCTGGCCCGTAGGAATATCCTTCTGCAGATGAGAAAGGGGATTAATAGTCTGCAGAATAGTGTGCTAGCTCCCACCTTTCCCCCTTCCTTCCTCTCTAACTTCCTCCAAACCCCGGTTTAAGCTCACCTTATGGTTTGGAAGGATGAACTCTACATCCTGCTTCTGGTGCAGGGGCGCGGGTTCGTCCAGTTACTTCACTGGTTTTCAGAATGGCGCTGGCAAAATCCACTTGACTTTCCTGAGCGATGCGCCGTAAGTATGAAAGTTCAAAGTTCAAGTGAGGCCCCCTTTATGTTGTCTTTCTAACCTGTGATCTGTCCTTTATTTCAGGTGCAGAATGAAGGCGATGCGTCGAGGGGTTAAACTGCTGAGGTGAGTAGTGATGAGGGCGATCCCTCTAAATGTCCTTATCATTCCCCAGAAATGTCTCTTGTCCTTTCCCCATAGGGGCCGGGGTACGGTACCTGCCAATGGGGCGGCGCCGACCCGAAATGTGGAAGAAAAGCCGGTAAGTATTATGGCTGTTAATCAGGCTTTCCTTCTGTGTTCCTTCTGCTCACCTTTTGTTTCTTCCTCTCTCCCCTAGGTGCAGAGATGTGGCGTCCGATGCTGACAGCCGCGATGGAGCCGGGAGATGTCTCAAGGACAGGTGAGTGAAGCGTGGCGCTGCAGCGAGCAACGCAATGCTTTTAAATGGAAGTCTTTCTTCAGGGATGCTGGCGAGAAGATTCCGGATGCAGGTAAGAAGTTTGAAATAGTCCTTGGTTTTCACCTTTCTCTTCTCTTCCTTCCTTGCAGGTCTTCCAGGTTCGAGGCGGGCGTGGCTGGAGTCCAGGAGCAGGAGCAGACACGGTGAGCGTTAAGCTGCAGGAAGCAGAACAACGCGAAGCATGAGCTGCTGTCTGGGCGTGGCTTAAATAGCCTCCAAAGAAGTCCCAGGTATGTATCCTTCCCCAACTAGGTATGTATCCTTCCCTGGCCACGCCCGAGTGAAAAAATAGTCCCTATGAAAAAATAGTCCCTTTCAGGTCTCAGGGAGGCCTGAAGCGTGCAGCATGGTCTGCATCAGGTAAGTGCACAAAACACCTCCCTTTATGAGCCTGGTGCCTATGGCGCCAGGACTGATGTCCAACATGAGCCTGGCGCCAAAGGCGCCAGGACTGAGTCCAAAGAGCCCCTATAAGGGGCCGCTAGGCTTTTACCTGAGGGCATGATGCCTGCTTCGGGGGTGCTGGGCCTGGCCTGGTGCTCCGGGGGTAGGCATCATGACAGCACTCCCCCCCAAGGCCCCTCCCAAGGTTGTTCCTTCTGGAGGTTTCGGTTTGTTTGGGAAATTCCGATGGAACCTTTTTACCAGCCGAGGTGCATGTACGTGATCACTGGGTTCCCAAGACCTTTCCTGAGGCCCCTACCCTTTCCAATCAATTAGATAGAAAAGTTTTGATTTTGAGATCTTAGAATCCAAAATGTTCTTCACCTCGAATTCAGGCTCCCCATCTATCTGAATCGGTTCTGGTGGCTTTGTTAATCTGGTTCCTGGGTGCACTGGTTTCAAAAGTGACACATGAAAAATGGGGTGAATCTGCATGTTAGCTGGTAGATCGAGCTTGACTGCCACTGGGTTGATTATAGCTTTGATCGAGTAAGGGCCTAAATACCTTGGATTAAAAGTTTGAGGCCCCTTGAGTGATAGGTGTTTGGTAGCCAACCATACTTGATCCCCTATTTGGTATGGAGGCGCCTCTCTTCGATGCAGATCCGCATTCTTTTTGTATTTCCCTTTCGCATGTTGCAAATGTGCAGTTGCATCCTTGAAGGCTTGAGTAATCGTAGAATGCAAATGGTCCACTGCGGGCATTTCAAGGCTCAGAGGTGAGTCCAAGTCTGAAGTACGAGGGTGATGTCCATATAGGGTATAAAAGTGGCTCTGACCAGTTCCAGAGTGTATCGAGTTATTGTATGCATATTCAGCCACGCATAAAATGTCCTTCCAATTACCCTCTGATTGGTGCAACATACATCGTAGATATTGTTCAAGGGTCTGGTTCGTTCTCTCTGTCTGACCATCGGTCTGTGGGTGGTGGCTGGTCGAGAGTCTTACGTCGATTTGTGCCAGTTGACAACACTTTTTCCAAAAATGAGAAATAAACTGGCTTCCCCGATCGGAGACTAGTATGAACGGGAATCCATGCAAACGGATGATATTTTCGAGGAATTCCTTGGCAAGAACAAAGGCTGAAGGTAATCCTTTCAACGGAATAAAGTGGGCCATTTTGGAAAATAAATCCACCACGACCAGAATAGTATTGTAACCATTACAAGAGGGCAGGTCTGTGATAAAATCTAGTGACAGGGTGTGCCAAGGTGCTGGTGGAATGTCTAAGGGCTGAAGAAGACCGGCGGGTCTTGTCTTTTGACCTTTGTTTTGGGCACAAACTCCACAGGACATCACAAAAGATTTAATATCCTTTCGCCAGGAAGGCCACCAGAATTGTCGTTTAACCTTTTCCTCTGTTTTGGCAATGCCAGGATGTCCTTCCATCAGGGTATCATGATGACGGGAAATAACCAGTTGTTGCAATTCCTTTTCTGGCAAAAATAAGCGTCCTTGGAAGTAAGGTAAGCCATCCTTGACTGAAAAGTTAGACCCCCTTTCGATCCAATCCTGCAATGCTGAAGAGTCCAGGAATTGTTTCACTCATGCTTGAATGTCTTCAAGGGTTTGTAAAGTGGTTATCCCCAAAAGTCTTTGTTCGGGAATTATCGGCACAGGTTCTGAGTTTGTGTCTATTTCTTCCATTCCAATTCGGGATAGAGCGTCCGCCTTACCATTCTTATAGTCGGGGCGGTAGGTGATTACAAAATCGAACTCAGCAAAGAACAAAGGCCATCAGAGCTGTCGAGACGATTGAGCCTTGGCAGTTTTTAAATATTGTAAATTTTGGTGATCAGTGATCACGGTGATGGTATGCCGGGCGCCGAGGAGATAATGCCGCCAAGCCTTAAAGGCGGACTTAATGGCTAATAGTTCCTTATCGGTGATCGCATAATTTATCTCCGGCGGCGAGAACTTTCTGGACCAAAATGCTACGGGGTGCAGTTGGTTGGTTTCAGGGTCTCTCTGAGACAGGACAGCTCCCGTGGCTAAGCTGGACGCGTCGGTTTCGACTATATATGGGAGATCGGGATGCGGGTGCTTCAAAATAGGTGCAGACGTGAACTTAGCTTTTAACTCCTGAAAGGCCTGTTCGGCTTCCTCGGTCCATTCAAAACGTTTATTTTTTCGCAAGAGTGCAGTGATGGGTTGCACCACACGTGAAAACTCCGGGATAAACCTGCGATAAAAGTTGGCAAAACCAAGCATGCTTTGGACACCTTTCACCGAACTAGGTGATGGCCATTTGAGGATGGCATCCACTTTCCGTGAATCCATTCGGACCCCTTTAGGTGTCAGGATGAATCCGAGAAACTCAACCTCGGTGGTATGGAAAACACATTTTTCCAGCTTGGCAAACAGTTTGTGCTGGCGCAGTTTCTCTAGGACGGCCCTGACATGCTTTCTGTGATCAGATTCCGAAGAGGAGTACACAAGAATGTCATCGATATACATGACAACACAGACATCGATGAGTTCCCGAAGGACATCGTTCATGAAGAATTGGAAGGCTGAAGGCGCGTTGCACAACCCGAAAGGCATCACCTGGTATTCGAATAGTCCATATTTTGTACGGAAGGCCGTTTTCCATTCGTCGCCTTCTTTTACTCGTACCAGATGATAAGCCCCCCAGAGATCTAACTTGGTGTATACGCAAGCGTCCTTCACCTGGTCAAGGAGTTCAGGGATCAGAGTCAGAGGGTAACGATTTTTAACAGTTATCTGGTTCAATGCGCGGTAATCGATACAAGTTCTAAGGTCGCCTTCTTTTTTAGGCACGAAGAACAAAGCTGAGGATGCCGGGGACTTTGACGGGCGAATGAAACCATTGGCGAGGTATTGATCTAAATATTGTCTCAAATGCAGATTCTCTGGTTCAGTAAGGGCGTAAATCCTGCTACAAGGGGGTTGTGCACCGGGCACCAGATCGATTTGGCAATCGTACGATCTGTGGGGAGGTAACGTGTTGGGCGGTTCCTTTTGGAAGACGTCCTGAAAGTCTTGGTACTCTGGAGGTAGTGGCACGGGGACAGAGGTTACTGATGCTAGATTAATCTTTGGATTTTCTGGGTCGCAGGTTTGTGCACAATCCGAGAAGGTTATTCTCTTCGCTCGCCAATCAATTCGAGGATTATGTGTCTCTAACCAAGGGATTCCGAGAATAAGCTGAAACTGTGGAGCCTTGATTACATCAAACACAACTGCCTCCCGATGGCCATCTACTGTGGTGATGACATCTTTGTTGGTTTTAGGACACAGAGGGAGGTTTATCCTAGAGACCAATTCTCGATCCACATAGTTTCCTATAGCCCCGCTATCGATGTATGCCTTTATAGCATGCAACCGTTTAGGCTGTTCTGGATCTACGAGGACCATTGGCACAATGAAATGCGAGGTCTGAGAGTTAGTTTTCAAGCTCGGCAAGCGGACCCCTACGCTTGCCGGGCGTGGTCGTTTCCCGATACAGAGTTTCCATGGATTTTATCAGCGGCTCCTACCACCTTCTTGGGCGGCTTAACCGGGCAATCTTGTAGAAAGTGTCCAGAGGACCCACAATAAAGGCATAATTGCATCTGTCGTCTTCTTTCCCGTTCTTTTTGAGTTAGGGGTCCTTTAACCCCTCTGATTTGCATAGGCTCCGAGCCATCAGCCCCCTTGGGGTTAGCGTGGGTCTTGGCCAACACCCGGGTTTCAAACTTGGACCGATCTGCTTTTCTGTTTTGCAGCCTGTGATCCAATTGGACCACTAAGTCTATATATTCAGTGCATTCTTGGGGCGGATTTACAACTTGTGCCAGGACATCTTTAAGTTCTCCGCGTAGACCTCGATAGAATAACGTGATTCTGTTATCCTCTGGCCAACCAGTTTCCACAATTAGTCTATTGAAGGTTGCAATGTAGGATAGAAGGTCTTGATTGCCCTGTCGCAGAGATAGAAGTTCGTCATCCAGAGCCTGTCCCTGTGAGTGTCGAGCAAATAACCTTTCCATGCTTGTTTGAAATCCTTGAAAATCACAAAGAATCGGGTCATTTTGAGTTACCAGTGGGACTGACCAATCGGCAGCACAGCCACTGAGATATGACAACACAAAGGTTACCTTGGTCTGATCATTAGGGAAGGCCCCAGGTCTGCATAGGAAGTGCAAACGACACTGATTCATGAATATGGCAAATCGTTTGGGGTCCCCAGCAAAGCGTTCAGGTGGGGCCAGCGGCATGTTTCCAGGTAGATTAATCTGCACCGGGTTACTGGAAACCACAGGAGCGGGGTTCCCCCCGGAACCGGGTAAAGGAGTTTGTCCAGCTTGACCTTGCAAAAGCTGTCTAGCCAGGTCATCAGCTCTATCCTTTATTACAATCACTTCCCTCCTGAGGGCACTAGTCTCTTGACGAGCGGCGTGTACTTCGGCCCGTAATTCCCCCAGTAATTGGGCCAACTGGTCAGTTTCGGAAGTTTCCATAGCGCCTGGGTGGGAATTTGTAGGAAGGCTTCGCGTTCTGTAACGCTCACCTGGTTCCCACGGGGGCGCTGGTCTAGTCTGGATTGCTGTGGCCTCTTCTAGCGTGATGCGCAGGACCCGGAACACCGATTGGACAGTACCTCCAAATCGTGCTTGCCTGGCCCGTAGGAATATCCTTCTGCAGATGAGAAAGGGGATTAATAGTCTGCAGAATAGTGTGCTAGCTCCCACCTTTCCCCCTTCCTTCCTCTCTAACTTCCTCCAAACCCCGGTTTAAGCTCACCTTATGGTTTGGAAGGATGAACTCTACATCCTGCTTCTGGTGCAGGGGCTCGGGTTCGTCCAGTTACTTCACTGGTTTTCAGAATGGCGCTGGCAAAATCCACTTGACTTTCCTGAGCGATGCGCCGTAAGTATGAAAGTTCAAAGTTCAAGTGAGGCCCCCTTTATGTTGTCTTTCTAACCTGTGATCTGTCCTTTATTTCAGGTGCAGAATGAAGGCGATGCGTCGAGGGGTTAAACTGCTGAGGTGAGTAGTGATGAGGGCGATCCCTCTAAATGTCCTTATCATTCCCCAGAAATGTCTCTTGTCCTTTCCCCATAGGGGCCGGGGTACGGTACCTGCCAATGGGGCGGCGCCGACCCGAAATGTGGAAGAAAAGCCGGTAAGTATTATGGCTGTTAATCAGGCTTTCCTTCTGTGTTCCTTCTGCTCACCTTTTGTTTCTTCCTCTCTCCCCTAGGTGCAGAGATGTGGCGTCCGATGCTGACAGCCGCGATGGAGCCGGGAGATGTCTCAAGGACAGGTGAGTGAAGCGTGGCGCTGCAGCGAGCAACGCAATGCTTTTAAATGGAAGTCTTTCTTCAGGGATGCTGGCGAGAAGATTCCGGATGCAGGTAAGAAGTTTGAAATAGTCCTTGGTTTTCACCTTTCTCTTCTCTTCCTTCCTTGCAGGTCTTCCAGGTTCGAGGCGGGCGTGGCTGGAGTCCAGGAGCAGGAGCAGACACGGTGAGCGTTAAGCTGCAGGAAGCAGAACAACGCGAAGCATGAGCTGCTGTCTGGGCGTGGCTTAAATAGCCTCCAAAGAAGTCCCAGGTATGTATCCTTCCCCAACTAGGTATGTATCCTTCCCTGGCCACGCCCGAGTGAAAAAATAGTCCCTATGAAAAAATAGTCCCTTTCAGGTCTCAGGGAGGCCTGAAGCGTGCAGCATGGTCTGCATCAGGTAAGTGCACAAAACACCTCCCTTTATGAGCCTGGTGCCTATGGCGCCAGGACTGATGTCCAACATGAGCCTGGCGCCAAAGGCGCCAGGACTGAGTCCAAAGAGCCCCTATAAGGGGCCGCTAGGCTTTTACCTGAGGGCATGATGCCTGCTTCGGGGGTGCTGGGCCTGGCCTGGTGCTCCGGGGGTAGGCATCATGACAGCACTCCCCCCCAAGGCCCCTCCCAAGGTTGTTCCTTCTGGAGGTTTCGGTTTGTTTGGGAAATTCCGATGGAACCTTTTTACCAGCCGAGGTGCATGTACGTGATCACTGGGTTCCCAAGACCTTTCCTGAGGCCCGTACCCTTTCCAATCAATTAGATAGAAAAGTTTTGATTTTGAGATCTTAGAATCCAAAATGTTCTTCACCTCGAATTCAGGCTCCCCATCTATCTGAATCGGTTCTGGTGGCTTTGTTAATCTGGTTCCTGGGTGCACTGGTTTCAAAAGTGACACATGAAAAATGGGGTGAATCTGCATGTTAGCTGGTAGATCGAGCTTGACTGCCACTGGGTTGATTATAGCTTTGATCGAGTAAGGGCCTAAATACCTTGGATTAAAAGTTTGAGGCCCCTTGAGTGATAGGTGTTTGGTAGCCAACCATACTTGATCCCCTATTTGGTATGGAGGCGCCTCTCTTCGATGCAGATCCGCATTCTTTTTGTATTTCCCTTTCGCATGTTGCAAATGTGCAGTTGCATCCTTGAAGGCTTGAGTAATCGTAGAATGCAAATGGTCCACTGTGGGCATTTCAAGGCTCAGAGGTGAGTCCAAGTCTGAAGTACGAGGGTGATGTCCATATAGGGTATAAAAGTGGCTCTGACCAGTTCCAGAGTGTATCGAGTTATTGTATGCATATTCAGCCACGCATAAAATGTCCTTCCAATTACCCTCCGATTGGTGCAACATACATCGTAGATATTGTTCAAGGGTCTGGTTCGTTCTCTCTGTCTGACCATCGGTCTGTGGGTGGTGGCTGGTCGAGAGTCTTACGTCGATTTGTGCCAGTTGACAACACTTTTTCCAAAAATGAGAAATAAACTGGCTTCCCCGATCGGAGACTAGTATGAACGGGAATCCATGCAAACGGATGATATTTTCGAGGAATTCCTTGGCAAGAACAAAGGCTGAAGGTAATCCTTTCAACGGAATAAAGTGGGCCATTTTGGAAAATAAATCCACCACGACCAGAATAGTATTGTAACCATTACAAGAGGGCAGGTCTGTGATAAAATCTAGTGATAGGGTGTGCCAAGGTGCTGGTGGAATGTCTAAGGGCTGAAGAAGACCGGCGGGTCTTGTCTTTTGACCTTTGTTTTGGGCACAAACTCCACAGGACATCACAAAAGATTTAATATCCTTTCGCCAGGAAGGCCACCAGAATTGTCGTTTAACCTTTTCCTCTGTTTTGGCAATGCCAGGATGTCCTTCCATCAGGGTATCATGATGACGGGAAATAACCAGTTGTTGCAATTCCTTTTCTGGCAAAAATAAGCGTCCTTGGAAGTAAGGTAAGCCATCCTTGACTGAAAAGTTAGACCCCCTTTCGATCCAATCCTGCAATGCTGAAGAGTCCAGGAATTGTTTCACTCATGCTTGAATGTCTTCAAGGGTTTGTAAAGTGGTTATCCCCAAAAGTCTTTGTTCGGGAATTATCGGCACAGGTTCTGAGTTTGTGTCTATTTCTTCCATTCCAATTCGGGATAGAGCGTCCGCCTTACCATTCTTATAGCCGGGGCGGTAGGTGATTACAAAATCGAACTCAGCAAAGAACAAAGCCCATCAGAGCTGTCGAGACGATTGAGCCTTGGCAGTTTTTAAATATTGTAAATTTTGGTGATCAGTGATCACGGTGATGGTATGCCGGGCGCCGAGGAGATAATGCCGCCAAGCCTTAAAGGCGGACTTAATGGCTAATAGTTCCTTATCGGTGATCGCATAATTTATCTCCGGCGGCGAGAACTTTCTGGACCAAAATGCTACGGGGTGCAGTTGGTTGGTTTCAGGGTCTCTCTGAGACAGGACAGCTCCCGTGGCTAAGCTGGACGCGTCGGTTTCGACTATATATGGGAGATCGGGATGCGGGTGCTTCAAAATAGGTGCAGACGTGAACTTAGCTTTTAACTCCTGAAAGGCCTGTTCGGCTTCCTCGGTCCATTCAAAACGTTTATTTTTTCGCAAGAGTGCAGTGATGGGTTGCACCACACGTGAAAACTCCGGGATAAACCTGCGATAAAAGTTGGCAAAACCAAGCATGCTTTGGACACCTTTCACCGAACTAGGTGATGGCCATTTGAGGATGGCATCCACTTTCCGTGAATCCATTCGGACCCCTTTAGGTGTCAGGATGAATCCGAGAAACTCAACCTCGGTGGTATGGAAAACACATTTTTCCAGCTTGGCAAACAGTTTGTGCTGGCGCAGTTTCTCTAGGACGGCCCTGACATGCTTTCTGTGATCAGATTCCGAAGAGGAGTACACAAGAATGTCATCGATATACATGACAACACAGACATCGATGAGTTCCCGAAGGACATCGTTCATGAAGAATTGGAAGGCTGAAGGCGCGTTGCACAACCCGAAAGGCATCACCTGGTATTCGAATAGTCCATATTTTGTACGGAAGGCCGTTTTCCATTCGTCGCCTTCTTTTACTCGTACCAGATGATAAGCCCCCCAGAGATCTAACTTGGTGTATACGCAAGCGTCCTTCACCTGGTCAAGGAGTTCAGGGATCAGAGTCAGAGGGTAACGATTTTTAACAGTTATCTGGTTCAATGCGCGGTAATCGATACAAGTTCTAAGGTCGCCTTCTTTTTTAGGCACGAAGAACAAAGCTGAGGATGCCGGGGACTTTGACGGGCGAATGAAACCATTGGCGAGGTATTGATCTAAATATTGTCTCAAATGCAGATTCTCTGGTTCAGTAAGGGCGTAAATCCTGCTACAAGGGGGTTGTGCACCGGGCACCAGATCGATTTGGCAATCGTACGATCTGTGGGGAGGTAACGTGTTGGGCGGTTCCTTTTGGAAGATGTCCTGAAAGTCTTGGTACTCTGGAGGTAGTGGCACGGGGACAGAGGTTACTGATGCTAGATTAATCTTTGGATTTTCTGGGTCGCAGGTTTGTGCACAATCCGGGAAGGTTATTCTCTTCGCTCGCCAATCAATTCGAGGATTATGTGTCTCTAACCAAGGGATTCCGAGAATAAGCTGAAACTGTGGAGCCTTGATTACATCAAACACAACTGCCTCCCGATGGCCATCTACTGTGGTGATGACATCTTTGTTGGTTTTAGGACACAGAGGGAGGTTTATCCTAGAGACCAATTCTCGATCCACATAGTTTCCTATAGCCCCGCTATCGATGTATGCCTTTATAGCATGCAACCGTTTAGGCTGTTCTGGATCTACGAGGACCATTGGCACAATGAAATGCGAGGTCTGAGAGTTAGTTTTCAAGCTCGGCAAGCGGACCCCTACGCTTGCCGGGCGTGGTCGTTTCCCGATACAGAGTTTCCATGGATTTTATCAGCTGCTCCTACCACCTTCTTGGGCGGCTTAACCGGGCAATCTTGTAGAAAGTGTCCAGAGGACCCACAATAAAGGCATAATTGCATCTGTCGTCTTCTTTCCCGTTCTTTTTGAGTTAGGGGTCCTTTAACCCCTCTGATTTGCATAGGCTCCGAGCCATCAGCCCCCTTGGGGTTAGCGTGGGTCTTGGCCAACACCCGGGTTTCAAACTTGGACCGATCTGCTTTTCTGTTTTGCAGCCTGTGATCCAATTGGACCACTAAGTCTATATATTCAGTGCATTCTTGGGGCGGATTTACAACTTGTGCCAGGACATCTTTAAGTTCTCCGCGTAGACCTCGATAGAATAACGTGATTCTGTTATCCTCTGGCCAACCAGTTTCCACAGTTAGTCTATTGAAGGTTGCAATGTAGGATAGAAGGTCTTGATTGCCCTGTCGCAGAGATAGAAGTTCGTCATCCAGAGCCTGTCCCTGTGAGTGTCGAGCAAATAACCTTTCCATGCTTGTTTGAAATCCTTGAAAATCACAAAGAATCGGGTCATTTTGAGTTACCAGTGGGACTGACCAATCGGCAGCACAGCCGCTGAGATATGACAACACAAAGGTTACCTTGGTCTGATCATTAGGGAAGGCCCCAGGTCTGCATAGGAAGTGCAAACGACACTGATTCATGAATACGGCGAATCGTTTGGGGTCCCCAGCAAAGCGTTCAGGTGGGGCCAGCGGCATGTTTCCAGGTAGATTAATCTGCACCGGGTTACTGGAAACCACAGGAGCGTGGTTCCCCCCAGAACCGGGTAAAGGAGTTTGTCCAGCTTGACCTTGCAAAAGCTGTCTAGCCAGGTCATCAGCTCTATCCTTTATTACATTCACTTCCCACCTGAGGGCACTAGTCTCTTGACGAGCGGCGTGTACTTCGGCCCGTAATTCCCCCAGTAATTGGGCCAACTGGTCAGTTTCGGAAGTTTCCATAGCGCCTGGGTGGGAATTTGTAGGAAGGCTTCGCGTTCTGTAACGCTCACCTGGTTCCCACGGGGGCGCTGGTCTAGTCTGGATTGCTGTGGCCTCTTCTAGCGTGATGCGCAGGACCCGGAACACCGATTGGACAGTACCTCCAAATCCGTAGGAATATCCTTCTGCAGATGAGAAAGGGGATTAACAGTCTGCAGAATAGTGTGCTAGCTCCCACCTTTCCCCCTTCCTTCCTCTCTAACTTCCTCCAAACCCCGGTTTAAGCTCACCTTATGGTTTGGAAGGATGAACTCTACATCCTGCTTCTGGTGCAGGGGCGCGCGTTCGTCCAGTTACTTCACTGGTTTTCAGAATGGTGCTGGCAAAATCCACTTGACTTTCCTGAGCGATGCGCCGTAAGTATGAAAGTTCAAAGTTCAAGTGAGGCCCCCTTTATGTTGTCTTTCTAACCTGTGATCTGTCCTTTATTTCAGGTGCAGAATGAAGGCGATGCATCGAGGGGTTAAACTGCTGAGGTGAGTAGTGATGAGGGCGATCCCTCTAAATGTCCTTATCATTCCCCAGAAATGTCTCTTGTCCTTTCCCCATAGGGGCCGGGGTACGGTACCTGCCAACGGTTGTGGCGCCGACCCGAAATGTGGAAGAAAAGCCGGTAAGTATTATGGCTGTTAATCAGGCTTTCCTTCTGTGTTCCTTCTGCTCACCTTTTGTTTCTTCCTCTCTCCCCTAGGTGCAGAGATGTGCCGTCCGATGCTGACAGCCGCGATGGAGCTGGGAGATGTCTCGAGGACAGGTGAGTGAAGCGTGGCGCTGCAGCGAGCAACGCGATGCTTTTAAATGGAAGTCTTTCTTCAGGGATGCTGGCGAGAAGATTCCGGATGCAGGTAAGAAGTTTGAAATAGTCCTTGGTTTTCACCTTTCTCTTCTCTTCCTTCCTTGCAGGTCTTCCAGGTTCGAGGCGGGCGTGGCTGGAGTCCAGGAGCAGGAGCAGACACGGTGAGCGTTAAGCTGCAGGAAGCAGAACAACGCGAAGCATGAGCTGCTATCTGGGCGTGGCTTAAATAGCCTCCAAAACACCTCCCTTTATGAGCCTGGCGCCTATGGCGCCAGGACTGATGTCCAACATGAGCCTGGCGCCAAAGGCGCCAGGACTGAGTCCAAAGAGCCCATATAAGGGGCCGCTAGGCTTTTACACGAGGGCATGATGCCTGCTTCCGGGGGTGCTGGGCCTGGCCTGGTGCTCCGGGGGTAGGCATCATGACAGGTGGCCGTACCGGCTCCCGCAAGCAGAACATGACGGTAGCACCGATACCGTTATTAATGGTCCCGGTGCTACCACCCTCCCTATTCCCATTGAGCCCTTTGTGGCTCAATGGGAATGGGGAAGAATTTTTTCCGGTGCCCAGAAAAGGGCAATTACCGGGTCCGGCAAGGTCGTAATGACCCGGTAATTGCCCTTTTCTGCCCACCGGAAAAAATTAATTCCGGCGGCAGCCGTGCCTGTACTACAGGTAGGGCAACCGCCAGGCCCGTAATGAGGCAAACAGTATTCTTAAAGATTGGCTACGTAGTCAAAAGATTGTGGCGATGCACCCACGTATATGCATAGGAATGTATAGACTATGGATATTCCACAATGCACTTTAGCAGAGTCTGGACCCTTGAACAGAAAGGCTTTTTTGGTGTGGCGCAGTTGGAAAACGATTTAATGACGTAGGTGGATTCAAGAAAGGCTCGGCAGGCACAGCACCAGGAAGTCAAGGCCACCGTGAGCTTGGATGTTCATGCAGTAGCAACAAAACATGTGAAAAGAAAAAAACTCCAGTTTATGGTGAGGAACAAGAACATTGAAGACGTCTGAGGTTCATCATTTAATAGTATTTTAAATTAAGAAAAGCTCTGAAACATGGTCGCCAGTCACATGGTCAGATGAAAATAGATATTGAGTTGAGCTGTATCGAAACCAAGAGACAGAGTAGGCCTATACTCCCTTTTATTCTCAGGCACAGAGAACATTTCCAAGGCCATGTTCAAAGGCTAATTAACTGGCAGACAGCAAGAGTGATGATAGATGGCAGGCTAATTGGATGGGAAGCTATGGCCATGACCAGCCCTCCAGCACCTGTGTGTCAGCCTGCGTGCTGCTAGCGTGTGTGGAATATTACAGAGGGGTACAAGGGTGCCAACCAATTGTAGAGGGCCACGTAATAGAGAGCCCTATAGTTTATGTAGCCAATGGGACGTTGTGTATTTGATGACGTTCGTAGTGTTTGCACCAGAGGAGGGCTTAGTTTCCCGCCTGATGTTAGAAACCCAATCACTTTCCCGAACAAGTATGGAAAATGTACCTAGGTGTTCCCTTCAAGCCTATCACTTTCCCAAAGAGGTATTTGTAGTTTGCCACATAGATTGACGTCAATGATGACGAGTTTTTGTTATGTAACCTGCATTTTCTATGAAACTCGCTGAGTGAGATGATCGAGCGGATGTTCGTTGATGTTCGTTATACTCCCTGTTTTAGACTATTGATATTAAAACAGATGTACTCTGCCAACTTCCTGAGTCAGTCTGATTATTGATGTCTGAATATGTTCTGCATCCCCATCCATCTCAAAGTATTGCTACCTCGTCTTAAAGGGCCTAATGTTGGGTACATGTGTTCACGTGGTAGCAGAAAGAGGATGGCTTAAGACCCATCGACCAAGTAGGCTTTTAAGGGTCTCAAAATATCTAGTGTTCTCCGCCATTTAGCTGGAGGAACGTGAAGCTCCCTTTAGATAGCGGCCATTAGTAAAAAAACATGCAAGTCACTCAAGACAGGTGGGATGGGTCCCTCGTTTCATGGAATTCCCCTCCTGATTTCTACAGGCAGCTGAGCGGACCGAAGACTGAAGCGGCTGGTTGAGGAGGAGGCGATCTCGAGGGTCAGAAGCTGAAAACACAAATGGTGAGTAGACTGAGAGAGGGCAAACAATGAATGGGTATTGAGTGGGGAAAGTGATAAAGGGATAATGGGGAGAGAGTAACAGAGGGTTGGTTGGGGTATGTTTAGTTGAAGGACGAAGACGTCATAGTTTAAGGTATATGGATGAGGAGCAATCCATATCATAAGCCCAGAATCCTTTGTGAAGTGAAGTTTTAAGAAGAAATTGTTCTAAAATCCAAGTGGACATACCTAGGCTATGAACAATTAACGATCGTTAAGGAGAACAATTTATACTCTGATCTGAGTCATTATTAGGGGCAAGAGAAGTCACAAGGAGCGTTGACAGAGATCTATCTGGGCCGGCGAGTCTGTCAGTTTGTCTGTCTGTCTGTATGTTGTATATGGTAAAGAAATGATGAGCTATTGAAGAAACGAAAAATAATAGGTTGTGTTGAAAGTCTGAAATTTGATTATTTAGTTGACTAATGATGTTCATTGAATAGGTAGATCGAAGTAAAGTGAAATGTAGAGGTTTGGAGCTGCGATGATTGGTGCATGCTCATATTGTATTATTTTCTTGGGAAAGTATTTATCAGTGTAGAATAACAGTAAGTATTGACAGTCTTTTGTGACTGGTCATGATGGAGGATGTTACTCCGCTTATACACTTGTGCAGACAGCTGCCATAACACGCACCCAAGCTTAAACAGTACCGTGCAGAATGGGTTAAGGACATGGCAGATAAAATGTTCATGCCATGGCCACAAGGGGGATCACTGTCCAAAGCAGTTTTGCTAAACATGATGACAAATTTGCACACAGTGTACACGGGAAAGAAGTTAGAAAAGAGATTAGCTAGCTTAGATCTTTGGAAGATGTACCTGGATGCTTAACCAGTGCAAAGAGGGAGGTGAAGAGCCTTCTGCTCCCCCACCACGCCTTAAATAAATGATGATAGTACGAAAGATGACAGATTATATCCTTTATGATAGCTTTGGTAGAAAGACCAGGTATGTCTCTAGATATAGACAGAGAAATAAAAAGATGGAAAGGAGAGTAAGACAAAGCTGACAAGGTAGCGCTCATACAGAACGAATCGATGGGAGGTCAGATATTGCTCAAACTTGATGGGAAAAGCATTAAGGAAATAAGGCAAAAGGAAGATCAGGACGAACAAGATCAAAAAGACAGAGAAGGAGAGAAGCGATTGAAAGACAATGAGGCTAAAAGAAAGAGTAGACAATGACAGAAACAACTGTATCAAGATGAACAGTTGAGAAAGCAGGAGAGAGCAGAAGAGCAAAGAAAGTATGACAACAGGTAAAACGCAATCGAAGAACGAGCTCGGTTAGAAAAGAGAAGAGAAGAAGAGGAAGAAGAGAAATTAAGAGATAAAAGAATGTAATGACACATAGATGAAGAAGTGCGTAGAGCAAATGAGAGAAGAGAGGTGAGAAGACAGGAAGAGGAAAGGGTTAGGGAGGAAGCAAAGAAACAAAAAGAGTTTGACGACTAAATGGAACACAAGAAAAAGCAAAGAGCATGCAACATTGATCGCATAGAGAAAGAATTAATAGAACCTAATCCAGTAGTTGCATGGGAGGACACAGAGGAGTTCTTCCCAACACAAGAACCAATGCCAAGACCCTTTAGAAGATAATTTTGATAAAGGAGCTATTGGGGACAATCGAGAAAGCTTATCAGGAGAGGAGGACAAAAAGTGAATCGAGAAATGAAGGGAAAGACGATCGATTTGAGGGAGCTCTGTCGAAGGGCAAAGAAGGGGGTTTGTTTAACCTCGAGCAAAGAGCTTTGTCTTTGGACAAACTAACGTTAAACAGAGATGAGAAAGAGGGAAGTCATACTAGTTGGGGACAAGATATGTCAGACGAAGAAAGAGAAACCTTCCATGGGGAGGAGGGCGCTAGTGCCTGTGGTCCCGAGGAATGTTCTTTGACATATAGGGAAATAAGATGGTCAGATCTGGACCTACCTAAAGCGAGGATGCCAGAGTCCCTGGTGCAGGCACATCGACTTAAAAGGTGACTTCTTAGTGAGAGGGCAGACTCTCCACCATATGTGAGTAGGCTAAGGTCATTACCTGGAAGAAGAAGGTGCAGAACCATTGTACCTGCTATGGACAGGCAGACAATGGGAGGAGACATGTGCGATTTTGGGATTTCACAGTTTCCATTGTTAGAAAAAAGAGGCACCAGACCATAGTATATACTGTGGCCCCTGATGGATAAGGATAATTTAAGGTGTTCATTCCTGAATTTAACTTCTGATGCTGGAAAATGGATCTATGAATTAGAAAAAATGACAGGAGGAAATGCACTCGCCATAGGGGACATTAAGGGTCTTCTAGCAGCTGTCCTGGGGGAGTGAGCTGATGACATTTGGTCAAGAGCAGGATACGCAAGTGTCACTGCACAGAATGGAGTGCTGTTTAATAATTGTAGAGTGGCAGTTTGGAAAGCGTTTCGAATACAATATCCTGATATGCCAGATATGGGAGCTATAATGGCACGAAAGATGCAAGAAAGGGAGGACCCGCTTGTCTCCATTCAGAATTTTCAAGAGCAATAGTCTTTGGAAACACAGGAGCTGTGGCGAAAATCTATACCTGTATTCTATCATATATTATGCCAGGTACTACCAGATTAGGTACAGAGGCAGCTTAAGAAACCGGTCGGTATGAAGGCGAAACCATGGCCAGAAATACTGCTGACCATTGCTCATCATTGCCGACTGTTGCAGGAGAAAAATCAAAAGAGAGACGATGTTAGAAATCTGGAGGAAGCTAAGTTAGCACAGAAGAAGCTCTTGAAGTATACTATAGAAGGGGCGATGTTAACTAGTGGAGAAGGGCCAGGATCACAACAAGTAACGGGCATACCATAGGTAAATAACCAACAGCAGTTTGATCAAGTAGGGAGGAGATTTGTATCAAGAAATAGGGGAAGTTTCAGCAGAAATGAGGCTTTCAGAATAATCAAGGGAATTATCAGAGTAACCAAGGTGGGTTTCAAACTATGCAGAATGATAATGAAAGCATGCAAGGAGGGCAAATCAGAAGACTCCCTCCTGTATGTTGGACATGTGGAATGACAGGGCAAATAGCGTGAACATGTGGGAGCAAAGGATTTTTACACAATGGGCAGTTTTCAAGCGGGGGGACTGCTTATCCGCCTGCATATAGCTCACAAAGTAGGGATGGGTTAGCCCAAGATCAGACAGTGTATCAAGCACAAGTGTCCAGAAAACAACAGGCTTTTCAACCACAGCAAGCACCATTGAATCTGCCACAAGGGCAGTCATAGCATGCACCTTTTCAGATACAGCAGTGTGCAAACACAGGACAGTTATTGACTCCTATGTTGGGTGGTGTCACTGTCGAGGGTAGAAATCCTTTCACGGGCACAGGAATAAGTATGTACCCACAATAGGACAGCTCACTTGGTGACTTGATGAGTTCAGTACTATCTGTGACTCCCAATCCTCAAGAGGAACCGAGGAGTGACATCACTATAGGAGGCAAATCCTTTTCTTTTTTAGTAGATACGGGTTCAACTCGCTTGGACATACAAGGGGGAAAACTTTCATTATCGGGTAATGCCATGAATGCTCAAGGATGCTCAGGAGCTACAAGTAGAGTTCCTGTTACTGAAAAATTGCCAGGCTCCGTAGAATAATGTGATATGTCTGTTCCATTGTTGCATTCACTACAGACATCAGTTAATATACTGGGCCAAGATTTAATGTCGAAACTAAACATGACAATTTCTTTCACTGATGAAAGCATACTGTGTTCAACGCCAGGAATACATTATTTAAATGTGGGCAAGCTTATTATGGCATTTACAGGACAAATAGTCATACAAGGAGTGCCATTAGAACCAGAAGTCTTTCACTATGGGTTAAGCATTTTGTTAACATAGCTGCCTTCTATCGTGGCTAAGACTTTGCAAATACCTGATGAATTTCTCTTTAGGCCAGAGATTCCCATGGATGAAGACGGAGGACAGGTTTTCCCCTTAGAGTTGCAAGTAGCTGTAGTGTGAGGAGAATTGGCCATGCTCCTAGGATTTCATGATGACGGCAGATCATGGAGCACAGTGATTGTTATTGGGGAGGGTTACAGATTGACCGACGTCACTGATGAGGACATATTTAATGATGACTGTCAGGTGACGAGGTAGTATTTGAGATGAGCATTGGTTATTGGATTAGGGCAGAAAGACGCAAGGTTCCACAGAAAATGATGATAGTATGACAGCATCCTGCATTTTTTGATGAAGATATGGTGAAAGTGCCAGTTTCCTTATGGACAACGGGCCCATATGACGTAGGCCTATTAAAGGGGGTTGGAGAAGTTAAGATAAAGCTAAAGCCAGGAGTAATTTTACCTTGAGCAAGGCAGTATCCCATGTCTCGAGTGGCAGACAAAATTATTTTTAAGACAATATCCAACACGTTGGATCAGGGAATTTAAGTGACATCAGAATCACCTTGCAAACCAGCTGTGTGCCCTATCAAAAAATCTATGGGGGGGGGTTGTGGCATTTCATTCAAGATATGAGTCCAATAAACTAGATTGTAGAAGCTGAGTTTCCTCTAGTGCCCAACCCGGCGACAATCCTATGCAGTATCCCTGTTGAGGCGCAATGTTTCCTCGTGGTTGACTTGAAAAATGTGTTTTTCTCAATCCCGTTGCATAAAGAGTCTCAGGATCTGACATCATTTACGTTTCATCAGACTAAGTTGAAAAGCACAAGATTTCCCCAAGGGTCTTGTGAGTCTCCATCGATTTTCAATAGAGTCCTGCAGATGGACTTAAGTAATATTGATTTGCCAAGTGTTGTGTTGCAATACGTAGATGCTATTCTGGTCTGCAGCAAATCAGAAGAAGATTGCAGACGTGACTCTGTTCAGCTAATGATTATACTAGCAGAGAAGGGATATAAAGTGGACAAAGAGAAATTGCAGTATTTCTCAAGAAGAGGTGTTTTACATAGGACAGTTAATATTTCATGAGTGAAAGAAAGTAACACCAGAACGGGTTGAGGTAATTTTGAAAATAGCAAAACCACACAGGATAAAGCAAATGCAACAGTTTTAAGGACTGTGCAATTATGTCAGAGCATGGGTATTTGATTACACATGACATTATTATTATTATTATTATTATTATTATTATTATTATTATTATTATTATTATTATTATTATTATTATTATTACACAAGGCCATTGTTGCAAGCCCTGAAAAAGGCACTGCAGAATCAGGAAAAGATTGTATGGACTGTGGAAATGGAGGAGGGTTTGATGAGTCAAAAAAGACAATTTGCACAGCTACAGTTTTAGGGATTCCCAATTATTCAGAGGAATTCTTTTTATTTTCACACATGAATGGAACAGTCATGACAGCAGTGCTCACGCAGAGAACTATGTTGGGGTACAAACCTCTAGCATAGTACAGTGGGATTTTGGACCCAGTAATGAGGTGTCACATCCCTTGCGAACAATCATTAGCAGCCGCTACGTTCGCTATTGAGAAATCTACCAGTATAGTAATGGGGTGTTCTTGACGTTATTTGTTGAAAATGCTTTATTTGCTGTTTTGGAGAAACCTAAAGGTACACTGACATATCAAAGAGCTTCTGCTTATGAGGTGGTTATATCGAATCCAGCAAACAAAATAGTCAGATGTAAAACAGTGAACCCTGCCACCTTTGTAGCAGAACCGCTGGCAGAGGACGAGCAGGTACATGACTGCTCGAATTATGAGGAATTTTATGATGAGATCCTGAGGGTGAAGGAAAATGCTCTAGCAGTGGGGTAAATTATTTTTATTGATGGTTCCTCAAAGATCAATCAAACTGATGGACAAAGATATTCAGGTGTCTTTGTGGTAAAGAACATGGCTAATGGGGAATTTGAAGTAATGACATGTGTATGACTACCATCTCACTTTTCAGCACAGGCTGCAGAATTAGTGGCACTGATAGTCACGCTCGAGAAACATGCAGACCAGAAAATAACAGTGTACACTGACTCCGCCTATGTCATGTCAACCGTACATCCAGGGCTAGCATGTTGAAAAAGGAGGGGCTACCTCTGAGCAGACGGCACTCTAGTGCAGCACGCCACCTTATTGGAAAGACTTATTAAAGCACTACAACTCCCAGTAGCCATTGCAGTAGTTAAGTGTGCAGCGCACACTAAGAAAGCAGATTTTATTTCATGCAGAAACGGAGCCACAGATGAAGAAACAAAAAGAGTTGCATATTCACCTGAGATAATTAGCTTTAATACGCCTGATGTGAAAGAAAGAATGGTGGTGATGATGATTGTGAATGAAAGCTTTAACCATTTGTCAAAAACACAATTGATGGAAGTTCAAGGTGGAGCCCCACAGGATGAGAAAGATCTGTGGACACGGAGGGGGTGTTCTTTATACCCTTCCAAGGCACTGTGGCAACAGGAAAGCACTGGTAAACCGGTGATGTCTGTAGCCTTATTAAATGCGGTGTTGGAACATTGAAACAACTACACTACCCTGCGCATGTCACTAGAGAAAGCCTCGCAGCAACCAGTGCAGAGGACTGGTTTGTACCGAACCTGGTAGAACATGTTGCTTTTTATGTAGTAAATAGCATCAATTGTCAAAAGTTTACTGCTGGGCACATGCTGCGACCAGTCATAGGAGTTATTCCTCAACCAAATGGTCCTTTTCAGGATTAACATATCAACTATGTTGCTATGCTGCAGGTCTGTAATGGATATAGGTATATGATAGGGGTGGTGTGCCCCTTCTCTGGGTGGTTCAAGGCCGTTCCATGTAAACACACCGACGCCACTTGCGCTTCAACAATTTTAGTCCAAGAAGTATTTCCTGATGGGGAATATGTGAGGTGTTGAGATCAGATAATGGGCCACATTTTGTTAATTAGGTTTGTGATCAAATACGTTTATTATTGAGTATTAAGCATTTGTTTTCTTCTGCTTATCACCACAAGTGAACGGAAAATGTGAGAAACTCAATTGTCTGCTCAAAGAGAGAATAGCCAAACTAAAGTTAACATTGTAAAAGGGATGTTTGCATTGCCTGCCCCTTGCATTATATGCATTGAGGAACCAACCAGTTTCGGACCATCACCTCATACCCCATCAACTAGTTACGGGGAGGCGAATGAGAACCCCTCTCACTCCTCCATTGAGGACAAGAACTGATACCCAGACAACAGCAGAATTGTTAGGAAATGAGCTACATGCATATTTAACATATATGACCGCAAGTATCTCTGTAATTTCAGATCAAATCAAATGGATGGGGTGCCGGTCTCAGAACACAGATGAAGACCATACAGAAACCAAAGTTCAAGAATGACCTATACCTAGACTATTCCCAGGGGACATAATTGTGATTAGGAATTTTATGTGAAAATTGCAACAGTCCAGATTTAACGGCCCTTTCATAGTGGAGGACGATACTCCATCAGCAGTGAAGGTACTAGGGAGATGCACATGGATGTTCCTGGGGGATGTAAAAGTCTATGCTGGAGAGACCACTGCACCCCCACACCATTCGGAAGCAAGGCACAAAGAAGTTAAGCACATGCAGACTAGATCGATGACGAGGAAGAAGGACGCAGAGACTGTCAAGTAGACAGATAAAGAGTACATTGAACTGTGGTTTTGCCGAGACACACTTTGTAGCTGCTAAGCAAGCAGTGAAAAAGTTATTGTTCTTAAGCCACAGGAGGTTGCTAACCTTGGACTGTGAGGCATTAAGATCCTGAAGTTTCCCGGCTCCTTTCTTACCGAATGTCTCTTTGGAGGCACCCACGGTGGTACGTAATGGCAACTCATCGGATTATTTTTGCTGTTTTCCTCTTCTTTCTTTGTGCATATCCTGCGCTAGTTGGGAGAACTTCTGACATTCACCTGTTTCTGCAAGATCCTAAAAATTGGCCTATTGTGAGGAGCCTTCTCGCAGCCATTATTGAGCAAATCCTCCAGCTACCTGAGTTCTGTACGGAACATACAGATGGTCCTATCAGATGAAGATGCCCACAAACTGGTTGGCATGATCCTTTATTTTCTGCTGCAAGAGCATCCTTATCTTGTTGGACGACAGACTAGTACTCGTGTTTTTTGAGGGATCCCAGGAATCAACCTGCAATAAATTGGCTGATATATGAGATCATTGAGCAGATTGGTCTACTGCCTGAACTTCTCTTTGAATGAATTAATGATTCTATCAAGTGACGACATTCACAATTTACTGGCCTTGATCTTTTACTACTTGCTTGAAGCTCATCCTTATCTAGTTTGGCGTAAAGATAACACTTTTGTGTTCATTCGGAATCCTATCAATCGTCCTGTAATCAGCCAGCTGCTTGTGGAACTGGTGGAACAGATTCAACAACTGCCAGAATATTTCCTGAGATTGCCTGATTAAAATACATGTTTCCTTCCTTAAACGTAAATCACAGGCAATATGGGAAATATTGATAGCAATAATAATAATGTTGCAACGAGAGATCACAGCGACACGCAAGAAGCCACGGTTGCTGGAGTTGGATGTATTGGTATATAATATATACATGTATCATATTCATCATTATTCTTCTGTTTCTCACGATACATACTGTTTATTACGTTGGTCCAAAGAGAGCAGTAGTTCCTATAAATCATCCTATGCAGAAGGAAGGTAGAGATATAGCAGTTGTACGACAGCCAAGGCCCTATGAGATTGTTCCTACACCAGTAGTTCATGAAGAAACATCGATTTCACTGACAAATGTCCCTATAATTCCTCCAGTAAGAAAGAACTATTCTGATATACTTCATGAGATGATTATAAGAGCTCATGAGGCAAGAAAGAGACTTAAGAGAAGTGCAAGGGAGGATGATCATGATTTGAATGACTACTTAGATAGCACAGCACATTTGGGGAATAATGTGGTATCAGCACCTGAAAGAGGTAGGAAAAAGAACCTCAGATGAGGAATGCTTTGTCTGTGCACTGCTGACTTATAGCATGGGAAAGTCTAAAATATGTATAGCTTTTGAAGTAGATTTTCAGACAGAACACTGTCTATCTCACATAGCACTCTGCCGAGCAAGAGGTCAGTTCATGGGTCAAACAGCATCTTTGGTATGAGCAACAGAATGGACAGCTCCAGATGAAGATGATTATGTCCAAGACACAAGGCACACACCAGAAATCATGTGATAAGATATGCACAACCTGGAGTGAAAGGAGCTGGAATCAGATGGGAAGTAAACAGAAGACTTGCGAGCCCAGGAAAAACTGCAGAAGAAATGTAAAACTGGAAGAAAAGAAGCCAGATGCAGATCTGGGAATCAGTACTTTCTCCAGATGGCTGGGAGGAAGGTGTGGTTATCTGCAGAGCATGGGTGGCAATGACTTGCCACAAATCATCCATTGACATTCTAGAAAATGGATGGAAACCTTTATTGCCAAGACTTGCAAAACTACTGACATAGGTCAAAGAAAAAGGAGAGCCTTTGCAGATAGTGCCTCTGGACAATGCAAAGCTGTGTTTCAGAAACAATGGAACAAGAAGAGTTGTTGTTGAGTCTTTGATGTACCAGAAATGAGCATTGGAACAGCAGTGATAATGGATCACTACTGGGCCTCTGGATCCAGGGCTTACATGAGATTGCTGCCCAGAGATTGGGGAGCACAGTGTTCTCTAGTGATCGTCCATGTTCCAGTGCTGATGATTCCTAAAGGTTACTTGAACATTGGTGAATGTCCAAAAGCAGATGCTCATCTGAGGAAGAAGAGATCTGCTGAGCAGGTAAATCGAATGAAGAGAGAGAACTATTTTTCAGCTAAGTCAATAGAAGCTTTTGATTCCATTCCATATGATCACAGATTATTCAGTCAGACTTCATTGATATTCATGATAATCTTCATGCACAGGATCCAGACAGCAGCAAATACCAAGTGGTTACAGATAACCAGATGGGAATTATTACAGACAATAAACACTACCATAAAGGGATTCAATTCTCTCAAGGAAGAGCTGAGAGCCATATGACTGATGACTCTTCAGAAAAGATATGTCCTGGACATGATTACAGCTATGGATGGAGGTGTTTGTGCCAGAATCAGAGAATCATGTTGCACATTCATACCTTCTCATGATGACAAGAATGATACCTTGAGGGAAGCCATAACACTGCTAATAAAATTACACATCCAGATGATAGATGACGTGGAAGAAATTTGCTGATGACAGTTGGTTTGGATCAATGTTCACATGGGTTCCACAATGGATGGCGGACATGTTCAAGTTCCTTGGAGCCCTGATAGTGATGCTTTTGCTTGGATTTTGTGTGATCAGGATAATAATCTCACATTTTAAGAAGACTGCAAAGAAGGCAGTAGGAATGAAAATCATGACTGATGTCGAATCAGGATGGAAAACTAAAGAACTGACAGATGAAGAGATCAGAGACTATGTGAAAGCAAGCATTCATGCACCTGAGGGAACAAAGTTCCTGTACCCAAAGAATCACAATAAGTATGGGGGGAGATGGATCTACTGTAGTCCAAATGGACAATGGATGCTTATATCGTGGAATAAAGATGAGCATGTGAAATCAGCAGGATGACTGAAAGGAGTCATAAAGATATGGGTCCCAAAAAAGCATTTCTTCAGACAAGAATGTCGAGATGGGAATGATGGTGGGAGAGTGGCCATTGAATCACCCATAGGGGGGAGTGTAGAGGTGGAACCAAGTACCCCCACTCAAAGCTCCACCCCCACGATGCCTATATGATGGGAGACAGAGAGTGAGACACGTGTAGTACCAGTGAAAATACCTATATCGAAAAGAATCCAGGAAGTAAGGTATCCATTGAGGAAGCCATATATACACTCAAGACAATATGATGGTCATTTAAATGAAACCTGGTGGAAGTGTGAAAATAAACGAGAAGGAAGACTGATGACATCATGCGAAGCAGAGCTGACGCATCCAGAAAAGATGCTGAAGACCATAAACATTCTATTAGATTTAAGGAGGAGTTGTTAAAGGTGAGCAACGTTTTGGGCTTGAAATGAAGAATGCTCATGCTACAGAAACGATGAAGAAAATGCGAACTCATTTTATAAGTTCTCAATTTTTCTCAACTTCCAGCCTTTATCTCTAACCTCTCTCTCCTTCCCCCTCTAAAGCTGGCTTCCGCCCCCCAAACACTACACTGAATCTGCTCTTACCTATGTCCTTAACTTCCTCCTTACCGCTCGCTACGCTAAGCAATCCTTAATCCTCATCCTCTTTGACCTCTGCACTGCGTTTGATATTGTCGATTACCCCTTACTTCTCAATACTCTTTCCTCCTTTGGCTTCCTCCTTGGTCCTTAACTGGCCATCCTCTTACCTCTCCCACCGCTCATTCGCCATCTCTTGGGGCGGTCAAACCTCTACCACCTTCCCTCTGGATTACGGCATTCCCCAAGGCTCCGTCCTCGGACCCTTCTTATTCTCTCTCTATACTTCACTTCTTGCTCCTCTCATCTCCCCTTTTGGAATTTCTCACCATTTCTACGCTGATGACACTCAGCTGTTCCTCTCTTTCTCTTCCTTCACCCTTGACTTACATCTAAAACTCTCCTCCTGTCTTACTGCCATTAAAAACTGGATGGCATCTCATTATCTCTCTCTTAATGCTGACAAGACTGAGGTCCTATTGTTCCCTTCTAACACCCTTTCTCCTCCCTCTCCCCCTCATTCTATTCATTTTCCTCCTTCTGATCTTCCAATTTTCACCCATGCCTGGAATCTAGGAATCTACTTTGACTCTTCCCTTTCCTTTACTCAACATATTTCCCTTACTACTCGCACATGTCGCTATCACCTATTTAATATCTGTAAAGTCTGTTCTTCTCTCAATTTTCATGTTACCAAACTCTTAATCTCTTCCCTCATGTTTTCTCACCTTTTCTACTTTTTCGGTCTCCCCGCCTCCCATCTCGCCCCCCCTTAAATCCCTCTACCACTCTGGCTTTGGTACCCTGTCTTCTCTCGCCCCATGATTCCATCTCCAACTCACTTTCCAACCTAGGCTGACTTGCTTTGTCTTGTCTTTAAATCTCTTCATGACCTTGCCCCTCCTTACCTCTCCTCTCTTCTCTCATTCTATACCCCCCTCTCGCTCCCTGTGCTTTGCTGATCTCTTTTTACTCTCTGTTCCCCCACCTCCTTGTGCCTCTTCTCGTTTCCGCTCCTTTCAGCTCCTTGCCCCCCTACATTGGAATTCCCTTCCTTTCACTATCCGCTCCATGTCCACCTATTCCTCCTTCTGTTCCTCCTTGAAATCACTCCTTCTTCACCCCCCTCCCTGACTCCTTTCCCCTTACTCCTCTTCTTTCTCCTCCCAATACCATCTTCCTGTTCATTTATCTTTCCTGTCTCCCCTATGATCTTCACTCTCCCTACTACTCTCTTACTCCCTTTTCTCTCCCTTTTCTCTTTCCCCTCCACCTCCTTTTCTCTTCCTTCTCAAATGCAAATTGTTCGACATGCTGTTTTTCTGGTTTGATTCATGTATATTATTATTGCTTCTATGTTCTATGTTTGATGTTTACTTGTTGTTAAACTGTAAAGCGCTTTGAATTAAAACGCTATATAAACAATAAAATACAAAATACAAATACAAGTGTAGAGATGCAGTAACGCAAGCAGACAAAGTATTCTTAAAGGCTGGCTACTTAGTGACGAGATTGCAGCAATGTGCCAACATATATGCATAGGAATGAACGGACTATGGATGTTCCCCAACGCACTTTAGCAGAGTCTGGACCCTTGAAATGGAAAGGCTCCAGTGTGGCGCAGTAGGAAAACGACTTAATGACAGAGGTGGATTCAAGAAAGACTTGGCTGGCCCAGCACCAGGAAATCAAGGTAACCGTGAGCTTAGATGTTCATGCAGTAGCTACAAAACGTGTGAAAAGAACAAACTCCTGTTTGAGGTGAGGAGCAATAACATTGAAGACGTCAGCGGTTCATCATTTAATAGTATTTTAAATGCAGAAAAGCCTGAAACATGATCTGTAGTCACATGATCGGATGAAAATAGACACTGAGTTGAGCTGTATCAAAACCAAGAGACAGAGTATGCCTATACTCCCTTTTATTCCCAGGCACAGAGAACATTTCCGAGGCCATGTTCAAGGGCTAATTGCTTGGAAGACAACAATGATGATAGATGTCAGGCTAATTAGGTGGAAAGCTGTGGTCATGACCAGCCCACTATCCCCTACAGGAGGGCTTAGTTTCCCGCCTGATGTTAGAAACCCAATCACTTTCCCGAACAAGTATGCAACATATACCTAGATGCTCCCTTCATGCCTATCAATTTCCCAAATAGGTTTTTGTAGTTTGCCACATAGATTGACATCAATGATGACGAGTTTTTGTTATGTAACCTGCATTTTGTATGAAATACGCTGAGTGAGAAGAATGGATGTTCGTTGATGTTCGTTATGCTCCGTTTTAGACAATTGATATTAAAACAGACACACTTTGCCAACTTCCTAAGTCAGTCTAATTATTGATGTTGAGTATATTCTCCATCCCCATCAGTCATAAAGTATTGCTACCTCGTCATAAAGAGCCTAGCGTTGGGTACACGGGTTCAGTGGCATTCCGCACACCATAAAGACAGACAATGGGCCCTCTTTTAATGACAAGTTCGGCAAGTTTGCACAACACATGGGTTTGCGCACCAAAAGATCACACTGCTGTGGCCACAGGCCAACCGGATGGCCGAGAAGTTCATTGCATCGATTAAGAAGACGGTCCAAAAGGAAGTTATCGAAGGGACTTCCATTCAGCAGGCTCTGTGCAGGATGTTAATAGGTTACAGGAATACACTGCATAATGCAAAAGGGAAGACGACGGCGGAGCTCATCGTAGAATACCACGTAGGGACAATACTAATCAAACTACCGGATGACCGAGGAGACAAGGCTGAGGACGTTTGCGAAAGAGATGCACAAGGTAAATGCAAAAGAATGTACAGACCAAAAAAAGCAGAGCCAGGCCAAAAGAATTCAGTATTATTTATAACAATAATAACAGTAATAACATATTTCGCTTTTTCCCATATATTACGCTACTAGCATTCATTTCATTCAGCTCGAGATTCGACATAAGTAATGTGCTTCGTTTCATTCATTTGACCGGTATTGTATTTTCGGTATTCTAAGAGCACCATGGGTATTGTGAGTGTCCCAGATACTTACCCTGTCTTGGCAGCTCTTTCTTTCTAATTTCTGATTTCTGATTTCCAGGGGACAGCCAAATAGCTGGGTGCTTCACAATGCACTTGCCGGCTATTCTGTGTGGTTTCGTCTTCACCTTTCTGCAGTGCCTGCTGCTCGCCTGCCCAGTTGGAGACCCTCTGATCAGCATACACCTTCTGATGGGATTCCCAGGACTTCTGATGGCATACTGGCTTCTTGGCTTCTCTCCCCTCACAGCTTCCACTCTAGTCCTCTTGCTTCGGCTTCTGCCCCCGTTCTAATGCTTGTTCGCAGCTTCCCTTTTTATAGCCCTAAGATTTACTAACAGGCTGCAGGTGTATGTTAAGGGCTTGCCTTGCCTGACTTACATGGCCACAATTAAAGCAATTACGGGGCATGCCTGACCTTCAGACCTCTTCTTCGTCCCATTATTTGAATGGGAGTTAATCTTCATGGCTCCTGGTTGTCTCTTCCTCATCTCAGTACTGTCATGCATAAAGGTGGAGAGAAGTGGAACACATTTATAATGAACTATAAGGGTCGGGGAAAGATCAGGTTGACTCCATGGCATGTTTGTCGGTATTACCGGCACAATAAATGACAGTGCTATTAACACCTGATGCTTTTTGACAGTGTGGTGACTCACTTACCTCCAGCTCTTTGCTGGAGGTAAATCAGGCCACCCCACCGGTAAACCTGTACTCTGCCGGTCTGGAAACGTGCTGGTAAACTGAATTATCATTAATTTATAAAATGTTAATTCATGACCAACAGGGTCATAATGAGGCCCAATGTTTACTCAATGTTTAGAGACAAAGTAAAATGCATATCACTGCTTGGGAACTGTTATTTAAACTGTCTAACTGAATGTTAAGTTCTTAGGAACTGTTAAGCAAGCATTTCTTGTTGTTTGAATGGGAGCCCCACTCTCAAGAGGGCACCTTTTACACCTGCCACCAAGATGGATGCCACCTAAAGGGATGCTCAGCTGTGTTTTAATATTGCTGAGGTCAACCACAATTCCTTAAAGCATCTGGCTACCTTCAATGGGCCAACCTCATGTTTAGCTTCTATTACTTCAATCTGCTTTGCTCGATGGGCAATAGATGGGAGAATAAACGCTTAAAGAACCAGAAAAACAGAGTTTCCTGGCATCTCGGTTCTGGTAGCCAATTGACAGTATGCTGGTGAATAAGAGAAATATGCATGAACCGCTGCTGTCCTATTTACATTACTATCCCTAAAACAAGGATGTTTCCTTTTTTATACATTTCACAATGTCAGGTCGTACAAAGGCCTTTCATGATGAAATGAACTCCCCAATTCCACATCGGTGCAGTTCGTGCCAGACAAGCTCCTGCATGAATCCATGCAAGGGGGCTGAGCAGCGCACCATTTGTGCTGCAGCACAGTCCCCCCGGAAATGCGTAGCCCACCTTTGTGAATAAAGTGACCTGTGCAATGCAGGTAAAAAGCATCATCTGTGCATTTTTTTTTATTTGAAAATGTAGCATTGAGAGTTATTTCTTAAAGATTACCTTTTTTCAGCAGCAAAGAGTTCATTTTGTTTTTTTATATGAAAGAAACAGCCAGGTGGAAGCCATTAGTCATTTAGACACTTTGCATTTTTTGATTCTTCCTGGCAGGAAAGGTTCTGGACTTGTGATATATTCCATTATTTTTATAATTTGCTTTGAATATGTGCTGGCAGGAATAGAGCCAGCTTCTTCAACCCAACATTTGCAGTAATATTTCATCAGCATTAATTGTATTGTATTGTACTTGATTTGGTTATTTATATAGCGCTCTTTGCCCACTTGTTTGGCCTCAATGCGCTTATGTCATGAAGTCAACTCGCATCTGACACCCAAATCGCTTAAATTTTGACCAAACTTGAATCACCAGAAAACAATAAAGATTTGAGTGATACAGGCTTAAATTCTGGGCAATTTTATAGGTCCAATGTGCTGTAAAATTAACCATTTGCCAGTAATGTTTCTAAAATTCCTTTCGGAGACTTCGCAAATCTTGCACTATAGTAGTTGTTAATAGAGTTTACCAAGTGTTGACCGATGCTACTGCCTGAGAGTTCTTTAAAAGGTACCATTTTACCATTATGTTCACAACTTCTTCTGTGGAAGGGCACCCCCAAATGCCCAGTAAATTGTGACCCAAATCCTATCATGTTGCGACCAATATTACTGAGTTTAAAAATGCATCACTACATTTTTCAATATTCCTTTGACCAGTGCAAGCCCCCTATTGGAAATGTACCCAATATGTGTGTGGGGGCAATGGGGGAGCAGGTGTGTGCTCAGAGATAGTGTGTTTGAGGAAGACACAAATTTACTGAGACAAAAAATGGTCCACATTCACACATCGCAGTTTATGACTATTCCCGACTTGCTATTAGAGTAGTGGCTGCAGAAAATGACCCGTCTCAAGCACATTATGTCAGTAACACAGTTGCATAGTTAATTTCGTCATTTCAGTGGCCCATATAGGTCCATAAATCTCTCTCACTCTGGTCAGTCAGACCCGCCCTTCTGAATTAACCATTTGCTCTCTGGACCGCCCTAGCCTGAGGGCAGGTAGTTGTGGTATGTATGCAATTAGTCATTATTCCTGGACGTTTTTCCATGTTTGCCCTCTCGAAACAAAGTTCTGGCTATATACTTGGCAGAGGGTCAAAGTCAGTCTCCCCGCTGCATGAAATTCAGAGTTTACTAGTATTGTAGGTATGTAAAAAACTACATACCATGTTTGATATAGTTTACAAGATTCGCAAACTATTTTGTAAAATGTTGGTGTACATGTTGGTTTGCAAATGTGCAAACCATGTAATTCTGCAAGTCCATTTAGACTTCATGCTCTAGAGTTTTGTAAATATTAGGTTTAGCTGGTTTACAAAACAGAAGAACTTTGCAATCTTCAGGTACACTCATCAACGCATTGTGTAAACACCAACTACACATCAAGATGGCAAATGGTTGGCAACACTGTTGTAAACCTTGCTTTTATAGTTTACAAAATCATAGCAAACTTTTAAAACCTTATATTTATTATGGTTTACAAATGTGCAAAACATATAAAATGCAAAGTTCATGGTTGCACGCTCAGCAGCATGTTCTGTAAAAACAAAATAAACATCAGGTTTGCAAAGGGTTTGCAACATTGCAGTAAACTGTTATAAATCTATGCTTTTGTAAACTGTGTAAAACATTGTTTTCATGCAGTGCACTAGCCAACCTACCAGCCTGGCCCTCTCAGAGTCACCTGACTCCCTATTGGCAGTCTGTGTCTGAACCAACCCCCAATCGTGAATAATGTTTATGTAAAAAAATTCCTTGCTTAATCCTTCTATTACCACTAACATGTATGCATACTCACGTAGGATCAACACATACTCATTCAGTCTAAGGAATACAATTCCAACCTGTAGAGTATCTTTTCATTACTGGCTCTTAACCTGAGCAGAGTTTCCCTGTGGGTGGGCCCATGTGGGCTGGGCGGGGTTGGACCTGACATTCAGTGTCTCACAGCTGTTTTTTTTTTTTTGCTCTGGCAGAAAGTCTGAATTTAGTGGGAAAAGTACAAGTGGAAGAAACTGCTACAATCACTGAACAAAAACAGAACAAATATTCTCCAGATCATAACTTAACTATAATACATTCATCCCCTCCGACTCAGAGGTTTTCTCTCTGATCCACCACACAAGAGGGACCTTTGTTGAACCCCCCACTTTTTAACCAACACCATTTGGAATTTTGGGACCTACTCAGAGCTTTAAGATGGCTGTGGCTATTTGGGGTGGTGCCGTGGCTGTCTCCAAAATGTGCTCCTGTCCTGAGACTCTGCTCGGGCTCCCCCACCTGACAGACCCTAGAAGCGCCAAACCGTCCAGGCATCCGCGTGGTTATAGAGCTGCCTGCGAGGGTTGGTACTTCTGATTTAAAAAAAGGAGAGGGCACCAATAGCATAATAGCAATACTCCACTCTCCTTTTTTATAATCAGAAGTGCAGACCAAAAGTGACTGCCTGAGGGGGTTAGTGCTCTAGGGCCAATTGGGGGTTCCCCCTCTGAGACCTCTGATTTTGAAACAAAAGGAGAGGCGGGCATTGCTAGCATACTTTTTGGTGCCCCGCCTTGCCTTTCGTTTCTCAATCAGAGGCACTAAGCCCTCAGGCAGCCTTTTAACTGGGCTGCCTGAGGAGTTTGGCACCTTTCACAAATAAAACAAACAGAGAGGTGGGGTCCACTGATATCATTCCTTTTGGTGCGCCCTGCCTCTAAATTTTGTTTCTTAATCACAGCTCTAACCCCAGCAGGCAGCCTTCCTGCAGGGGTCACAGCTTGTGATTAAGAAACAAAAAGAGAGGTGCGACGAACCAAAAGGTATGATAGGAGTGTGCCCGCCTCTTTTTCTGTTTCCTAATAAGATGCGCTGAGCCCTCAGGCAGCCCTTTAACTTTGTTGAATGACTGAATGAAGGAACTGAACCTCACTCGAAGAAACAAAAGGAGAGGCAGACACACTAATATCATACCTTTAGGTGTAACTCACCTCTCTTTTTGTTTCTTAATCACAGGCTATGGCTCCAGCCAGCCAGACTGCCTGTGGCAGTGGCAACCTGTGATATGAAACAAAAAGGAGAGGTGGGCACGCCATAATTAATGATAGCAGTCCAGCCCGCCTCTACTGCCAGACCACCCACATTTCAAACCCACCCGTACTTAGGCCACGTCTTCCAACTAGAGTCCAACTCTAGATTCTCCCTCTCACTTAAAGCACTGGACCAACTAATAAAGGAAAAATGAGAATACAAATCCCAGCCTACAAAGAACTTTTGGCTAACAGGCCGAAACTGCCTAAAGGTGACACTCGTCGCACGTTGCCAGTGGTAAATCTGCTGTTTTTGATGTAAAACTTATCCTGTTTGGTAAGATATGGATTATAGAGGAATGCTTAAAAAATGCACAATCGTGCTACTATTTACTACAAGGCCTTTGAGAGAGTGCCCTCACCCTTCCTTGTATCTATACAAAGTGGTCTACTTGCAAACCAGCAGGCGCAGCGCTGTTTCAAAATGCCTAACGCTCTTTACTTTTTTGAAACATTTGCAATTTTCTCCTAATTGGAATACATTAATATGAGTGATTTATCGTGTAATGCTCCTCCTTTCCATGAAATGTTTTTCTTAGAATCCAGGCTTTCCCGCTTCCCAATGTCTTTGACAAACACCTTGCTTATTGACAGAGCCAGATGTCCATTGAAAAGCAACATTTTACCTCGTTTTCTAAGAATCTTTGAGGTAGATCTCCCTACAGTTCAATTATTTCCCTAAAATGCATGCACCTGTGAAGAAAACGTCCCTGAAGGCAGTATAAAATGTATAATATGTTCCTTTGTTACAAGAATTTAGGGGTGATGCCCCCTTTCAATGCTGCTTTCACAAATCTTTTCTAGCAGATTGCTTTTCACGCATACGATAGTGTTTCATTTTGTGAACACATTGAATACGCTCTGTAAAGTTTTACCATATTACTAGCCGTTCCCGGCGTAACATACGCCATTCTAGCATATCTTAAAGTTCAATATTGGTTGGTTAATTCATACGGTCACTTCTGTTCCCCTTCTTAAACATTGGAATTACCACTGATCACTTCCAGGAAGAGGGTGTAGGTCCCTGTGACTTATTAAGGGTCATTGAAAAGGCTAAATGCACAGTTATCTGTCTTCATTTGAATTTGAAAGGCATGTTATTATGAGTTCGAATGAGAGGTATGTGCGGTAAAAGAACAGGATCTGTGTTCCATCGATTACACAGGCCTCTATGACGTGTCGTTGTCAAACTTGTTCCATTGCAGAGTCCCCGTGATGGCATTGTTAAGGATTTCATTCAGGCAATACACCCTGGTCTCAGCTTAGTATGCAGTGCGCAAATGAAATACTTATTTTTTTGTGTCTATAGGTTCAATATTCTGAGTGATATACCGCTCATATCACACCCCTTCTCAAAATACCGCCAGGTCACAATGGACCAGGAATCAGGCTGGTTGGTAAAGGTAATATTTATTTATTTATTTAACATTCAAATCAAACATGTTTTAATATATGGGGCAGCAATCACCAATGTGGTGACAATACAAATAAGAAGGTATGTAAGGTAGTTAAATTCACTTCTAGCAACACAGAATATAAAACACAGAGAAAAGAACAGTTTTGTCTTGTTGGAAAGGTAGCGCTTGAGTTACGATTCCCCCCTGCAAAATTCCCTATCCCACAAATAAGCAATTCTAAACAGATGTGAGTAAGCAGCAGGTATTCAGGAATTAAGAACAGTGGACAGGATTTGAATCCAACCTTCCCTTCCCAAACAAGAGAGAAAAACGGTTTGGAAATCTTACACTTTTAAAATGACATTCAAAAATGGCTTAGCAAAACAATGAAAAGTGTGCAAAAGTCCTTAAATCAATACAAATCCCTATGTGCACAACATTGGAAAGATCCTAACAAACATGAGCTATAGGTTAACCAAAGGTAAACACTTTGAATCTTAATGGAAGTTTGGAAATAATTGAAATTGAAAATCACACGTGTTGCCAATTCCTGCCAAAAATTCGCTAAATGGTTTCTAAGAAGAACAGGTGTTCTTCTGTAAATTGAGGGAGTTATGCAACGCTGAATGAGAGGCGTTTTTAGGAAAATAGAACCGAGAAAAACAGAAAATCAGTTTTAAAATGACAGGTTCATTTTACTTAAACTAGATTAATGGCTAAGAAAAAGAGAATGCCACCCGTGAATCTCCACAGTTGCACGGCCGTTATAACCCTTCACATGGTGGATACCCCGTTTTCTTTATGGGAATTACTTTCTTTTATCAAAATCACTAATGGCTTATGTTCTAGTAAAACAAAATGAAGAGAAAATCGGCGCTAACACTAGGAATCACAGACAGGGTGGCAAGAATGGTTCTGACAATATTACAGGTTCTTAAGGTAATGATAGGATGGTTTACAGATTGGGATAGGGCAAGGCAAGATATGCTATGGTTTACTATGATTCCTAATAATACTTACAATCCACTTTAATTTAAGATTTTTGACCGTCAATGGTTCTAGTCATCACACGGATCGGGTCTAAAAAAGGACAGCGGGGCACATCTGGCAGAATAGGATCAGCTGGGCAGTTCTGGTCACCTGGACTGACCTCTCGCACTGGAGACTGCACTGGACTGCACTGGTTACTGGAGACCGGAGATCAGTGGGAAGGCGAGTTTGGAGCAGGTAAGCATTTAGTGGTAGCAAGCCAGACTGGATCAAAATGCTTCCCTTAAGTTTTGGGATTGCTTCCGAATTTGGGCCTAGCTGAAAAGGAGTTCAGCAATGCAGAGGCCTTGGCTTTGAAAAGAAATCTGGAATCAGGAAAAAGATGGAGAATTCAGGAACAGGGTGCCATGCAGAAATCAGGATGAAGTCAGGAATCAGTGTCTGTGTGTTGTGAGGTTCCCTTGTTTATCATGCCAAATGACATCACTAAAGTTTATGGTAGGGCCAGACTTACTACCCACTCCCACAATGCTATGAATGGGCAGGAGCACAGTTCCCGCCTTGCTCTTTCACTGTTTGGATGACAGAAAAGGATGTCAGGTTTTATTAGATGATCTGAAAACCTCCCATAGCTTTTGGGACCGAAATCTAACTTTCCCACAAATACATATTTATGTAGTTATGCCCGCTAAGAAAATCAGATACATAAGTAACATATTTCGTGGGTCACATTCCAGTCCAACTCCCACGTCGGTGGGACCTGGTTTAGTCTTTCTGTTGAATTTTGGCAATTTTAACCATCAAAGGTTTGGCCTAACATTTCCCAATTCAGTACATATATATGCATTTACCCCTAACTTCTGTTCCTTACGCAGTAAGAAATTCTACCAAGTTTTCAAATGAATAGCATAAATTCAGATTTAGATGTATGCACTTTTCACATATTTTCTCATTCTTGCTGCCACGTTAAATGTCTTGAAGTTCAGTGGCAAAATAAGCATTTTAAACCCAAAAGTCACATGTCAGTTTTTTTCTTTCTTCCCAAGTGTAAGCAAATGTCAAATCATTTGAAATTGAATGAGGGGCCTCTCCATTGAGAGTGGAGTTTCCTGCCCCTCCCACTGAAAGGGTGAATGTCCAAGCCTGATATTGTCTTTGCTTGGGGCAAAGACGAATGTTTAATGAAGTCCCTTTGTCATGAGTATTCAAGGCCTCCCAGCAGCAATTAGCTTTTCCTGTGCCAGCAGTGGAGGTGTCAACCTTTCTCAGGGCTAAGAACTGTCAGAGCATGTTTTTTTTATATAGTTGATTAACTCAGACTAGGTTTAACTTAAAGTTACACCTTTTAAATCTCTCCTTTAAAAATATAAAATTAAAACAGTTTATAGGTGGATTTTTACATGAGCAAATCCTTTGACATTCTTAAAGAATTAAGCCTTTACACAAGAATATACCTTCACAACAGGCGATTTTGCTCTTCATTCATGAAAAAGCACATTAAACTTATTTCTTTAAATCCGGTTTACATCTGCAGCAAATACAAATTTTAGTCAGCACTAGTTCTTCCCTTGAGTGCTGGGATTGTTTGCAGTATGACTAAATGTATCCAGTATTTGTTTATAGTCTTTCTCTGCACAGCTGTTTTCTGATACTTGTTGCAAAGAAATAGCCGTGTTTTTCCCGTGGAAAATGAAAACAAGGTTCCTGGGTTGCTTTTTCATAGATACATTTTGTAGGAGCTGTCATTCCAATGAGGCCCGGTTCCTCTGAGCCACACTGGATGATTCTGGGTGTTGCAGGGCCCTTTAATCTCAATGATTCAGTAGAAATGAAAGGATCTGATGCCAAAAACAGCACTTTTTAAGGTTAGGAAAATGTCATTTTAAAAGGCATTTTCGGGTTTTCAGCACAATGATGCTGTTTCATACACTTTGCTCCATGTTGACTGTGGCAGAGCCCACTGGTGTGATCCTGCAGTGAGGACTCTGTTTTCACCCCCCTGAACTGTGTGTGGCAGGTGGCAGGGTGTGCAGCCTTTTTCTGGTTGTGCCACAAACACAGTTTTAAAGGTTTTGGCGCGCACAGGAGTCAGCACAGTCATTTTGGGCTTTTTTCCTTCACCATTGCAGTAAAGTGATGTAGTGGGGCACATTGGAATGCGTCCAAATATCCCACAGCATATGATTGCGCAGTAGCATAATTAAAGAACCTACTTTCAGTTTTAGTTCGTGAGGAGGCATTCGTCCTACAGTGTTTCGCTCCTTAGAGATTGAAACATTGAGCTGGTAATTAACTGTTTATTGTCACTGGAACCGCCGTGCCCTGTTTAGAGAAGTGCAAGTGGAAAGACGTAACTTGAATTTATGCTGAATGATTGTGATAGTTGAAGGTGAAGGTGACTCTGTAGCACAGTGCTCATTCTGTTTGTTAAAATGATAGCTGTTGTTGAATTGGTAGGGCACACAGAAGTGCACTTTGACATTTGGACAGCAGAGGGCAACCTAACACTGATAAGTTGCATCAGCTGAGTATGGAAACAAACCCAAACTTTGTTAAGGGGACGTTATGGTTAAGTTGCACTTCACAAAAAAACTTTTCCAGCCTGCCATTACGGTTCACATTACAACCTAAAAACCCCTGAAATTCGCCAATTATGGTAGGCTAAGCACCCACTCCTGCCATTAGCACTGTGCACTGCTACCACTACCACCCAGAACATGAAAGATGCCATCACAAATGTCATTGATGACATCACTGACAACATCACATGTTTTGCCCCTTTTTTGTTCTTGCAATGCAATGTTTTGTCCCTTCCAGTAATGGCCAGTACCCACATCCCCGACATTGTGGCCACTAACCATACCTAGAGCCTACCCCTCAGAGACAGAAGCTGCTCCGTTGATTTGTTATGTACATGACAACACGTGTTCATCAAAACACTACCACATGCACAACACAAAGCTTTTCGGTCATTGGCAATGACCTTTACATACATGTGTTGTACATGCAGTAATTTTTTTTGTAAAAATGTGCATAGAAAACGCAAAGGAGTAGTCTTCTTACGTCTGCACAAAATCCCAACAAACTCTGTGATGTCAAGCGCAATCACGTCAGAAATACTGCAAGCAACACCATTACCACTCACTTTTCTACACATAATTTCGTAAGTGGCACAGGTCAAAAGGTGTGAAGATATGTGTATTGGGAGGGTGTAACCATGTATTATTTTACAAACATTTCTATACCACAAACACTTTCAGTGCACCTTACCTCATTTTTCCTCTTTTAGAAAGATACTTATCATTCTGAACTAAAGTTGGTTAATGGGGCATCTGGGTGACAGAAATTGGCCTGACGGCACTAAAGCATATGAGATGGGCCTGACCCTCCCGTAGCCAAAGCAAGTGGTTTGCAATACCTTTCTAACGTTACTTGGCAGCAAAAACAAATGCGTTCATAAGGATTTACGTGCCGTGATGCATCACCTACACAAGCACACACTATGACCTGCAAAGTAGCACGCCACATTTTGAAATAGGAGAGTAAATTTGTAAAAAAAAACACTAACATTTAAGAATCAGTAAAGTAGTTTTATTTCACAATAAACTGTGCGAAATCATCGCCCTATGGAATTAGTAAAGTAGTTTTATTTCACAATAAACTGTGCGAAATGATCGCCCTATTCACATTTCCATAGAAATAGTGTGTCCCTTTGGTCAACAATGAAAATGTTAATGGTGATGGCCACGTTGTTGTTTTCCCACACAGAAAGTATGCGTTGTTAGCACAGTAGTCGTTTTCCTCGCACATTGATTTGCAAGACGACGTCAATCGCTGTGATCTACACCACCAGAAAGGATGGAATGTTACTCCTTATGGCGACAGCAGCGTAAGGACATAGAGGTCCGACACGGTCATCCCACTGAATTATAATGCACAGACAACCGGTGACAAACAGTTGCATTTGACGGTTAAAAAAGCAATCCGTGACAATCACAATAGGGAAGGAAGTAGCTGAGGGGAAAGGGGAATACGCAACCTTTGGATAAACCAAACTTGTAATACATAACATTTTCAGTAAAAATTAATTTAATAGGAGGAAATGTAGTGGGACCCTACAGACGGCGACAATATGCATTCTCCATAATGGGAAAAAAAAACTTCAATGGCACAGAAAGGTGGTACGTCATTATTAATAATAACATTTTTGTTTGGAAGTAGCTGAGCGGGTTAGGGGAAATAAAACATATATCAATACGCAACCTCTGCACAAACCAAAGTTGTAACACATACCATTTTTACTAAATATTAATTTAATTTGGGGAAATGTAGTGGCACCCTACAAACGACAACAATGTGCAATCTCCATAATGGGAAAAAAAATGTCAACGGCAAAGAAATCTTGTCATTCATTAGCAATAATACATTTTTTCTTTTCGAAATTAAAAATGTCATGCCAGTTTGGTATACAGGCATCAAAAGTAAACTTACATGATGTGGACCGCCTCCAATGAGTTCCTTACATTCAGACAGTAGGGTATTTGGAAGAGTGCCTCTTCGGGAACTGATATTTCATGTTCCTTACAAACGTTTTTGAAGCATAACCTTATCAAACTACATGTTTTTCAAACTATTACCCCCTGCATTCTTTCTGCTTTTTCCGTGTAGCTCAAGGGCAAAAAACAAGTGACCCTTATGGGTGTCGACAAATATGTGGCCGTTTTTGAAGCATAACCTTATCAAACAATACGTTTTTCAAACTGTTACTCCCTGCATTCTTTCTGCTTTTTCCCTGTAGCTCAAGGTCAAAAAATGAGTGACCCTTATGGGTGCCGACAAATATGTGGCCGTACTGAGCTTGTATTGAAAAGAGAAAATCAAGTGACCTTCACTCCGAATGCAAATACATTGTCATTTTGCAACAACATATCAGCAGTTATTCATGAGAACCGCTACTCTCGTACACGTGCAGATGTTCTGTGTGCACGAAACAGTGCAGGTGGCTGGCTCAGATTCCAAACTGTAGGATGCCAGTCTGACCGCAATAATGTTGTTTACGTATTGTAACATGGACGCAGTAAGTTCATGTCGTACAATGAGTAGCAAGTCCCACCATACCGTATGACACTGGTAACAAGAATACACCAATGTTTGACTTTCTACTGCCACATCTCATTAATGCTCACCGTTCAAAACAGTGTTCCATAAGTGTAACAAGCGCATTGGTGTCTTCATCGTTTATGTATGTTAGTGGCGATGTCCGCGTACAACAGAAAACGAAGTAAACATGGCGGCCGTATCGAAAGATTCGGTGAAAGCGCAACATGGTCACGGGCAGCACACCACGGAATAGCCAATTGTCATCTTCTCCATGGAGCGAACAGGGAAGTGTGACCGCGGAGCGGACATAGATTTCACTCATTTTTGGAGACATACGTTTTGATCGTTTTTAAGGAAACAACTGGACGGATTGTCACAAAATTTATAAAAGCACGCTTTCGCGACCAAGCCCCTGCCCCTGCTGCAAATTTGGTGCAAATCCGTCCAGCGATTTGGCCTGTAGCCATGCACAAAGTTTTCCCCATTCAGTCTATGGGACAAAAAGATGTTTTGGGACCCCCCCTATAACTTTGCCCCCCCCTGGACCAAACATCACCAAACTTTGGACTGCCTATATACTTTTTTTGCAAAGTTTGGTGAGGATTCGTCCAGGGGGGCGGAGTTATAGGCCACCCAAAAAGTGCTCTTCCTATGGAAACAGCAACTTAACCATAACTAGACAGCCACTAGCGTGGCTGTGTAATATATATATAGATACTGTATTCTTAAAATTATCTACAGATTCATTGAAATAAACAAGTCTGGTGGCAAAATCTTGTATTACTTTAATAAACATAGGGGCCTATATATGAACCTTTCCAATTGACTAAATACTTTTCCTTTAGGATTGCAAAACCTGAATGCAATAGCATCAGTTTGGTAGTTATATTCTTTATATAAAATAATTACTAAGTCATGCAAACATATTAGAACTATAACGATGCCAAAATCCGTATCCACAGTATCATAAAAAGTGTCTTTGGTGCACTGAAGAATTTCTGCTGTCTGCTGCTTCTGCACCAATCTGGCAAAGTAATCTTGTACTGCCAAGTAAGGGTGTGACAAATAAATGTGCTTCATGTTGCACAATGTGGCTAAGAGAAGCAACATCCCCATGCCTCGAAGATGACATTGCAGATGCAGAGTGCAATGACGAGGATGATGGCCTGGACAGACAAACACAATGACATATTCAGCAGCAGGAAAATGTCAATGTGCTTGTGCTGTGTGATGAGCTTGTGCACAACTTCTTCTAATAGAGGTGAGTGTACACCTGTATATAGTGGAACATACCACTCCCAAACTTCCCACTACTCCAAACGGGCTGGAGTAGGCCTCTCATGTGGCTGCTGTGTGAGGGGGGCAGAGGTGGGAACATATGTGGAAAGGTGGAATCCCTGCCACAAACTCGTGCATCAGGGTAAGGGACAGCTCGTGGCGGGTCAGCATCTCAGGGATAACACGCTGTGCCTGACTTTGCTGCAGGGTGGCCTCCACCATAAGACAGTGGAGGGGAACCATGCAGCAGGCCCAATAGTGCACTATTGCTGAGGAGGAACTGACAGCATTGCAAGCAGCATGGCTGTGTCTAGAGGCCTATACTCAGGCCAGTCAGGCATTCTCCTTAGCCCCAGTGAAGACTACTTGAAAACCTACAGAATCCTGCTTTTGAGCCAATTGGGTGCCCTTTCTGGCCCACGTGAAGGCCTCCTGAGAATCGGCAAAGGACTGCTCTCGGGCTAATCGGGCATCCTCCCTAGCCTGGGCAAATGCCTCTGCAGCGGCTATGGCTGATGCAGAGGTCTTCTCTTGGGTCAGTCTGACATCCTCCCTGGCCCCAGCATAGCCCACTGCAGTGGCTACTATGGCAGCTGATGCCTACTCTCAGGTCAAACGAGCATCCTCCCTAGCCTCAGAGCAGGGCTCTGCATTGGCTGCTGCATCACAGCCTCCTTTGTGACACCGTCCAACAGTACCTTGAACTCCTCGTCAGTGAACTTGTCATGGTGTGTGCTCGGTGGTGTTGGGCAGGAAAGGTGGCATGCTGGTCGTGCTTAGAGTTACCAAGTGGTGGTAGATCCGGGAGCAGAGAATTGGCTGATGGACTGTTGTGTTGGGAACAGCAGAGGATGTGATGTGACAACTCTGGGGCAAGCAAGAGAGAGTGGAGGTGGCATTGGGTGAATGGTGCTCCAAGAAGCAGGGGTGGGTGTGTACAATGATTCGTGGCAGCAGCAGTCAGGGGGCTTTGTGGGCAAGGGTGGTCAGGGAGTCTTGTGGGTAGGGGGTCATGGGATCTTGTGGGCAGGGTGGTAAGGTGGCCCTGTGGGCCTGGAAGGTCATGTAGTTCTGGGGGAGGGAAGGCAAGGTGTGCTGTGGGCAGGGCAGTAATGGGGGTTCCTGGTCCCAGAGTTGTTGTCCCTTTCCTGAGATTGATGGTGTGGGGCTGCGGGTGGAGGGGCTGTGGGGTTGGCTCCACTGTTTCTCCTGTGTACAGTATACAGCTCCACATTCTTCCAATGAAGATGTACATGGCAATTTCCAAGGAAACCGGATTTCACAAAGAACTGAGTATTCACCCTTCCAAGGCGATACTAATATTCTACTATTGTATAATATTTTTTTTAAAGGAATTTGCTCTTAAAGTCATCCAACAGGGGTCTTAAACAACTGTGTAATGATCTCTCTAGTCTGACATTCTACAACTCTTGTATTGGGGGTTAAAATAGCCTGTCATTTGTAGTCGACAGTGGCATTGTGCAGTAGTGTATAGCATGTTGCTATGTTACATTCAATTACTTTCCCTCAACAAATATGATGCCGTTTACACCAGAAATCTTTAAAGTGTGAAGCTGCCTTATGCCATACACTGCTTTATGCCTCTTTATGCCTCTCTAGCCTGTAGGTGGAGCACAGATGGATGTTGAGAAGCAAGTGAGGCACTAGCAACAGGTAAACGCAGATTGCACCGATGCCACTCAATCATACACCACAGTTGGGTAACTTTCAACTGAGTTGCATACTGATTGATCGGTTCAAAATCTCCTTTGTATCCCACTATGTTGATGCAAATGGCACATTTGTACTAGCTAGTCAATGCAAATGAAACCTTTGCACTGGTCAGACAGGAAAAATATTGGTGTAATCCTGCTGACACTGGTGCAATGCTTGTGATCTTGCCCTTAAAGAGTTATTTATGTATTTATTTACTTAGTATAATATAGCATGTAAGACTTTTTATACACCCAGAATACAAATAAATCAACAATCAATGCAAAACACATAATCAGTCCATTGTTACTAATCATTAAAACAGTGAGTATGTTTAAAACCATCATCTAATGCTTCATTAATGTGCTCCATGGAACGTTGCGATGCTCAATGTAATAATTGTAAAAATCGTAATATGAATATTCTTTTAGGCAGTGTGGCGGGTCGGAAGAAGCAGTCAGACACACTGAGGACATTATTCAATAGCTTTAATGAAATTAAAAATGAAAGGCCTAAATTTCCTTTCTGCTAGAGGCAATACCCTACCTATTCAAAGGTACTCGTAGGTTTTCTGGAAGTCCAAAGTAAATGTGTCCTCCGCCCAAACTAACTGCATCTGACCCTACCACTATAGCTAACAAAATTAAAGAGGCCAGGCGAGTGTCTTATATTCGGCTGGTCTTCTCTTTTCTTCAGATAGTGTCTTCATTTACAACCCTTCTCTGGGGTACAGATATCTCTTAATATAGTCTCCTCGGAAAGTCTGTGAAATCAGTTCTTGTAGTTCTTCAAAGACACTCTTGGTGTCTGTGCTTTCAGTGATCGTATGTGTATAATGTTTTCTCTGGTGGTGGTTCCTCACACTCATGTCATCCCTTGTAGACTCTTCCCAGTCTTTAATTTCAGATTTCCCTTAGTTGGGTTTTTTCGTGACCCTTTTTTAGGCTTTACTTGTAATGAATTCTCTGTCTTAACCGCTCACCCCTTTTATCCTGTTGATAGGGTATCTTCCCTTCCTCACAGGGGATTTGTTTCCAGTCTTTGCTTGTTCCCCACCTGGTTTGGGTAAACCCCTTTTGTATATTCTTTTGACTTCTCTTGTTAATTTGTTTCTCTTTTAATATCTCATCCTCAGAACTGGGACAAGTTTCTCTATTCTTATAATAACCCTCTTCCCCAACCAGGTTATTTGTTACTTGTTTTCTCTGCTTTTTGCAATTCCAATTAATCAATCTTATCTTTACGTTTTTGTCTTTAGAACTGGGATGAGTTTCTTCAGATCAATAATGGTGCCCTGGCAGCCTCCTGCTTCTCCCGTTTCCCTCAATACCTTTCTGCATGCAGGAGGAGGTGGCTGGGCTTGGCTCTCGCTCCAGTATGCTTGCTCCCTCTTCTCTGTTGTCTACTTCACATTCTAGGTTCCCCTTTGGGTCCCTGCTGTACACTGGCATAGATGATCGGGAGCTATCAAAGCTATGAACGATATCGGTGCGTCCGCAAAGGTGATATCTATGTCGTTGTTCAGGCATCCTGCCCACAATGCTGCACTTGTGGTGACGCCACACCAGATATATTATTCCTTCTTTCCTCCTCACAATGCTTTCCTCGCATCTGCACACACCGGGACTCAAGCATTTCGTACTAGCATTCTCTGACTTGTTAAAAGCTGCATGACTCCCCTTCTTTCTACCTCCACAAGGCGTGATGATGTCAGGTGGTTTTATCTGCGCACAGTGCTCTCCTTTTCTTCTCATTGCACTCGTCCCAGTTAAATATACATTCCAACATCCGGGGCAAAAGTAGACCCCATACTCACTCCCTTGGTTTACTTATAAATGTGTTTTTTTGAAGAGGAAAAAGATTTCCATCATGGTCAACCTAGCACACTCTAAGATAAAGTTAGTGGGAGGTTTCTGAGTGATGGTGCATCTATCAAGGATAGTTCTGAGGTCTTCTTTTATGTCTCCATAGATTAATTCCAGTAGGGCGCAGCTCTGCATGGAGTGAGGCAATAGTACCTCTTGAAGAGACAGTGAAGTATCTATTAAGTGGGGCAAGACAGTGCAAGTCCCTGCATAAGTAAGTATGTCCACAACAGTAGACAAGTTTCCTATTACCTGAAGCAAGGTATGGACATAGAGATGGTTCACCAACATGAGAGTGTGTGTTTTCATTGTATTGTAGATCGAATACAGAAGAGTGAAATATCCCTGAGCGAACTGTGTCTAAAAAGTCAGGCAACAGTGGGTGGTCGTGTGGATGTGAACCAGGATAAAAAGAGCCATAGGTAATATAGTTAAGAGCAGACGTGACATGGGGCCTCCTTATAAGTTTGCTGGTCTGGTAACAACGGTACCGGTAAGCTTGCCGGTACCGTTGTTACCGGACCGGCAAACTACGAGTTCTTCTTGCGAGTGTCTTCCCGCCCACCAGGTCTGACCTGGCAGGCGTATCGGCACCCAAGAACAGAGCATGTCGGGTGCACTGGCATCATTCATGAATCTCATAACGAATACGCCGGTCTCATAATGAGGCCCATAGTGTTAGTAAGTAGTTATGGAATAGTTTTCCATGGGCACTTACCTCCATGTTTTCCATTTTTTCTTTCTTCTCCTGTATGCTGGGTTGACACAAGACAATTCATCCAAGCCTTGGAGAGCCAGCAACCAATGAGATTACATTTTAGAAAGTGAATGTGATACGTCTATGCACTGCTATGATGGTGAAGGGAAGGCAAGTATGAACTTCGTTAAAAAAAGGGTGCTGGCACTAATGTGGAGAGATATTGTTAGGACTCACCGCCAATGCAGTGGCTGATATGGCAGGAACACTGAAAACTAGAACCGTAAGTCGCTGAAGAATTCTTCCTACAATTGTAACAAGCTGTGACAAACCAACAGACAAAAAGATTCAATAGCTGGAAGAGGAGACACACACCCACAAGGCGCCAACTGGAGAAACAAGAACAAAGCTAATCAATACCACTGATGATTAGGGACAGCCTTACCACAAGATGAAAAATGAGCACCAACCTGAGGTGTTGAATTGGCAGTGTTGATTCAGGTAGGTGGGTATGGATGGTAGCAGTCCCCAAGGAATCTGAAGACAAGTCACCTAATTAACCAAATACAAAAACACCTTAATGTCAGGCAGGACAAGATGTAGATACTTAACACAGAGCAGCAAAGAAAAAGGGCTTGCTGAAAGGTGATAATGTCAATAGCCTTTGAAGTCCAAGTTCCAACAGTTCAAAGTCCTGACCTGACGGCACGAGGCCGCCTGACAGTTCTCTGAAGCACAATCCAAGAATCCAGGAAACCTACCCCGACGGCACGAGGATGCCTATGTAGTATCATTAGGCACAGCAAGTGTCTGTAGTCTCTTGGTTTTTCCAGTACGAAGTAGAATGATGAATTTCGCCTTTCGGAGAGTGTGGTAAGTAGGGAGTGATTACCAAGCAGTCTGTGTTTCCATGAGCTGACAACCTGGAACCACAGCAGTATTCCCAAAAGTGAGGAAAATGCAATCCTAGTGATAGAAATTAGATGTACAGGCAGCAGCAGTATCACACCGTTTGGCAAAAGGTAGTTTGTGTGCAAAAATGGGTCGGAGCAACGTGTGGACAGCAGATGTATCACAACGTTGGCCAAAAGGCTGTCCGTGTGCAGAAATGGGTCGGAGCAATGTGCGGGCGGCAGAAGTATCACAACGTTGGGTAAAAGGCAGTCCGATTGCAGAAATAGGTCGGAGCAACATGCTGGAATGATTAGAGCGCTAAGCGATGACAGTCTGAGGACTCAGTAGCGGAGTAAATTCCACAGAGCAGGCCAAGGAAAGCAGGACAGGGGCTAAAACAAGGCACAAAACCAGGGATGTAGCAGAGGTCTAAACACAGAAATCAAAAATAGCATAAACAGTATGTGAAGTCCAAGTACTTCAATCAGAAGCACTGGGCTACACTCTGGGATCAGGCTTCGTGCACTTAACGTTACATGTGTTGATATCACGTGATTTTCTGCCGACATTGCGATGTATTGCTGGCTTCCCTCATTGCCAGGGCAACAGATAACAGGCTAGGAACGGCGCTCTGCGCCTTAGTAGAATGGGTGATAGCAGTCTTGTTCTTTGAGGGGGTGTAGTGGAACCCAGCTGCAGTTTTACAATGGGTGGTATGTTTCTAGTAGTGCCATTACCTAGATCCCGTGTGCGAGTACAGTTCCTGACAGATATAAAGATATGGTTGAAAGAAAAAGTGAATAAGCAGAGAGGAATCCTGGCAGGCTAGAGAACCAGGCTGTGTAAAACATTTTGGTACTTTGACCAGGTACTGGCAGGAGAGCATACCAGGAAAAGCCAAGTGAAATCAGGTATGTAGAATAAACTGCTAAAGAGAATACCAAGGAAGATTCATGCCCTTCGATTTTTGAGTTGCATTGAAGGTGAAAGAGAACCTGGCAGAAGCGTATACCAGGTATTCTGGGAAACCTGCATCTAAATTGTGATATCTTGAAAAGAGAATCCCAAGGAAGATTCATGCCCTTAGGATTTTGATTGCATTGAAAGAGGAAAAGAGAATTCTAAGGAAAACTCATTCCTTTAGGATTTTGAATTGTATTGAATATGGAAAGGGAGTCATTTCCTCAGGTGTGGATTGCTACACCAAGAGGAGGAGGTTATCCTCTTGCATTATAGAGAACTTAGTTTTTCCTTTGAAATTTTTTTTGGTGAAGAAGAACCTGGGGAAGGTTGTCATTCCCTGAAACTGTGAACATCATCCTGTTGCATCTTTTGTTGGATGTATAACATTTTGTTTAACTTGAACATGTAAAGACAAAACCCTTTTAACCTTAGAGTTATGTTTTTGGAATGAGAAGGCTAGGATAGGATTTTGGACACAGGACAGACCCTTAGGTTTTGGTTGAGGTAGAGAAACACCACCTAGATTAGGGACCGTGATACAGTTCCAACCCCTTTATTAAATTCCTCTGTATTCGTGTCTCATTCCTGGTTATCACAATACACATACCATAATAGGCAAAAAGGTTTTCCCAAGCTATACCTTTTTTATCTTGAGTAGTTTGTTGTAACGTGACATCCAAGATTCCTTGGTGAGAGTACAGTATGGAAGGAATCTTGGTGTTAAAATCTGCAAGAACCAAATTTAAATGGCTATCTTGGTAAGTGTCAACAAGGTTTCAACCAAATTCACTAAAGCTTAATGTATGGTGTTCCCTGTAGGATCATACATGTTGACAATTAGAATAGAGAATCTGCTGCCATTCTGTGATGCCAATTGATGTTCATGCAAGTATTGAATAAGAGGGAGTGTGTAAATCAATTAAAGCAAAGGTGTGCTTTGCACTAATGAGTAGCCCTCCCTCTGCCATCCCAGATGACCTTTTGCTGCTGCTTCTGTACCGTGGATCTGCCCTCTAATGTAATTTCGTATTTAAGCCATGTTTCTGGCAATCCATGAACACCAATTGTGTTTAAATTGTGCATACGTCTATTATTTTGGAACAAGTGGGTACATTTCTGTGTATTCTATGTTTTCATGCTTACACTGTGGTCATATCCTGCGTAAACTTGCTTCCTAAACAGGAGCGAGATTATTTCAGGCTCTCTAAGCAAGAATTGGCATAGTGTCAAGTGTGTTCTCTGTAATGGGAGAAAAAGAATTCGTGATTTGTTTGCTCTGCTTCCGCATATTTTTTTTAGCTACATTTGGTTCTTGATACAATCGTCTTTGTCGTAAGCATTTTTCCAGACCTGGTTTTCGACACTATTGCACATTTACGTAACAAGTGTGGGGTAGATGTTTCTGTGTTGGTTGTTGCAGGGGCTATAAGATATATGTTGTTGAATCGGCAGTGTCACAGCCCGCCTGCCTCGTCCACTGCCCATGTGCCTGACGGTGTGACGGCGGCACGCTTTGTGTGCGCCACTTCAGCGCTGCCGGTGCCCTTATGTGTGTCAGGTGAAGACGGTCCAAAGGGTTCCTACCCCACAGTCACTGCCGTAGCTTCTGGGAGTTGTAGTTCCAATAAAAGCGATCTCGCAACAAGTAAAAATAGGAGACCAAATGAAAAAAAAAGGTTTTGCAAAAGGTACTTGGCAACATTGACTCTTTTTAATCACTCGCTATGCTCTCAATGTTTGCTATGTTAAACATTTTATTGTTAGAAAATGAATGGTAACACAATATAGGTGTGAAAGAATTCTTGCATGATATCCTGCTGAAGCCTCTCTGGAAATGTTACCCACACATAATTATGAAACACTTGTGTATAGGCGCGTTACAAATGCCATATCATATCATATAATGTGGGAAAGGGGTAATACAACACTAATAATCTACATTTTGTTCCTGAATTTCTTGTAGGACCCTCTCTAGGCCAACCACTGCACAGGGCACCTTCCTCTGGATGTACCTTCTGTTGTCTCATCCCTCCTACGGGAGCCCGACCAGATGAAGCTACTCACCTCCATCCTTGGACCTTGTGCAGATGCTGTTGTCAATATCAGGTCAATATCTGATTGGCTGAGCACTCTATATAACGTAGTCTTGCTGAGGTTCAATCCCACGGCGACATCTCTGCCCATCTCCATTCCTCTTTGAACTCTACCTTCGTAACCCGTTCATTCCCCACCTCACTTCTCCCCTGCACCTTCACTGTATCTGGGAGGGATTAATATTGCTTCATGTTGCCCCCAATATTTCATATTTTAAATATTGACTCTGAGTAAATAATAGCAGTGCTGTTTTTTTTTTGTTTTGTTGTTGGTTGGGACAGGATGTGCCTACCCAGTAGGTTTTTACTGCAGAGAGGTGGTTGGCTAGCAGTTAAAAAACAATGTACTTATTCTATAGGCTATGATAACTTGTGAAAACATCCACTAAATAGCATCTTTTGCAATTACTTGTGAAAACAACCACTAAATAGCATCTTTTGCAATTAAATAAGGTTGGCATAAAACAATATTGAGCAAAGGAATGGGTTTAAAGTGCTTACACATACATTTTAAAAAAATGGCAGCAAGTCAGATGGGATAGAGGTGATATGCGGGACCCCTAAAATAAAAGAAAAAGAAATAAACAAGATTGCGGAAAAGCTACCCCACTGGGTCGCCATCATTACCATTAGGAAGAGGCTTTCACTGGGAGCCTGTGCTATTGGGGCTTAAATGCATTACTGTGTACTCATCTACAATAAAGCTTTCCTGTGGTACGACCACTTGCCCGCCCCTGTTGCATTGCCGCAGATGCCTTTGGATTATTATAGGTGCAATGACTCGAATATGTACTATTCGTCCGAATACCCAATAGCTGCCCAAGTATGAACCTACAACTGAAGCTGAATAGGGATGTTCTCCTAATTCATCTTCCAAACTTGACAAAGACCCCTCTTTGCTAACAAGCTACCAGCTGAGTTAAAACCACTGTGCCTGTTATTGATGCAGTATTAAAGCATACATCCCCGATGTTGCGCCACAGAATATGCTGTGGTGGCATCAAGGCCCCAGTGTGGCATTTACAACGTAGTAGTTACAGGCACAGATTGAGTTCAATTTGAAAAACACATTTCTGCAGTAAAATGGTGATTTTTGGTTTTGCTATCTTTGCCACTTTTAATTAATTGGCTGACTATCTGAGTTTATTCTGAACTTCGGCTAGAGCATGTTAGAAGCCTAACTGTGATATGCCCCTAAATAGTATGGTCTGTATTTACTTCCCAAATATGCAGTATGACAGAAACTATGCTGGAGCCACCAGGTAAGTCTTCGGGTAAGATATTTTCATTCAACCTTTGCGTTACATGGCAGTACGAACATTGGAAGCTGAGATGAGGGATCACTCCATAGTGGCATCACACTCACACACATGACATCACAGAATTCAACCACATGGACATAAAGGGATACAGAGAGGCACTGGGGCCTAACAAGCAATTCTGTATAATTCCACACAACTCAGGAGCTCTGCTTGTAATTACGACCCTCCAAAACCCTCTACCAACTGATTGTCAAGCCATGTGCAAAGCTGATCGCCAATATCAAATTAGTATAAGATAATAACCATATAAGTGGCGCTGCAGGAAAAGATTTTGTATAAATAAATAGCATGTAGCGTGTTTCCTTGATTGGATTTGCAAGTCTGCTCGTGTATGGTGAGGGGCAATGGCGCGTATCCCGGGAAGCCATCCTACACTGTTTAGGGAGTAGGGATTTCATTGGCTTTGCCCTCTTCCTCGGGAACAGATGGCATCTTTGGAACCACCAGAGTCCCTCCCGGTGGCACCTGTTCACTAATGACATCTTCAAGTGAGGCTGTGCCTAACATCGGCGGCTCTGATCACACATTTACCACCTGGCGGCTTTGCTTTGCTCAGCGACTGAGGAACCTAGGTGAATAAACTGGGCTCCAGCTGGCGCTAGCCCGAAACTGGACCTCTGCCATGTCTGGTGGCCTCGGGGCACCAGCAACTGCACTGGATAAAGGCTTAGTGCCAACTCTAGTGCTGGTGTTCAGGTGGCAGAGGAATATAGTGCCAACCGTAGCGCTGCCGCGGAATGAGGCCCGAGTATTACCAAATACATGTAAACTATTTCACTTCAGGCTTTAGCACAGGGTTCATTATAAAATGTGGACTTTTCTTCTGGAATGGGGTCATCAGATCCGTGTAGCTTAGAAGAATTTAACCTAGGTATTGGAGAGGGCAGCGCTTAACAGTGATTTACTGTGGAAATTTGTTTTTCAAATTGTACTCAATGATTTCGAATGCAATTCTGAATGAAAATACAGACCCTCAACTCTTAAGGGTTTACATTTTAATATTAAGTTGTGGTTTGGGGTTCCTAAATGCGAAAAAAATCAACTTATGCTAATAAAACCTAGTATGTAAATATTGTGTGCCGATGACCTCTGACTATCTTATTAAAGAAGGTTGTTGGGGAAAGTCCTTTTTCTGGCAGCTTTTCGAAATAGCATGCGGATATAGGCACTCAAGCTGCTCCAAACGAAGGAATTGAAAATAAAGCGTACAATACACAGGGGAGACCAGAGTAAAAGTTCTCCCCACTCAGAGCCGAGCGCACTCAAACTCCTCCAGTCGACGGCTGATTTCTGTTCTCAATAGCACTGGCGCAAGGAGCGGATTGGTTCAGGATCCCCCAGGGGGCGTTTGCCATCCCTCTCCACCCATCAAGAGATGCCATTCCAGTCCTCTCGGTCCTTTCCTTCTTTATTAAGTTGTTCACGGAAAATAAAATAGGCTGCAGAGAGAGAGAGAGAGAGACAAAGCTCGGCGTCTAAATGTGTGCAAAGAACCGGCGGCAGCCATTTCGCCATCTGTTGTATTTTCAGGGTAATTAGGCAGGCAGCCGCCGTGCCTGGCACCCGCAAGTTTGCCGCCCCCTAGGGCAGCAGCCCCAGGTTTTTAATCGCATTACTCCCGAAGCTACGGAATTTCTGATTAGCAGAGCCGGCTCGTTCAAGGCAAATCAGCTGAGCGCTCCCCGGCTGTCCTTCGGCGGATGGGAATGGCTGCAGTGCCGTGCCACTACCCCGTCAGAGCGAAGCAATTGCCTGGACTGGTGGAAGGGGAATGCATCCACAGCGGCACAGTGCAATCGGTCAACCAGCAGCTTATCGTTGCATTGGGCCTTTTCTGTTTTATATTGATGGTAATGTAAAAGCCTGCAAATGTGTACCTACTGCAGACTAGTTGTGACATCACAACTGACCAGTCCTAAGAAAATGAAACCACAACTGCTGTGTTATCAGTTATCATGCTTCAGTTGTGACTTCTGATGCCTGCGGCTTGAGCCCACAGAGAGAATTCCAGCTGTCACATCAGTGCTTAATTAAAGCCGTGAAAACCTTTTCAAATGCCTTGCTTTGCAGTATAGTTTTCTGGGTCACTCTACAGGCAATAATTGAGAAGGTCCCGTTTAACGGAGAATGTTTAATTTGTGCACTGCTGCATTTGATCACATGGTAATGTTAAAGGATGTTTGTAAGGCGCACTATCACCACCGAAGTGCTCCCCTGGTGCTCTGGCGGCTCTGAAAAAAAGAGGGAGGGGGGAGGTGAGTTAGTGGGGATAAGCAGGCTAAAGTTAAGAATTCCATCTAAGTGCGGCATAAGCTAACATTGTTACAGCTGTCTAAATGTGCCGCAGGCTAATCTTCACAGTCCCCCCCTCGGTCTGGCACTAGTTAACATTGGCAAGTATGTTAGTATGTAATGCAAGGCAACATTTACAGTCCAGACATGAATAGATTTAGGCTGGTGGTCACAAATCTCTCTAAGTATGCATGGTGTGAGTCTGTGGTAGTCTACGTTATGGTAAGGTAGAGTGGCAAGGGCTTTCTGGAGTTGAATAATTGCTCTACACCCCACCCATGCCACACTTACAGATTTTGTTGGTGTCTGTTGACTGCTGGCTTCCTTTGCTTCTCCTGCGTACACCTGCAGACACGTCTTGGAGCCACCAGTGCAGGAGCCGCCCTTTGCCTCGGGCCCTTAGCCGCAAGGGCTGCCGGGCAGAGGGCTGCCTGGGTCAAGTCCAGAATAATGAGGGATGGACCAATGAGAGCCGGGGGAAGTGGGAGGGAAGCGGGACTGGAGGGGAAAGCATTGCAGACCTTGCGGGCTGCCGGGGTGAAATAATGCCAAAAATAAAGTGCATGGGCAGCGGAAGTGCAGCGCTTACCTGGCCCATGGTGGAAATGGCCTGGGAAGCACAGATGCACAGGGACTAGGCCCTCGAGCACAACACGTGCAAACAGCCAATGGGAGCCGGGGGGAGGGCGAGGGAGGCAGGACTGGAGTGGAAAGTTGGACCCGAGCATTGCAGACCTTGCGGTCTGCCATGGGTGAAATAATGCCAAGAATAAAGCAGCATGGGCAGCAGGAGCGGACCGCTTACAAGGGCCATGGTAGAAAAGGCCTGGGAAGCGCAGCTGCAGAGGGACTGGGCCCTCGAGCACAACATGTGCAAACAGCCAATGGGAGCTGGGGGAAGGGCGAGTGAGGCAGGACTGGAGGGGAAAAAAATAAAGCTGCATGGGCAGCAGAGGCGCAGTGCTTACCTGGACCATGGTGGAAATGGCATGGGAAGCGCAGATGCAGAGGGACTAGGCCCTCAAACACAACACGTGCAAACAGCCAATGGGCACCAGGGGGAGGTGGGACTGGAGGGGAAAGTTGGGCCCGAGCATCGCAGACCTTGTGGGCTGCCGTGGGTGAAATAATGTAAAAAATAAAGCTGCATGGGAAGCGGAAGCGCAGCGCTTACCTGGACCATGGTGGAAATGGCATGGGAAGCGCAGATGCAGAGGGTCTAGGCCCTCAAACACAACACGTGCAAACGGCCAATGGGCACCAGGGGGAGGTGGGACTGGAGGAGAAAGTTGGGCCCGAGCATCGCAGACCTTGTGGGTTGCCGTGGGTAAAATAATGTAAAAAATAAAGCTGCATGGGAACCGGAAGCGCAGCGCTCACCTGGGTCATGGTGGAAATGGCTTGGGAAGCGCAGATGCAGAGTGACTAGGCCCTCGAGCACAACATGTGCGAACAGCCAATGGGAGCCGTGGGGAGGGCGAGTGAGGCGGGACTGGAGGGGAGAATCTGCATGTTATAACTAATTTTAAAGCACAAAATGAAAACTTTTTTGATACATTTTTATTAAACTGCTTGACTTATTGTTCTTGCTGCAGTGCATTAGGAGTTGCATTTATTCTTTTTTAAATCCAGATTCTATATTGATTATATGGATCATCAAATGGTAGATATCTTACATCAAGATATCTTATATATTTTGCCAGAGACGAGCTATTAAAGGGAATGACAGTGTGGGGCCAAGTATTATAAGGAATGAAAGACCGCTACCCAACACAAAAAGGATATTCCAAATCATTTTGGAATTCCGTGACCGTATAAAGTAATCTCAGCCTTCGGCCTTGTTTCTCTATTTGGTCACAAAACTCATCGGTGCCTTTCAAAAACCTGATGATGTACGGTAAGGGGTACTTTATCCCATATCTAAATCTTGAGGATGCATTGGAGAGAGTATTGTAGGCTATTTTAAACATTGTAATCAGGCCCGGCTGAAGATGTGTGTTGGGTCCATTTCAACATGATAGTTGCCCCCCTTCCTTGCTGAAAGCAGAAAACAGCCTAAGGCCCCCGTGTCATGTATACATTATTATCGTACCAAATACAGCTGGGGGTTAATAGCCACTGATTATCACGAGATTGCCGTCCAGCAGAAAGCTAAAATACTAAATACCCACGGAACAGCTATAAAACCTTCTTTAATTCTTTAATTAATGTACAGTTTATTACACGCTGAACACTGGTATCTAAGTGCGGGACTGGGATTTCACCTGTTAAGGATTTCAATCAGGCACACACGCCTATGCGTCTCGCCTAGCATGTAATGCACAAATGAAATACTTATTTATTATGTCTATAGGTTCAATATTCTGAGTGATATACCACTCATATCACACCCTTCTCAAAATACCCCCCAGGTCACACTGGACCAGGAATCAGGCTGGTTGGTAAAAGTAAATAATTATTTATTTAAATTCAAATCAAACACATTTTAATATATATATATATATATATATATATATATATATATATATATATATATATATATATATATATATATATATATATATAGGAAGAGCACTTTTTGGGCGGCTTATAACTTCGCTCCCCCTGGACGAATCCACACCAAACTTTGCAAAATAAGTATATGGCCCACTCTGAATCTTCTCGCAAAGGTTGGTGAGGATTCGTCCAGGGGGGAAAAAGTTATAGGGGGGGTCCCAAAATTTCTTTTTTTCCCATAGACTGAATGGGAAAACATTTTTGCTCGCGCCTACAGCCCAAACCGCTGGACGGATTTTCACCAAATTTGGACCAGGAGCAGCGGCTTGGTCCCGAAAGCGTGCTTTTGCAAATTTGGTGAAAATCCGTCCAGTAGTTTTTTTTAAAATGACCAAAAAGTAGGTAAAAAAAAATGTGTGATATCTGTGTTCGGTCCGCGGACACACTTCCCTGTTCGCTCCGCGGACAGTGTCCTGATTGGCCAAGTGGCTTACGTCATGTCCGCGGACAATTGGCGTGTTCGCTGATTGGACGGTGTTAAGCGTGAAGCGTGTCAGATTTTCGGTAGCGCCCGCCATCTTGAATTCACGGACGTCTGCGGACAGCGTAGTTAAAGTTTGTTCAAAATGTGTATTTAGTAGAGAGTGTTGGTGTGTAGAAGGGTTTGGGAAGGCTGGGAGGGTATGAGATTGTTAAATGTTGTGCTTTTTTATGTGGTAGACGTTTGTTTTGTGTTCGATTTGTCTGCGGACATCACGGGTGTTCTGAAATGTTCTAAATAAACTGAATGGGGGGTGTTCTGAGGACTCAATGTGTGTCCGTTTTGTTTGCAAGCAAGCTGAAACTGTTCTAAGAACACTTGCAGTGTCCTGATTTGTTCGCAAATAAAAAAAATGGGGGTGTTCTGGGGAAGCTGTCCGTATTGTTCTGTGGCAAGTTGAATGTGTTCTAAGAACACTCGGGGTGTCCTGAAATGTTCGCAAATAAACAAAATGGGGGTGTTCTGGGGACGCTGTCCGTATTGTTCTGTGGTGAGTTGAATGTGTTCTAAGAACACTCGGGGTGTCCTGAAATGTTCACAAATAAACAAAATGGGGGTGTTCTGAGGACGCTGTTCGTATTGTTCGTTGTCAAGTTGAAAGTGTTCTAAGAACTCTCGCCTTGTCCTGAAATATTCGTAAATAAACAAAATGGGGGTGTGTTCTAAGAACTCACGCGTTGTCCTGAAATGTTCGTAGGGGGTGTCCTGAAGACGCTGTCCGTATTGTTCTGTGGCAAGTTGAAAGTGTTCTAAGAACACTCGGGGTGTCCTGAAATGTTCGCAAATAAACAAAATGGGGGTGTTCTGGGGACGCTGTCCGTATTGTTCTGTGGCAAGTTGAATGTGTTCTAAGAACTCTCGGGGTGTCCTGAAATGTCCACAAATAAACAAAATGGGGGTGTTCTGAGGACGCTGTCCGTATTGTTCGTTGTCAAGTTGAAAGTGTTCTAAGAACTCTCGCGTTGTCCTGAAATGTTCGTAGGGGGTGTCCTGAAGACGCTGTCTGTATTGTTCGATGGCAAGTTGAAAGTTTTCTAAGAACTGTCTCGGTGTCCTGAAATGTTTGTAAATAAACAAAATGGGGGTATGTTCTAAGAACTCACGCGTTGTCCTGAAATGTTCGTAGGGGGTGTTCTGAAGACGCTGTCCGTATTGTTCGTTGTCAAGTTGAAAGTGTTCTAAGAACTCTTGCGTTGTCCTGAAATGTTCGTAGGGGGTGCCCTGAAGACGCTGTCTGTATTGTTCGATGGCAAATTGAAAGTGTTCTAAGAACTGTCTCGGTGACCTGAAATGTTTGTAAATAAACAAAATGGGGGTGTGTTCTAAGAACTCACGTGTTGTCCTGAAATGTTCGTAGGGGGTGTCCTGAAGACGCTGTCCGTATTGTTCGATGGCAAGTTGAAAGTGTTCTAAGAACTGTCTCGGTGTCCTGAAATGTTCACAAATAAAAAAAATGGGGGTGTGTTCTAAGAACACACGCGTTGTCCTGAAATGTTCGTAGGGGGTGTCCTGAGGACGCTGTCCATATTGTTCCTTGTCGAGTTGAAAGTGTCCTAAGAACTCTCGTGGTGTCCTGAAATGTTCGCAGGGGGTGTCCTGAAGACGCTGTCCGTATTGTTCGATGGCAAGTTGAAAGTGTTCTAAGAACACTCGGGGTGTCCTGAAATGTTTGCAAATAAACAAAATGGGGGTGTTCTGAGGACGCTGTCCGTATTGTTCGTTGTCGAGTTGAAAGTGTTCTAAGAACTCTCGTGGTGTCCTGAAATGTTCGCAGGGAGTGTCCTGAAGACGCTGTCCGTATTGTTCGATGGCAAGTTGAAAGTGTTCTAAGAACTCTCGCGTTGTCCTGAAATGTTCGCACATAAACAAAATGGGGGTGTGTTCTAAGAACACACGCGTTGTCCTGAAATGTTAGTAGGGGGTGTCCTAAGGACGCTGTGCGTATTATTCGTTGTCGAGTTGAATGTGTTCTAAGAACTCTTGCGGTGTCCGGAAATGTTCGTAGGGGGTGTCCTGAAGACGCTGTCCGTATTGTTCGATGGCAAGTTGAAAGTGTTCTAAGAACACTCGGGGTGTCCTGAAATGTTCGCAAATAAACAAAATGGGGGTGTTCTGAGGACGCTGTCTGTATTTTTCGTTGTCAAGTTGAAAGTGTTTTAAGAACTCTCGCGTTGTCCTGAAATGTTTGCACATAAACAAAATGGGGGTGTGTTCTAAGAACACACGCGTTGTCCTGAAATGTTCGTAGGTGGTGTCCTCAGGACGCTATCCGTATTGTTCGTTGTCGAGTTGAAAGTGTTCTAAAAACTCTCGCGGTGTCCTGAAATGTTCGTAGGGGGTGTCCTGAAGACGCTCTCCGTATTGTTCGATGGCAAGTTGAAAGTGTTCTAAGAACTCTCGCGTTGTCCTGAAATGTTCGTAGGGGGTGTTCTGAAGACGCTGTCCGTATTGTTCACTGGCAGGCAAATTGAAAGTGTTCTAAGAACACTGGTAATGTCCGCAGACATTAAAAGTTTCCATAGGCTACAGTTGAAATGTTTGACTCTATGGGTGTGATATGCTGGCCACAACCACCGCAGCATATCACACTTATAGTTGCTTATAATTTTGAGTCAAAAACAAATTTATAAGGAACAAAGTTATAAGATACTATGGGTGTGATATGCTGCGATGGTTGTGGCCATGGCATAGAGTGTATAATATACTTACTGTATGGTTTAGTAACTGGAGTACATGTATTTCTTGTTAATTTCTGTGATAAAAGAAAATAGCATGTTAGTATTAGTATTTTGTAATGACTTATTACATTGTATAATCAACATTTATTTTTTGGACCCTCATATTTAGTAGATTACAAACCAGAGTACTGTGCAATATGCTCAGTTTCTGTGTTCGTTGCTAAAATCATTGGGTCTGTGGGAGAAAAATAAATCCATGTTGCATTAAAAAAAAAACTTTTTCTGTTATGCTACAGTTTGTTTGTTTGTTTTCAGTGTTCATTTGTTGTTTCTGGCTAATGCTTTATACATTGGGTTGTTGCATCTTTTTTGGACCAGTAACATATTATTTATTTGTTTGGATATTATGAAATTTTGGAGCAGTTAGATACCAGTAGGCGTATTCTAACTGTCTATTTTTTGATATATTTTAGTGGTATTGATTTATCTGTTTGGATATTGTTACATTTTGGGACAGTTAGATACCCATTGGCATATTCTAACTGTCTATTTTCTGATATATTTTAGTGGTATTGATTTATCTGTTTGGATATTGTTAAATTTTGGGACAGTTAGATACCAATTGGCGTATTCTAACTGTCTATTATTTGCTCTAATTTAGTGGTATTCATTTATCTGATTAATTGTTGTAGAATCTTTGGGCAATTAGATAGCTTTTAGAATATTCTAACAGTTTATATTTTTTATTACAAGTTTACTTGAGGTTTAAGTACAGTTTAGTTATCAAATTTTGGTTTTAAGAACATTAAATAAGCATTTGTAAGATTTGCTGGTAATCTCTGCTTTAGAGTAATGGTACTATCATTACATTCAAACCATCCACATTTCTTTTTTATAAATGCAGTGTAGTGCCCTGAATTGGGTGTGGCTCCTGCGTGGTAGATTATACCTATTGTTGTGAAGGTTTTCTTACCAAGTGATATTTGACCATGTGTGAATCCAGTCAGCTTGCAGTTGTTTTTGGTACCATCTGCATTGTAACGTAGAAGCATTAGTATTACGTATTTACTATGTGTTTGTATTAGTAAGGTGGAGCGATTATCCAAATTGTAGGTAGTGCATAATCTACCATGGTTTGCCTTTTGTACAAGTTGCTGAAATGGAACGGATTCACAATTAGGTATGGATACATACACGAAGCGCTCATTAGGGATTTGTTCCTGTGTCACTTTGTTGCAGAGAGTGCATGGATGTTTCCACATGTATGAAATCTGGAAGATTTCATTTATAGGTATGTTTTTGTTTTCCAGTACTTGTAGTAAGTACGTTAGAAATTCTTGTGGATCTTCCTGTGAGTTTAGAGTGAATTTCACCATTCCAGCACAGTAGTCCAATTGTTGTCTTATTCCATAAACACTATACGTGTTGTCAGGATTGTTTGCTGCATTTCTGTGAAGTACTAACATTTGCATACACAATGGGTCTGTACTGTGTAAGTAAATGTTGTCAACAATTGGTGGTAATTGAAATAGAATATTCATTGCTACAATTGCGTAGCAACTTACACCAACTATATTTGAGAGTTTAAATGGACCCGGTAGTTCTGTATCTGAGTGATTTTTTTTTTTGTTTGTCTTCCTTCTTTGACGAAGTATCTGGTTTACTTTCCCTAATTGGTTCTTTTTTGCTTGTGGTACTTGATGAAGTTTTAGTTTCTTTTACTCTCTTTGGATGATTTGCAGTGACATCCTGTTGCATTTCTGTTTGATTTAGTTTTCTTTTAGAACATTTTCCTTTTTGTGGAACAGGATATGTTTCTAGATGGGGGTGTATAATGAACGAAGTCTATTGTATTCTAAAATGCATGGAATAGCAGCGTTTATTTTACTTGCATCAAAGTTGATTAGAAATAGACCTTCAAGTGTACGTAAGCGTGATAGTGCTACGTAGCTCATGCCTTCTTTAAAGACTCTGTTACCAATGTCTGTCATTGCTTTGTCTAGGGTAAGACCTTGTGATTTATGAATGGTGACTGTGTATGCAAGAGTTAGAGAAAATTGTTCTCTGCATACATACATGTCTTTGAAGAGAAGGAATCGAGCTGTTGAGCGTCCTATCCTTTCTTTGTTGTGCCAGGAGAGAGTTTCTCAGATACTCTTTTTGTTGAGAGAACAACAGATAGCTATGGCTGTGTGTTTCAGAAAACAGATTGTTTGGATTTTGGGAGATTCATGGATACATTGGTTGAAGGTGCATGCAGAAAGCTGTGGAGTAGCTGTAGATCTTGGATTTCCACATGTGGAAGTACACTGGCATGGAGTACGTAGAATGAAGTGGTTGGACTTGCTACCTCTTTGTGCTACTTTGGAGACAGAGCAACATCCAGACATAATTGTAATTCATTGTGGAGGGAGTAGTTTAGGAAATGAGTCTGGAATTTCTTTGCAACTTTCTATGAAGGAAGGACTTGGGAAGGTCATGGACATGTTTCCTAATTCTCAAGTAATATTTTACGGATTGCACAGAGACAAATGTGGCTTCGTTCTTCTTCATTTGGTCCACAAATGGAAAAAGCAAGGCGCAATGTTAATAAGGCTGTTTGTGCCTTTGTAAGAGATTTTGGCATGTCGTATTCTCATAATGAAAATATTATGTTTCGTAGTACATACATTTTTCGCAGAGATGGAGTCCATCTTACTTATGCTGGCAATCAGATTTTTTTGACAAATATACAAAATGCATTACGACCTTTTTTTAGATTTACAGCATCTATTTTGAAGTAGGTGTTAAGTATTTATAATTTTTTGACATACAAACACCTCCAAACGTGAACTGACCGCGGACTTCTCATTAATTTATTTTCACTTCTATTTTTTAATTGTGAAAGGCGGCTCTGAAAAGAGCCTTATTTTTTGGGGGATTTTTGTAGCTTAGTATTTTTTTTTGGTTTTTTAGACACCACACACTAGGAGAGGAGGGGAAAGGAGGGTAAAGGGGGGGACACGAACCACAGGGATAAGAAAGGGCAAGCTGAGAGAGGAAGATGTAGAGTGGGTTTCATTTGGGTAGTGAGCAGATCTTCTCGTGCTCTGAGACGATAGTCTCAAAAGCATTCCGAAGTCGTTCCCCCCTGCGGAGTACTGTGTCACAGTGCATACATACAACTGTGACCCTCGAAAGGTAAGGGTCATCAGAATTCTGTATGGCCTGTGAGGCAGCTTGAGGAAGACGCTGTCCCACAGAGGTGGTCCTTGTGGTGACAGGATCAGAAACGGAGGATGAAGTAGAGGAAATCAACCTACTACGTTCTTCGCAAGGTACAACCTTGCGAATAGCCCCAGAGTGAAATGACCTCAGGTGTCGCTTCATGGTCATGGTCCCAAAGCTGTACAAACCGTGCTTCCCGCGACTGAGTATCATTTTGCACTCATTGCAGATAACACGGTTCGCACGAGCCTTAGGATCATTCCCATAAATGGAAAATAACCGCCACACCCAAGAATCACATCTAGTGCGAGTAGTAGGGATTTCCTCTACCTCATTCTCGTCATCCTCTTCTTCCTTCTCTGCATCCTCACTCCTGTTTCCCTCTTCAGGCCCTTGGGAAGGTGGTGGTGGTGGAGGGGGTGGTGGTGGTGCTGAAGCAGGTGCAGCACCAGGTGGCAGTTCTGCAGCCAGGGATGCCATCTCGATGCTGTAATCAGCAAGTTGCACAAGAAATAGCTGTGCTCTGAAGAATAGCCAGAAACACAATGAGAATAAGCTCTAGGGCGTGGTCTTTTATAGGGGTGCTTCTACGTGGTTCGCGGAACACAAAAAAGGGTTCAAAAAGTTTCAAAAGATATGTAGAAACTCAGGATTACTATGTGGGACTTGTGCCATGATGAGTTTTTATGGAAAAATATTGTGAATTACTTGAAAATGTACTTTTAATTTTTTCGGGGACACGAACAGTGTCCGCATTCAGAACACGCAGAACATTCAGAAAACCATGTGGCCTAGATATGTCAGTAAAGGAAAAAAGGGGGAGCCAAACATGTAATGTCATCAGTGATGTCATCAATGACATTTGTGATGTCATCTTTGATGTCCCGGGTGTTAGTCTTAGCAGTGCACGGTAGTGGCGCGAGTTATGGTTGATTAGCTTACCATAACTGGTGAATTTCAAGGGTTTTTTGGTTTTACTTGGAACCATAACGTCCCTTTAACAAAGTTTTTTCACTGAATTTCATAGGTTTTTAGTAGCGCAACTTAACCATAACGTTCCTTTAACAAGGTTTTTTCACTGAATATATATATATATATATATATATATATATATATATATATACATAAAGAAAAGGAGGAAAAGGGAAGGACCGCACTCTCCGTGAACCCAGCAAAGTTTCAAAAGGTTCCAACACAGGTTCCAGAGAAGGAAAGCGCAGCTCACACAAAATAGAAAAAAAGATTATTTAATAAATTCTTGGCTGTACATAATGCACAGAACAAAAAGGCTGGGGAAACAGCATAAACAAACAGAGGCAGGACGCCCGTGGGTACGACCAGCTTACAATGCGTTTCGCACTCAACTGAGCGCTTGATCACGTGAACCATAACGTCCCTTTAACAAAGTTTTTTCACTGAATTTCATAGGTTTTTAGTAGCGCAACTTAACCATAACGTTCCTTTAACAAGGTTTTTTCACTGAATATATATATATATATATATACATATATATATATATATATATGGCGCAGCAATCACCAATGTGGTGACAAAACAATCAGAAAGTAGGTAACGCAATTGGATTCACTTATAGCACTACAGATTAGAAAACACAGGTGTGTGAAATGGTAGCACTTAGGTTAAAGTTTCCCCCTGCAAAGTTCTTAATTCACAAATGAGCAATTCTACACAGATGGAAGTAAGCAGCAGGCATTTAGGAATGAAGAACCGTATACAGAGAGAAAAAGTTTTTGGGAAATTTACATTTTCAAAATGACAGTTGAAAATGGCTTTGTGAAACAAGGAAAAGTGGTCAAAAATCCTTAAATTGATGTACATTTCTATGGGAGCAATACCTAACAGATTTCAACCAACATGAGCTACAAGATGAGCAACAATACACACTTTAAACCAGAATGGAAGTTAAGAAACACTTTGAATAGGAAAAGACACGTGTAAAACATTTGCAAAAATGGGAATTCACGCCTAAATTTCACTATGAAATTTTTGTTTTTAAAAATGGGTCAAAGACACTGTTTTGCAATGGTTTTAGTTGTGGATGTAGCTGCAGGTCTAGGTTTAACTGAGAGTTGAAAATAAGTTTTTAGCTATAAAATTGAAGAAGTTATGTAAGTTTTAATGAGAGGCGTTTTAAAATAACTAGAACAGCGAAAAGGAGAAATTCGGTTTTAAAAATGACAGGTTGTTTTTCTTTAAACTATATTAGTGACTAAGAAAAAGAGAATGCCACCCGTGAATCTCCACAGTTATGCACGGCCACTTGTAACTCTTCACGTGGCGGATACTACGTTTTCCTTACGGGAATTACTTTATTTAATACAAATTACTAATGGTTTATGGTCTAGCAAAACAAATCAGAGAATTTCAGCGCTAATACTAGGGATTACAAACAGGGTTGCAAGATTGGTTCTGACAATATTGGAAGTTCTTAAGTTAAAGCAGGTATGGGTCATAGATTGGGATAGGACAAGGCAAATATACTATGGCCACTAGGATTCTTGTTGATAATTACAGCCCACTTGTAATTTAAGACTGGACGATCAGGTTCTTGTCATCAGGGATCAGGGCTACATGCACTAGTGCACCTCTGGTGGAATTGGATCAGCTGGGTGGTTCAGGTCAGATGGACTGGTACCCCAGCCTGGATTTGATTGGATTGGCCCTTCTGGTCACTGGAAACTGTAGGTTAGTGTGATGGCGAGTTTCAGCCAGCAAGCATGAATGGTAGCAAGCCAAACTGGATCAGAACTATTTCCCTGAAGTTCTTTTGGGATTGTTTCAGGATTTGGGCCTAGCTGAAAAGAGTTCAGAAAATGCTGGGCATTTGCTTGGTAAAGCAATCTGGAACAGGAACAAGATGAAGAGTTCTGGAACAGGATGAAGAAGTCAGGACCAGAGTGTCACGTGGAAATCAGGATGTAGTCAGGAATCAGTGTATCTGTGTGTGGTGAAGTTCCCATATTTATCATGCCAAATGACATCACTAAGTTTATGGTATGGCAGAATTTCAAACCACACCCCCATGGCTGTAATAGGTGAAAGGCGCTTGCCTCTTTCTGGTTGGAAGTCAGAAAGAGTTGTCATATTTTATGATGTGATTTGGGAACTCCCACAATGATCCGGACCACAATTTAACTTTCCCATAAATACAACTTTCTATAATTATGTCCTCTAATAAAATCAGACACATAAATAGCATATTTTGTGGGTTATCCTTACATCTAACTCCCATCTCAGTGAGAATATTATATTTGCAGCATCAATAGTTTTGCCACAATTATTCTTTTTGTGTAACTTTGGTCCCTTAGGTAGTACAGGGTTCACTTACGTCTTCACAGAAAGAGCGGAAAATTAGATTTACAACTATCAATTTTTAGATTTGTCCTCCTTCATGTTGCAAAGTTAAAGGTTTTTAAAGCTTAATCACAAATAGGCATTTTAAACAACAAATGTCTTTTAGCAGTTGTTTTTTTTTAACTGGCAACAGCTGTCAAATTCCTTTGATAAGGGTGGGGGTTGTGAGCAAAGTTTCCTGTCCCTACCCTGAAGGGATCAGTGTTCAGACTGCCATTGTCCATGGCTGGTCCCCAGATGAATGTCTAATGAGTTCATTGTTCTAAATATGCGAGAACCTCCTGCAGAAATTAAGCCTTCATGCTCACAGTGGGGTGTCAACCTGAAGTGTCATCTTTCCCAGGCTGGGCACTGTCAAGTCAGAATTAATTATTTAATTAACTCCAAACTGGGTTTTGACTTTAAGATTCACCTAAATCTTTAATTTAAAACATATAAAAAATGAACACAGTGTATAGGGGATTTTGACATTTAAAGAATTAGGCCTGTCACCAAAACATGCTTTTAAATAGGCGATTTTGCACTTCTTCACGTAAAAAGCACATTTAAACTGAAGCCTTTAGGTCAAAGTTTCCTCTGTAGCACCATATTTTATTCATCACGAGTGCTTCTCTTAAGTGCTGCGATGTGTTTGCAGTCTGGAAGTAGTTATCCAGCCTTTGCTTGGAGTTCTCTCTGCACAGCGGACATTGTTGCATGTTTTGCCATTTTTAGCTGCATTTTTCCCATGGAACTGAAAGAAATGTTGCTGGGCTGCCTTTTTCATGAGATACATTTCTTAGCTGCTGTCAGTCAATGCGGCCCGGCTTCTCTGGCTACACTGGATGATCTGTACCCCTTTTAATTTCAATGATTCACTGAAAATGAATGGGTCTAGTGCCAAAACAGCACTTTGAAGGTTGCAAAGCTCCATTTTAAAAGGCATTTTCAGTTTTTAGCCCCATTCTGTGGTCTTGCTTCATGTTAAATGTAACCCACTGGCATGCTCCTGCAGTGATAATTCTTTTTCCCCCCTCACTTTGACTGTGTGTGGCAGGGGTGTACAGCTTTTTGTAGTCATGACCCACATGCAGTTTTGTAGATTTTTGCACGCACAGGGGTTAGTGCATTCATTTTTGGCTGCTTCTTTCCCCATCGGTAAATTGATGCAGTGGGGCATACCGGAATGGGTCAAAATATCCCACATAAGACCCCCCCTGACTTCGACTTGATGTCCAGTCATGGGGAAGTCGGGTGTGTGGGATTTTTCTTTCTGTCCATGTGAAGAACACCAGTTTCTTCTCCCATCAGCAATTGATGCGACACGCTCGCCTCGCCGGCCCTGGTTGGAATAGGAAGATACTCTCATCTTCTCTCATGCTTTCTTTTCCAGTGTGGAGCGACACTCCGAATCTCTTGGGTTTTTCCTCCCGGGTCCCCGAGGAGGTCCTCCTTGGTGATTAGGTGTACTTAGTGCAATACTAGAAAACAGAACATAACCCGGTTATGAAAATTTTGCCACTACTGTTCTCAGGGGAATTCAGCAGTGGGATAGATGCATGCATTTAATGCCAATTTACAATATTCCCCGCATGTATTCACTGACAATTTAACAATTTCCTAGGTGTCCGGATTCTCTCCCTCTGGGTTTCCAGTAGGCTCTTCTATTTGCCGCAAAGTGTGCCTGGCATGGCAACTCTTTAGCTGGTTTATGTGAACCCACTTGTCTTCCCCTTCTGTCAAATTTCCCTTGGGGATGCAGATTCTGTAGGCGACTGATGAGGTTTTGTCCACAATTTCAAAAGGTCCCCACCAGCTAGGCTTGGTTCCTTTGGAAATTGTACAAGTAGACCCTGTCTCCTGCTTGGTATTCCTTTTTGGGGGGTTTTAGATCATAGTGGGTCTTCATGCTGTCTGCAGATCTTTCGAGATTCCGCTGAGAATACGCAAAAGCATGTTGAAGGTGTTTTCTCAGATTCTCAACATACTCATGAGTTGTGGAGGCATTGATCAATGTCTGCTCTAGGGTTCTAAAGAGCAGATGCTAAGGGAAACACCATCCTTCATCCAGTCATCAGCTCAAATGAAGACATGTTTGTTGCAGAAGAAGGGGTAGATCTGATGGCCATCAGGACAAGGGGTTATTGAATATCCCAACTTGGCCCCCGAGTCTGCCACACATTTTTTTATAATATGCTCACAATGGTTTTATTGTACCTCTCAACTACACCACTAGAAGACTGGTGGTATGCAATGCGTAGTTTCCTTTTTACCTCAAGTATCTCCCACTTCTTTGTCATCACTTCGCTGGTGAAGTGACTACCTCGGTCTGATTCAGTCCTTTGGTGTAGTCCAAAACGCAAGAAGATGTGATTGATCATCAGGGTATCTGCTGTTTCTGCCTTGCAATTTGGGGCCGGGAGACATTCCACCCATTTAGTAAACAAGCATGTTACGGTTAACATGTACTTGCTCCCCCTAGAGGAGTGAATGACGGGCCCGATGTAATCGACTTGCTAATCTGACCAAGGCAGTGTCATCCCCTTCTTTTGGAAGGGAGTACGGTGTGTGAGTGATGTTGGCTGAAATTGTGCACACACAAGACACCCCTTCAAGTATTGGTTGAGGTCCTGCCCCATGTGTGGCCAGTATGCAACCTCTCGCAAGATTTCTAATGTAGTATGAAATCCCCAATGACTGGATGTGATCGGATCATGGGCATGACTTAGCATCAGGCTTCAGAATGAGGTAGCGACCACCCACTGGTCACAGTCAAATATGGATCTCCTCACCAACAAACCGTCCTGGATTCGGAACATTTTTGGACATTTCATCAACACTCTGAGGTCCTCCTTCCCAATGCAATCGGTATCCGTCAGGGGAAAGTCCTCAGGGTCCTCAATGTGTTGATAAAAGTTACCAATGATTTGATCCTCTTCTTGAGCCATGATTAAATCAGCATCTGGGGTCTCCTCACTCCACTGGGCAGTTGAGAGTTAATTGTGAGCATTTGTCTGGGACCTAGTGATAGCAGTGATCTGGATTTCCTCCAACAGGGACTCAATCTCAAGGAGATCCCCTTGGATGGCTTCGGTTTTGGCCAGCTGATCACCTAAGTCATTTCCAGGTTTGTCTGGTCCCTAAACTTTGGAATGACCCTTGATCTTTTTCCAGTAGATGGTCCTCCCACTAGAGGTGAACAGATCATCACTATTTTGTATTCATGTTCCATGTGTTAGTGGTTTGTTGTTAGCACATAACATGCCTCTGGTTTTCCAATTAACCAGGTGCTCCACGGACCCGCTCCGGATATATTCTGAATCAGTGAATATGACCAGTTTGTGGCGTTGATGTTGGACAGCAGTAATGATGGCTTGATGCACTGCCATCAGCTCTGCCACCTGACTACTACGGGGACCAATTTTGTACCCAGCGGAGGGTTCCGGGGCATCATTCACCCGGGCATTCCCCACGCCGGCCACTAGTTCCTTTTCCCTGTTGTTCTCAACATGGTAGGAGCACCCATCCACATAGACAGTGGGCATTCCCTCACACTTGTGTTCTTCATACATTTTGTTTTGAGAATTGAGGTATGCCTCCATGTTGTCCTTGATTTTAAGACTTTCATCCACGAGACAGTTTTCTCTTGCACAATCATGCAAGTCAGCCAGACCTTGCATGAGGGGACTCTTCTTGTTTTGGCCATATCTGACCTCCAGAGGAAAGCCTTGCATTGACAGAATCCAGGAAGTAATTCAGGAATTACTCACAATTCTGGCCTGGATTCTGTCACTTTGAAGATAGTGCAGAGGCTGGTGTGGAGTCTCCACTATGATGTGTTCCCCCTGGATGAACGGGCGGTAATTCTTCAATGCCCACACTGTTGCCAGGAGTGCCTTCTCACAATCGTTGAATTTTTCCTCCACAAAGGATAAAGTCTTACTGGCATACGAGATGACTTTATTGACCTTGTCATGCTTTTGGTATAATACTGCGGTCAAGCATGTATTTGAGAACCCTGTCTCCAAGAAGAACTCCTTGTTTTTGACAGTCTCCAAGAAGAACTCCTTGTTTTTGACAGAGTAAGCTAGGCAAGGCGCTTGTGAGAGGCTTTTTTTGAGTTGTCTTACTGCCTCAGCTTGTTCTGGACCCCACTCGACCCCCCCTTCAACAGATGATCAGGCGTCTAGTGATCTCTGCGTAATCCTCAATGAACTTTCTACTGTAATTAGTCAGTCCAAGGAGGCTCCTTAGCTCATGCAGAGTTGTTGGGTCTTTTAGTTTCAGGAGTGCTTTCACTTTCTTTTCCTGGGGACAGAGACCCTCAGGAGTTATCACATACCCAAAGAAATTGACATGGGTCCTTCACCACTGTGCCTTTTGGAAAGATAATTTTGCTCCGGCAACCCTCAACTGTGTCAGAACATAACGGATCTCTGCCATTTGTTCCTCCACAGTTGAGCTTTTGATCAGAACATCATGTATATAGGCCAGGTTACACCTTTCACCCAAGTCGGGCATGGCCTTATGCAAGAAGATATTAAATTCATTGCCAGAATTGATGTATCCAAAGGGAGTCCGGGTCCAAGTGTACTGCTGCTCCCTGAAGGTAAAGGGCAGTTTGTATTGCCCCTCCCTACTGACAGGTATGGTCCAGTACCCATTGGTCAGTTATATGGCAGTGTATACCTTTGACCCCTGGATCTGGGCCAGCCCTTGGTCAATGTAGAGAAGAGGACATTGGGAATTTTGGACCCGTTTGTTTAGCTCCCTTAGGTCAGCACAGAGTCTCCACTGGCCATTCACTTTTAAAATCCCCAGCACCAGATTATTAAAGGTGCTGTGGACTGGACAAATTATCCCACGGGACTCAAGGTTTTTAATTATTTCTGTGAGGGACTCCATGGATGTGAGAGGCAAGCGGTATTGCTTCACAAACACTGGAGTCATGCCAGGGTCCGTGGGAATTGTTGTATGGATTTTAGTGCGACCACACTCATATGAGTCCACCACAAAGAGATCCTGAAAATCTAAGAAAACTTGTTTCAACTTTTGCATTTGCTCCAGAGTCTCACAGGCATCAGCTAGGTTGACTCTCTCTTCAACCATCTGCCTGAAGCCCGGAAAGACTTCTGGTTTGGCTATCTCAGCGCCCTCCTTCAGCTGGGTGGAGAAGTCCATGGGTAAAGTATTCACCTGGACTGAGGGTTCCAGGCAGGGAAGGCAGTCCTCGTGGAGTTGGAAGATCACCTCATCCCTCCTGAAGTCACAGATCATCTCTTCCTTACCATAGGGGTAGTAAGAGTACACAAGGAAATTCCCCCCATGCCGGATGAAGATCCTGTCTGGTGTTGTCATTGTCGCTATCACTGTCAAAACAGTCATTGGGGATTGGTTCAATCAGTTCATTGCCTAAATCTATGGAAAAATGTCATCAACTGACATTCCAATAATTTTATCTGCGCCCAGAGTGATACTCCTAAGGTCGCCGTTATACACCACTACTGGAATGGTGTTGTGTTCGGTATTGACTAATGGTGTTTGGTTTAACCCCAACCCTTGCTGTTGGAGATGGGCGTTGAGGTGAACATATGTGTCAGGATTTTGCAGTTTCTGTCCTCTTTTAATTTTTACTTTAAGAGGGGCTAGTCGTGTCTGTTCTGGGATGGTGACTTCGTCTCCAATTTGAACTTCAACTGCATACGGCAGCAATTGAGCTGACCAAAATGCTTTTTCTGGATGATCAAAGTCCATGGGATTACCCCCTAATTGGGACCAGGCTTTGAAGTTTATCAGGTCCAAACTAATGGCAAAGCGATTGAGAATGTCACTGCCTAAATAAAATGCAGCAGGGACATCTCGCACGACCCAACAGTAATGCACTGTTTTTGTTGCCTATAGAAATTTTGAGCATACACCTGCAAGGCAGGAGATGTTTGGAATTGGGAGTTTCCAGGTCCATTTCCCATTTGTCTATCAATTTAAATGTGGGAATGGCAGGATCTTTTGGGAGTTTTCGGAACATGGCTTCGCTGATGAAGCTCTTACCGTTGTTCATGCACACTCGGGCGAGAACAGAGTCCTTCCCCTCATTTAACTGAATAGGGATGAACAACTGTTCTCTAATTTTCTGAATGTCAGCTAAACTTTGAGCTGCTTTCTCATCATTTTGGACTATGGAAGTGGGATTTTCTGATTGTGAATTAGAATAGGATTTCAGAGTATTTCCTTCCAGTGTGGAATGCCACTTGAGACTGGAAGGAAGGTTGATTTTCAGAAATAGAGAGGAATTCCCATAACCAGTTTGTTGTCCTGTTGCAATTACTGTCACATCAGGGATTTGATTGTTTTGAAAATGGAATTCAATATCATCATGTTTGTGTTCAACCATGTGGCATGTGCCATTTAAACTAATATGGTTGACACTATGTTTTAATTTTATTGGTCGGTTAGTCTTCGTCCAGAAGACCTTATTTACAAAGTCTATTAGTGGAGTCAATCTACGCATGATGTCATTCCCCAGTAAACATGGTGTGCCATCCGGAGTCACAACTATGACCGGGTGTTTCACCGTGTGTTGCCCAATTTTAATTTCCAAATCTGCAGTCCCCTCGACAGGAATTTCATTCCCACTGAAGTTCTGAAGTTGTTCAGGAAGAGGAGTGAGAGGGATCTGGTATCTCTCCCCCCTTCCTGAATTCAGCTGCTCAAAGGCTCTCTTTGACAGAAGAGGGACTTTGGATCCAGTGTCCACCAGTGCCAAAAATGTACATTGCCCTTGTACTTGGACCAGGGCATAAAATCTTCCCTCCTTTTCCTCAAGGGAGCAAAGATAATGTGCATTGTGGGCCAGTTGGTGGGTTAGTTTCTTGACTCTTGATTCCGACACAGGGGTAGTTTGGGCAGGATTTTGTGTGGGAGTGTGGGGATCTGTAAAAAAAATGTGGCAGTTGGATATTGGGGGCATTTGGGGCTCCCCTGGTTCTGATTATGGGCTGCCCCCCATTTTTGGAGGCAGTCACCAGAGTAGGTTTGGACAATGTGGATTTTTGGATTATGATTCTGGGGTTGAATGATGGGCGGTTCTATCTCAGTCCTCACATTTACCCAGTCTTCACGAGGATCTCTCAGGACCAATTTTTCTTTGGGAGGAGTTCCCCCATCCCTGAAAGAGAAGATCCTTTTCCCAGAGTCCTCTGAGGGCCCTTCACCTTCAAATTGGAGTACACTAACCTCCTCCACAAAATGGGTCTTTTTAGGTCCTTTATTTCTCCTACCCACCCTCTGTTCCTTAGGTTGCAGACTTTCAGGGGCAGGAGATTTTGGTTCCGGTTCCTGGGTTTCAAGGGTCTTTTCACAAGTGGGGAAGGAAGCTTCCTCTAAGGCTTTACACCCCCCTTGTCCCCTTGCATCCTCCGTTGGAACCGGAGAGTTGTTGGGGTTCTCTCCCCGTCATTGCTCTGGAGAACCAGACCCTTGGTTTGTGGAGTTCTGGCCCGTCATGTTCATCTGAAGGTTCTGCTGAGCCCTCAACATGCGACCCAGATCCTGGGACAAGTTCTGGACTTGGCGCTCCAGTTGGGAGACCTGCTCTTGCTGGTACGGGGTCTCTGGTCCATCCTAGGTGGATCACGGGAAGGGTAACTGTCCCTTCTCCCATAATACCCTGTGTTGGGATAGTTCTGGTAACCCTCCACCCTTGGCCTCCCCTCTCCCGGATTGGGCTGTTTGGGCTCAGGAAAGTGGGGAAAGAAAGGAGGGTTGTTTTGTGGGTTGAAGTTTTGCAGGTACCGGGGAAAGAAGCACAACCCGGAATTTGGGGGATTACTGCCCTCCTGGGGAAAGTTAGGAGGGAAGTTTCTCTGAGTTTTGGCTCTTCGGTAGCCTTTGCTCTGCAGAGTCTAGATCAATTTGGATTCTTTCTAATGTTTCCACTTGATTCCTTGCCAGAACTATGTTCTCAGCATGCTTTTCCTGCATTACTCCTATGTGGAGGTACAGGTAGGCTGCTATTTTGGCAATTTTTATCTGCTCCTCTTTTACTTTTGGGGCCATGTACAGTTCACTAGGAGCTTGGTGTAATGGGCCCTTGTCCTGCCATGTATCCAGGTCCATGGCAGTGACCTGTTCTTTGATTTCCTGCAGCCATACCTGTTCATTCTGTTCGTGCCACTCACCCCTGACGAACAGTTTGTGCAGGAGGTGTTCACTAGCCATATTAATTTCTACTGGGATCGCCATTTTGGAAATAATAAATTCCTTATGTCTTATTTTAGGGTTAATTTACTTTCACAAACAGGCCTGATTCTGGAGTATTTCTTTTGAGAGGTGCTTGTACTGTGTAACACAGTACACCAACCCAGCAAGGTGTCTGTACACTGCAGGCTAATATGCTGTGTTAGACTGTCACGGGTGGTAACTCGAACTCAGAATCACGGCGCAAGCCCCCAAATCTGTTAAGGATTTCAATCAGGCACAAACCCAGAGCCAGCAATCACCAATGTGGTGAAAAAACAATCAGAAAGTAGGTAAAGCAATGGAATTCACTTATAGCACTACAGAATAGAAAACACATGAAAAATAACAGTTTTGGCTTGTGAAAATATAGCGCTTAGGTCAAGGTTTCCCCCTGCAGAGTTCTTAATTCACAAATGAGCAATTCTACATAGATGTAAGTAAGCAGCAGTTATTTAGGAATGAAGAACAGTATAGAGTGTTTGAATATAATCTTCCCTCCTCAAACAAGAGAGAAAACATTTTTGTGAAATTTACGCTTTTCAAAATGACAGTTGAAAATGGCTTTGTGAAACAAGGAAAAGTGGGCAAAAATCCTTAAATTCATATACATTTCTATACATTTCTATGGGAGCAATATTAAACAGATTCTAACCAACATGAGCTACAAGATGAGCAACAATACACACTTTAAACCAGAATGGAAGTTAAGAAACACTTGGAATGGGAAAACACACGAGTAAAACTTTTGCAAAAATGCAAATTCGCGCCTAAATTTCACTATGCGATTTGTAATAAAAATGGGTCAAAGATAGTGTTTTGCAATGTGGTTTTTAGTAGTGGATGTAGCTACAGGTTTTAGGTTTAACTGAGAGTTGGAATTAAGTTTCTAGCTATAAAATTAAAGAGGTTATGTATGTTTTAATGAGATGTGTTTTTTAAAAAATAGAACCGAGAAAAGCAGATATTCGGTTTTAAAAATGACAGGTTGTTTTTCTTTAAACTATATTAATGACTAAGAAAAAGGGAATGCCACCCGTGAATCTCCACAGTTAAGCACAGCCGCTTGTACTATGTTTTCTTTACGGAAATTACTTTATTTAAACCAAATCACTATGGTCTAGCAAAACAAATGAGAGAAATTCAGCGCTAACATTAGGGATTACAAACAGGGTTGCAAGAATGGTTCTTACAATATTGGAAGTTCATAAGTTAAAGATTGGATGGGTTATAGATTGGGATAGGACAAGGCAAATATACTATGGTCACTAGGATTCCTGTTGATACTTACAGTCCACTTGTAATTTAAGATTGGACAGTCAGGTTCTTCTCATCACGGATCAGGTCTACAGGCAGCAGTGCACCTCTGCCAGAATTGGATCAGCTGGGAGGTTCTGGTCAATTCGACTGGTACCTCAGGCTGGATTGGATTGGATTGGCCCTTCTGGTCACTGGACACTGTAGGTTAGCGTGATGGCGAGTTTCAGCCGGCAAGCATGAATGGTAGCAAGCCAAACCGGATCAGAATCATTTCCCTGAAGTTCTTTTGGGATTGTTTCAGGATTTGGGCCTAGCTGAAAAGAGTTCAGCAAATGCTGGGCCTTGGCTTGGTATAGCAATCTGGAACAGGAACAAAATAAAGAGTTCTGGAACAGGATGAAGAAGTCAGGACCAGAGCGTCACGCAAAAATCAGGATGTAGTTAGGAATCAGTGTATCTCTGTGCGGTGAAGTTCCCATATTTATCATGCCAAATGACATCACTAAGTTCATGGTAGAGGCAGAATTTCAAACCACACCCCCACGGCTGTGGTAGGTCAAAGGTGCGTGCCTCTTTCTGGTTGGAAGTCAGAAAGAGTTGTCATATTTTATGATGTGATTTGGGAACTCCCACAATGATTTGGACCACAATTTAACTTTCCCCTAAATACACCTTTCTATAATTATGCCCTCTGATAAAATCGGAAACTTGCATTACATATTTGGTGGATTATCCTTACATCTAACTCCCATCTCAGTGAGAGCTGGCTTTGTTGTTCTGCTGTGAAATTTTATCAATTTTAATCATAACGGTTTGGCCTAACAATTCCTAATTCAATACATATCTCAGCAATTACCCCTATAACATGGGTATACAATATTTTATTTGCCGCATCAATATTTTGCAACAATTATTCTTATTGTGTAACTTTGGTTTCTTATGTAGTACAGGGTTCACTCACGTCTTCCCAGAAAGAGCAGAACATTAGATTTACAACTACCATGTTTTAGATTTGTCCTCCTTCATGTTGCAAAGTTAAAGGTTTTCAAAGCTTAATCACAAATAGGCATTTTAAACAACAAATGTCTTTTACCAGTTTTTTTTCTTTAACTAGCAACAGCTGTCAAATTCGTTTGATCAGGGTGGGAGTCCAGAGGGAAGTTTCCTGCCCCTCCCCTGAAGGGATCAGTGTTCAGCCTGCCATTGTCCTTGGCTGGGCCCCAGACGAATGTCTAAGGAGTTCATTGTTCTAAATATGCGAGAACCTCCTGCAGCAATTAAGCCTTCCTGCTCACAGTGGGGTGTCAACCTGAAGTGTCATCTTTCCCAGGCTAGGCACTGTCAAGTCAGAATTAATTATTTAATTAACTCCAAGCTGGGTTTTCACTTTAAGATTCCCCTAAATCCTTCATTTAAAACATATAATAATGAACACACTTTATAGGGGATTTCGACATTTAAAGAATTAGGCCTTTCACCAAAACATGCTTTTAAATAGGCGATTTTGCACTTCTTCATGGAAAAAGCACATTTAAACTGAATCCTTTACATCAGAACTTCTTCTGTAGCACCACATTTTGTTCATCACCAGTTCTTCTCTTAAGTGCTGAGATTTGTTTGGAGTCTGGAAGTAGTTATCCAGCCTTTGCTTGGAGTTCTCTCTGCACAGCTGACATTGTTGCATGTTTTGCCTTTTTTAGCCGCATTTTTCCCGTGGAACTGAAAAAAATGTTTCTGGGCTGTCTTTTTCATGAGATACATTTCTTAGCTGCTGTCAGTCAATGCGGCCCGGCTTCTCTGGCCACACTGGATGATCTGTACCCCTTTCAATTTCAATGATTCACTGAAAATGAATGGTTCTAGTGGCAAAGCAGCACTTTGAAGGTTTCAAAGGTGCATTTTAAAAGGCATTTTCGATTTTTAGCCCCATTCTGTGGCCTTGCTTCATGTTTAATGTAACAGCAAACACTGGCATGCTCCTGCAGCGAGAATTCTTCCCCCCCCCACTTTGACTGTGTGTGGCAGGGGTGTACAGCTTTTTGTGGTTGTGAGTCACACGCAGTTTTTTTAGATTTCTGCGCGCACAGGGGTTAGTGCATCAATTTTTTGCTGTTTCTTTCCCCATTGGTAAATTGATGCAGTGGGGCATATCGGGATGGGTCAAAATATCCCACATGCCCTGTGTTGCTCTGCATTGTTTTGCTTCCAAGATGAACATGTTACCCTTGAGCTGTCCTCCCGGCATGGAGCTGATGTTGAGGAACTTGTGTTAAAAGGCAACAAGGTGATAACTCATCTGTATACCCTGAGGAAAGGGACAGCCAGAAGGGCTCCAGCAAACACAGCTAGTAAGGACAAAGCACTCATATTATGCCCCATAACAAAATTAATATCTAAAGGAATATATTGCCATGTTATGAGACTGCTGACTGGCATCCTGGAATTGGTCAATCAGGAAGATTCTGTTGACATTTGGCCCACACATGCCAACACACCTCATTTTGTTTGGGATGTGCTAGCCTACTCCTGTTTTTCATAGCATTTCTTTTCATTTATTGGGTTTTTATAATGCACCTGTACACAATGTGTTTCACTTATAGACCTGGATTTATATATGGGATAACACAACCCTACCATATGTTATAAGTATATTGCAAGGCACATAGGAGTTTCTTTATAAAGGTCAAGGAACTCTAAAATGACTTGCAATATCCTTTTTTACATAGGGTAGGGGATATTGTATTCTTTATAATACGTGGCCATACACTTTCATCCCTTTTCATTTTAATACTTGGCCTGCTGCTTAATGTAATCTTTCATTTGCTGATACATATAATCATAGTAAAATCTATTTGCAGTAAACATGCAAATATGCAGCTTCTAATGTGATGGAGACAAATAGTTTCACAGTTTAATAAAATGCATCACAAAAGTTGTCATTTGTCCTTTAAAATAAGTAATAAAATGCAGATTTGTGCTCACATGTGTTAAATTCCGCAAGTCCACAAATCAAACATTTTACAACAAATGGTTCCTTGTTAATTAATGGCTGTAATGTGCCACAGAAAACTATTTTAAAAGCAAGGACTTTGAAAAGATTTTCACTGCTTCAATTAATATCTGGAATTCTGCTCTCTGCTAGCTCATGCAATTACATCTTTAAAAGGTAATGGAAGGGTTTGTAGAAAACTGTTATATAAAAAAGTTATAATGTAAAAGATATAACACCTAAGGGGCACATGTGTCTTATTCATAAGCCGAAGTGTTGGCTTTGCCAATACTTGTTTCTGATGTGTTAATGCTTTCTGTTCTTATAAAGTGTTTCATGATGAATTCCTCCCACTTCTGATCGCCACAATAATAGGTTTTGTTGTTATGCAACGTTAGGATGCTCAATGTATCGACCTCAGAAGGATGAAGGCTGAGTCGGTCATGCTGTGGGATTTGAATTTGCAAAGTGAAGGCTGACACTATGTCTGAGGTCAGTGTTACACTGCAATGATTGTTCACAAAGTGTAAAGAGAAGGGCCCCACATGTAAAGAGAGTAGGCTTGATGTAATTCAAAGGTTGTGGGACCATAAGAATGGCTCTACAGAGCCTATCTCTTCTTCTAACTATATTGCTGAGAGTGAGGATGAGGATGATTTAGAAAGTAGCCCAAACTCCTCTGAGGATGATGGAGATTCCTCTGAGGATGCATATGAAGGTTCTGATGAGAAGGATGTTAGTTCACCCTTCCTGTCCTTCTCCTGTCCCTACCGTACCCTCGTCCATGGCTTCGGAAATTTCTCTGGAACTTTATAAAAGGCAACTCATATGAAACCAGAACTTGACGACCTGGGAAAGTGAGAACAAGTATAACCTATCTGTAGAAGACAGGTTTATGGACACTTCTTCTTTTTCAGGGTCTTCTTCATCTTAAGCTTCAGGAGTCCAGAACTGGTGAGTCAGTATGACTTGGAGTCTGACATTGTTGTATGGCTGAAAACATTTGACCTCACTTGTAAAATGTTTGGTGTTGTATGGCTGAAAACATTTGACCTCACTTGTAAAATGTTTGGTCTGTGAGAGAGTCATATAATACCCTGGGTTATTTTTTAGGTTTTCCAAGAGAGACTGCCAAGTGTTCTTGGATTTAAATGTAGCTGAAAGAAGTGACTGGGAGAGGGTAAAAGTAACTCTCATAACTAGATGTAAGAAGAAAGTGTCTCACGTGGGATATTTTGACACATTCCAATGTGCCCCATCTCATCACGTTACAAATTTGGAAAGAAATAGCCCAAAATGGATGCGCTGACTCCGGTGCGTGCCAAAATCTTCAAAACTGCGTTTGGGTCACAACCAAGAAAAATCTGCACACCCTACCACACACAGTCAGGGGAGTGAAAAACAGAGTTCTCACTGCAGGAGCATGCCAGAGGGCTCTGCCACATTCAATATGGAGCAAAGCAGCAGAATTTTGCTGAAAAACAAAAATGCCTTTTAAAATGTTAGCTTAGCAACCTTCAAAAGTGCTTTTTTTGGCGCTAGATTCATTTATTCCCATTGTATCATTGAGATTAAAAGGGTACTGAAATACCAGGATCATTTAGTGTGGCTCAGAGGAACTGGGCTTCATTGACTGACAGCTTTAGAAAATGTATCTAAGGAAAAAAGCAGCCAAGGGGCATTTGTTTTCTTTTCCATGTTGAAAAACGCGGCTAAAATTGCAACATGTAACAGAATCAGCTGTGCAGACAGAAACTTTAAACAAAGGCAGGATACATGTATCCAGACTGCAAACCATCCGAGCACTCAAGGGAAGAACTTTTGCTGAATCAAATGTGTATGTGCTGCATAGGAAAATCGGATTTAAAAGAACTCAGTTTAATGTGTTTTTCCATGCAGAAAGTGCAAAATTGCCTGTTTTGAAAGCAAGTTTTTATTGAAAGGCCTAATTCTTTAAGAAATGTCAAAGGATTGCTAATGTAAAAATCCACCTATAAACTGTGTTCATTTTATATGTTTTAATGAAAGATGTAGGTAAAACTTAAAGTAACCCAGCTTGGAGTTAATTAACTATTTTAAAAAAAACAATTCTGCCTTGACAGTCCTCAGCCTGGCAAAGTTTGACATGTCACTGCTGGCAGGAAGCTCTAATTGCTGTGGGGAGGCCTTGCATACTCATAACAAAGGACCTCATTAGACATCCATATTTGCCCCAGGCAAAGACAATAGAAGGGCTGGACACTCATCCTTCCAGGGTAGGGGCAGCAGGCTGGGAGAGGCTTCTCATTGAACTTCAAAGGACTGGCCATTTGCTCACTCTTGGGAAGTAAGAAAAAAACTGACCTGTGAGTTTGGGTTTAAATTGCTTATTTTGCACACAGAACTTCATGACATTTCACTTGGCAGCAAAAATAAGTAAAGGAATGAAAAGTACATACATTGAAATCTGAATTTATGCTAGACGTGAAGACTTGGTAGGAGTTCTTAATACGTAAGGAACAAAAGTTATGCAAAAGACTAATTGCGCAGACACTATTAATGCTGCAAATCTAATATTGTGTACCCATGTTCTAGGGGTGATTGTACATATATGTACTGAATTAGGAATTTTTAGGCCAAATCTTTAGGATTAAAATTGACAAAATTCCATAGAAAGAAAACACCAAGTCCCACCGACTTGGGAGTTGAATGTAAATGTAACCCACAACATATGTAATGTATGTGTCCGATTTCATTGGAGGGCATAAGTATATAAATGTGTATTTGTGGGAAAGTTACATTTTGGTCCTAATAACTATGGGAGGTTCCCAAGTCACATCATAAAATATGACGACCCTTTCTGTCATCCAACCAGCAAAAAGCAAGGCAGAAACTGTGCTTTGACCAATCATAGCCTTGTGGATGTGGGTTGTAAATCTGCCCCTTCCATAAACTTATTGATGTAATTTGGCAGGATAAATAAGGAAACCTCACAACACACAGAAACACATTGATTCCTGACTCCATCCTGATTTCCGTGTGACGCTCTGTTCCTGAATTCTACATCTTTTTCCTGATTCCAAATTTATTTTCAAAGCCAAGGCCTCAGCATTGCTGAACTCTTTTTCAGCTAGGCCAAAATCCTGAAACCATCCAAAAACCAAAGGGACCACAACCGCCCAGCTGACCTATCCCGCCAGAGGTGCCCTGCTGTCTGTAGACCCGATCCGTGATGACCAGAACCTGACTGTCCAAATCTTAAAATAAAATGGACTGTAAGTATCTATAGGAATCATAGTGAACCATAGCATATTTCGCCTTGTTCTATCCCAACCTATAACCTATCACATCTTTAAATTAAGAACCTATAATATGGTCAGAGCCATTCTTGCAACTCTGTCTGTAGTTCTTAGTGTTAGCACCGACCTTATCTCATTTTTGTTTTTCTTGAACATAAGTCATTAGTGATTTTGAGTAACTAAAGTTATTCCCATAAAGAACGGGGTATCCACTACGTGAAGGGTTACAAGCGGCCGTGCGTAACTGTGGAGATTCACAGGTGGCAATCTCTTTATATTAGCCATTAATCTAGTTTAAGTAAAATAAACCTGTCATTTTAAAACCGATTTTCTGCTTTTCTCTGTTCTATTTTTCTAAAAACGCCTCTCATTCAACCTTGTATAACTTCCTCAATTTAATAGCTAGAGACTTCATTTCAACTCTGACTTTAACCTAAGACCTTTAGCTACATCCACACCCATTTTTCTTAAAAGTCCCATAATGAAATTTAGATGGGAATTCGCAATTTTGCAAAGGTTTTACACGTGTGTTTTCTCATTCAAAGTATTTCCAATGTTCCATGCTGATTCAAAATGTGTACTGTTGCTCATCTTGTAGCTTATGTTTGTTAGGATCTTTTCAGTGTTGCTCCCATGGGAATTAATATCAATTTAAGGATTTTTGCACACTTTACATTGTTTTGCTCAGCCATTTTTCAAATGCCATTTTAAAAGGTGTAAAATGTACAAAACATTTTTCTCTCTTGTTTGAGGAGTGAAGATTGCATTTAAACCCTATACACTGTTCTTTATTCTTGAATACCTGCTGCTTACTTACATCTTTGTAGAATTGCTTCTTTGTGAGTTGAGAAATTTGTAGGGGGAAATCTTAATTTAAAGGCTATCTTTTCAAACAAGTAAAAACTGTTCTTTTCTCTGTGTTTTATATTCTGTGTTCCTATAAGTGAATTCAACTGGCTTACTTACTTTCTTATTTGTAGTATCACCACATTGATGATTGCTGCCCCATATATTAAAACTTGTGTTTGATTTGAATTTTAAATAAATAAATACATATTACCTTTACCAACCAGAATGATTCCTGGTCCGTTGTGACCTGTGGGTATTTTGAGAAGGGGTGTGATATGAGTGGTATATCACTCAGAATATTGAACCTATAGACACAATAAATAAGTATTTCATTTGTGCATTGCATGCTAGTCTGAGACCTGGGTGTATTGCCTGATTGAAATCCTTAACACTCAATATCTAAACCCCTTAAGTGTTGGTTGGAATAAAGATAGGTCTAAAAGCTCTATGTTCTCATCCCTTAAAGAATCTGTTAACACTGAGTGTAGCAGAAATGCTGCGGTCTTAGACATGGCTGAGCCCCCTTGTAAAAAGGCTGAGGCTCTTAAACTTGAAATATGAGAGGTCCCCTTAGGAGACCCCTCCTAAGAGATAAAAGGCATTAACTGCCACTATGAAGGGCACTTGGGTGTAGAATCCATCACTTCCAATAGGGATGAGGCCCCTGGGCCCACAAAGCAAGAGGTCACTGGTGTGACTCCACCCTTAGTTAACATTGAGGTGGAAGAACCTCTTGAAAGCCCTCTTTGAGTGGAAGTGGTTAACTCTGGTGATAGGAATTAAAGTGTTCCTATTCAAGGTATAACACTGTGTACAAATGTTGTTCCAGTCACTGATGTGACTCTACCATCAGCTGAGGTTGAGGAAGCAAGTCCCTTTGAAACCTCACAGACAGTGGAGGGGGTCCTGGAATCTCAAAATCTGGACTCTTGACCATCTGCTGTGGAGGCAATTCCCAGGGCTGACAAGAACCTTAGTATTCCTGTCACACACCCTGTATGGTGTATGTCCTTTAGACTAAAGGCCCCTTCAGTTAAATCTGAAGTGGCTGAACCACTTGAAAACCCACTTACAGTGGAAGTGGTTCCTAAAACTCTAAAACGGAATACACCAGAAAACTCACCTACATTGGTGGTGATCCAGATGGATGTAAAGAACGTAGGTGGTTTTAACAGACCTATGAAGGCAAGGAGTTTCCTTGACCCCACAGTAGGAATTAAGTTTTCTCCTTTAGGAAACTTTCAGGCCTGAAACACAGACATATCAAAAGAGTAATAAGAAATCTAACCATTGCTTTCAAACTAGGCCTTTGAATAAAAAGCCTGTGTCTCCAACTCCTCCTACAGGACAGATGGATAGGTGTTCTGGAAAGGCTAGGGCCTCTGTTATGTTATGTTATGTAATATGAACTTGTAAAGCGCAACATACGCCCGAAGGCATCTCGGCACTGGAGGGTACAGGCAGATCCAATTAAAAAAGAAAAGTCTGAAGGTCAGATGGTTGGCAGTCACACGAAGGGCCAAAGGCAGTTGGTTCCATGCTTTAGCAGCTGCTGCAGAAAAGGCACGACCGCCAGTTCAGTCTCGTTTAAAGCCAGGGGCTGAAAGTAGTAGAGCAGCCTGTGAGCGAAGGGAATGAGCAGGGACATAGTGGATGAATTTCTCCTAAAGATACTCTGCTCCCAACTTATAAAAACCTTGGTGTACCAGGCACATGGATATTTCAAGAGAAAACTCTAAATCTGTGGGATCCTCTATAGAGGACTCTTCTGAAATACTTATGTTAGTAGGGTTTGAAAAGAACAGACTGCTTGATTACCCCTTTCCTAGTCTACCTTAAAGAGTGGTCGGTAAGAAAAGACAAAAGGATAGATTATCTAGTTCATCTATCCAAATTGTTGTGCCAAACAAGTAATCATTATAAAAAACACATTTTAATCAACAAACAATTCATTAGAAAATGATATGATGTATGCTTTCCCGCAGCATCACAAACATTCAGAGATAATTAAAACATCAATTTTAAAGAAAAAACAGTCCAACAATTATTGCATTCTTGTGTCCCAAAACAATTTTTTTGGATTATGTTAGTAAGTGACATTCATCATTTATCACCATGACATCAAAATTGTTACCACATGCTATTGTGGCAGGGGAATACTGTCAATGTACAGCAAAAGCTAAAAGTTCATTTAGGAGAAAAAGACAATGTTGCTGTGGTGTCTGTGGGATGTCTACATATGTTTCGGCTGAACAGATGTCATGCTTTATAGCCCTTTTCAGGACGGTATGTTGTTTTAATGGATTGACCAAAAATTCAAGGTAAATCCCCAAAGTGTCAGAATATAGTTGGAAACTAAAAGAGTAAAAAAGAGAAGAAATTCATAGACCTGTTTTAGTCAATCATTTCTAGGGTTTTAAAAACTTTTTGTCAATTTTCATACTTTGTAGAAGTTTTTATTTTCTACAGACATGCTTTCTACTGACCTGCTCAGACTTTTCTCACTCTTTTCCTTGTTATTGGCTTCCTGTTGTTTTCAGCTTTCCAATGTTGTTTTCTCTTTCTGGCGGTCCCACGTTCTTCTTTTCGATGTCCGCCAACTTTGCATTTATTTGAAATTGCCGCGTTCATTTCAGCAGTTCGGCTTCGCAGTCCTGCCTGCGTTCCATGTGGCGGGGTTGTATCTCGCAGCCCCTTGTTTCTGCGAGGCCACGGGGCTGTGGTACTTCAACTGTTTCCTTTGAAATTGACGCGTTGCACAGCTGTGTCGCAGCTTGCTGTTTTCCTGCCTGCATTCATCTCAGCGCTGCGGGCTGCAGTGCCTTTCATTACCACTTGTTCTAGTCGGCTCTCTTCACCTCTGAGTTTACTGATCTTTTCTAATACTGCCCTAACACTATGGACTGCCTGCCTGGCCTCAAACTACAGGCCATTTGAAAACGTACCTACCGGACCTCCGTCTGTATGTTTCTGGATACTTTCCTACCTGGGCAGTCCTCCTCCGCCAAGCAACTCAAATCTATTGGCACATCGACTGCCTATTAATACAAGAAGCCCGAAAAACAACACAAGTTTTTTTACCATAAGAGGGTTTTCCCTCTGGACTTTTGGGCTTGGCCCCAGGAGCACCTCCTTGACTTTCTTTTTCTATTGGGGGCCAGGAGAAGCCTCTGGGAGATTGGTTCCACATCCTACAGTACAGATACAGACCACATTCAACAGTGCAGAGACCATCAAGGAAGACAGACAAGTGCTTTACTTATTGCTTGCTGCTGCACATCATTGCAATACTGTATTAAGGGTGCAAGGTCTAACAAGTGTACTCCGGGGGACACAGCCTACAGACACAGTCCTCTCTGTCATGTTCAGCTGGAATGTGACAGCTACCGGTACATCAAAGCATTTCAGGAATGGGAAATGCAACACCTTTCTCTGGCCATGGCCAGCCTACTTAAAATATCCAAGGCTCCATGGATCCGCCCTGTTCTATTATTATTCTGTGTGGTGGCAGTGCATACTGATGAGAGTTAATTGAAGCAGGCCTGCGAAGGGGCTTGTTCACAGAACACAGCGGACAGGAAACACCAACACCTGTTTGATATGAAATGTGTCAACTTGAAGCTAGCTCCCACCCCTCTGTATGAAGGGCAGTGAATGGCATGTCTAGGACAACTGTTTACAGTAGGCAATGCCTGCAGGGAGACCCCTTTCAGAGGGATGAAGTATGTGAGTTTATGGAGACAGAAAGTTTGTTCTCACCACAAACTTCAAGGGAGACCTGCTCTTTCACCACGAGTCAAAGAGAGCTCAATTAACCAGAGATACACTTTGATCCACATCAGACATGAATATGGGTGGGCCTTTGTACTGCATGGTGTCACCCTTTACCTTTCCTGTTGCAAAGCACTCTGGTTATGACCTCACGCATAACAAAAGATTGTTGGGGGGGACCCAGGATTGTTTCATTACGGTAGGCTTAGCCTGCACCAATCACTGGGGCCCACTTGGCTTTAAAAGAAGGCTGAGCCCCTCACTTAGCAGTTCATCCGACGACTTTGAAAGGAGTAAGAAGGACTCATTTGGACCCTGGCTGAAGGTACAGTCTGCCTTACAGCTTCCGCCAATCAAGGAAGGCCAGGATTTCCAAGAGGGAAGCAATATCCCTCCCCTTTATATCTCCCAGGCAACAGAGGGAGATAGTGAACTCAGAGGACCCGTCCAGCAGCTCCAGAACTGGTACCCAGCCAGCACACAGTGTGCCCTGCTAGGTTCTGCCAGCAAGCTTCCTAGGTGGGAAGTGCCAGAGAGTCGCTAAACAAAGGATAATGCCGTTGCCTGCAAACACTCTCCTCAGCTTTGGGCCGTCGACCTTAAAGGATGACAGAAGCCCTGCAAAGAATCTAGGAGGAGTGCCATAAAAAGCATCAACCGACATCCATCTTTTAAGGACATTTTTGATGCAGTCGAGCCCAATAACCATGTTCGGCTGCACCATTGACTGTTGTCAGGCTGCAGTCACTAAAGCCATCTGAGACACCTCGACCAGTGTTCTAGGTCCGGCAACCAGCACAGAGACCTGGAACCACCCTTTAGACCAACCTGCATCCCTCCATCCAGCCTTGTTTGCCGAACTGCCTGCCACCCTGATACCCGCAGCTGTCTCCCATCTTCAACTATGTTCCAGAAGCTGCAAAGTGCCCTGGAACCGACTCGACGCTGTTGAGCATCAAGATCATCTAGAGCACCAGGTACATTGTGGTTCTGTCTCCCTGGTCCTCCTGCGAAGGCCCCTTGTGACATTTATGACCCCTTGCTCCCTTGGTGCTGAAACCAAATAACCTTGAACAGTTAAGACTGATTGCTTTACCAAATACCCTCCTGTCAGTATCCAGAGTGCATCCCTTTCTATCGTGAAACTGTATGTCCTCTGTTTTCCTTTACAGGGTGGGTTGTATTTTGTAGTGTGCTAGAACTGTCTTCTGTGAAAATAATAAATTAGATATTTTTATACAACCTTGACTGGACAGTCCCTTTTATCATTGGGTAATAATTGTACTTTTGCTGTGTTGCAACTAACCAACGATCCATGAGCTTGCAGAGATAAGCCTGCTGTTCCATCCACGTTACCAAAATTGGACAAGGAGGCTTATAATTTACTTGTGTTTCCAATCTGTTCAGATCCCTTCTGTTGTACTAGAGGTATGGGGCTGATTACTGGTTTAGAAAAAGATATTCATCCGTGGACCACTGGTGCCCCGGATGTTGATTTGTCACATTGGTGGCAAGCGGTTGGATCAGTTGTAGCCTTGCGCACAGCTTAGTTACCGAACGATAAAAGTAATGTTGCAGGCAACGTTTAGTCACTGCTAGGCATCAGTAATAGTCATGGATTTTGACATGGAAACTATAAAAGAAGGACCAAGGCTGTGCTGTGCATCTTATGTCAAGAGAGGGGACTTCCCCACAGCACTAAGGTTAATAAACCTGAGTTGCTGACCAGCCTGCAAGCTTGGGCAGTTGTGGAGAAGACCCCAAGGGATGTGCTAGGCACTATGTACCCGAATAGACAAGATCTTCTGGAGGGGGAAAATGATGAGTATGACCATATGAGCAGTGCTTCTCGCTAATCATCCTGCCCTGGGGCAAGTGTGTTTTCTCAACACTTGAGAGTGTCAGTGAGGAGAGGGACTAGTGCGGCATCCTGCAGGTCCCAGGCCTCAGCGCAGTGTCTATGTAGTAATTGTTCTGGCTTTTACTGAGGTAGCGGCTAGAAAGCTCCTGCTCAAGGAGAGGAGACTAGCGCTAGTGGAAAAGAAACAGGGGGACAAGGTCACCATAGAGCTGCAGCAAACTGGTGCCTGAAGAGAAGAAGGAGGCCAATAGATCCACCTCTAGTGAAAGCAGCAGCAGTTGCTCACACCAGAGTGCACGGGATAAGCCCCAGCAGTAAATCCACAAAGACTTAGTGCACGCTTATGAAGCGGGGAAGGATATTCTTTTACTGGTTTGACGCACTTGAGCTGATTTTCCTGCTACATGAGGTGGATGAGGTTCTGTGGAGTGCAGCCCTGATAAGTCATTAGCAACACCAGGGACTGATGCATTTCTTTAGCTAACTCCCGAGGAAAGGCCTGCTTATGAAAGCAGCCCTCCTCAGGAAGTTATGTAAAACCCCACAGCAGTATCACAAAAGCTTCAGAGAGCTCCAAAAGAAAAGTGGGCAGACATTTGAAGTGTTCACACATTTGTCATTGAAATATCTGAGCAGGTGGGTGAGTGATAACAATGTTCATTCATTTAAAGGGATGTACAATTTGATTGCGTGTGAGCATGTATTGAAAAATGTTGAGGTTGGCCATCACCAGCATCTCGTGGACAAGACTATCATAAACCCTAGGGAGCTTGCAAAGTCTGCCGACCAGTTTGTGAGTACTTGAGTCCTGAAAAAGGCTCAGGTGAGCACACCCAAACCGGAAGAGAGATTGTCAGACAAAAAAGTAAACAAGGATGGGAAGGGCAAAGATCCAACCCAATCCTATTCTAAGCCCAGACCCCAAAAGAACAAAGGGACATCCCAAAACTCTAGTTCAGCCGTGCACACCAAAAAGAAAACTGCAGGCACTCCTAACACTGGGACACCTGCGCTCTCACCACCCAAAGGTTGTTTCATGTAAGGATCTGCGCCATAGGAAAGGGTATCCTGCTTCCAAGGGCTTACCCTAACAAGCCATAGTGAATGTTGGACTCGTGGACCAGGCCATCATTAGTGTGGGCCTCTTAGAGGAGGACTTCCGACTAGGCCAGGGAGTGGCCAAATGGGCATTGGTTACACTGAGTGGGAATGGTACCAGGTCTCCAGAAGAGACCACAGTTACTATGAATACTCAACCTTATCTAGAACATGTGTATATCAAAGGGCACAAAACCCCTGCAGTCCAAGACATCGTGGCTAGGGTCACTACTGTCACCCGGCACTGGGTACAGCCATGCCAGTATATTGATGGGCCTGATTTGTGCATCAGTGGGTTTGATGGAGAGAGTAAGTGCCCCGTGGTGATATTAGAGTTCAGCTGGTGTTGTTAAATGACCCAGCGCCATGTAGCGATGAAAGAATCCATCCCTGTCCCATGTCTGTTGGGTAATGATCTTCCTGATCCCAAAATAGTCGCAGCGGCTACGCAATCGAGGACAAAAGAGAGTGCCAGATTGAACACTCTGAGAGCCTTAGGGACTGGAGTGATTCCAGCGGGCTTGTTGGAAGGACCGGCATGGCCAGTAGCCACTAGTCCAGTTCCACAGACTACTGAGTTGCCTACTCCTGCGGGAGAGGGGCTTGTAGCCACTGAGGATGCTACTTTGGTAGCTGGGGACTCAGTGACTTCAGAGTTGCCTGGCGCTGCGCAGGAACCTGAGGAGGACGACCAGGTGGGTCCAGATCTGAAGGGCCTGCCCAAGATGGATGAGTTTGCATCTGATGGGGGCCCAGGTCAGACTGACTTTTATCATAGCCCAGAAAGAGTATCCCACTTTGGCAGGTCTGCGACAGCAGGCACAGGAGCAGGCTAAGGGTGAGACACCTGGACTGTTCAAAGTGTACTGGGAGGATGGACTCTTGTACATTGGGCCAAAGGATTCTGAGGCCGGGGGCACCAGAAGGCTGGTGCCCAATGCCACAGAAAGTTCCCTTTGGATTTGGCTCAACAAATTCCTTTAGCAGGGCACTTGGGAGTGATTAAGAAATCAGACCGGTTGTTTGCAGAGTTTTACTGGCTGGAGTTTGGCGTAAATGTTAAGGAATTTGTCTGGTCCTGCCTGACTTGTCAAGCTTCGGACTAGACAGATGGTGCCACAAAGGAGGCACTCTTAATTCCAGTACCCGTGTGTCATGATCTCTGCTTCCAAAAGGTCAGGGTTTTCCCAACTCCCTTGGAAGCAGATCCATAACCCAGGTTCCGAGTGCCAACCAGTCCCAATTGGGACCTTTTGGACCCAGTCCTGGCGCCAGTGGCACCAGGCTCATAAATATGCCCAGTCCCAGCGCTGGAAGCGCCGGGCTCATAATGCTTGGGTGGACTTACCTGCAGCAGACCATGCTGCTTACTTGCCTGCCAGTTGAGCCTCTGATCCTCTTCTGTTTGGAACTACTTTTCCTGTTGGGTGGGGCAGGAGCCACTCCCTAGATTCAGAACACTGGAACTCTTCTGGAAAGCAGGAACTCTTTTCTTACCTAGGCGTGGCTGTGGAAGGAGACACCTAAGCACTACAGGAGGCTATTTAAACCACACCCGATGGATGAATCTTGCTTTGCGTTATTCTGCATCCTCTGCAGCAGAACGCTCATCGTGTCTTCTGCATCTGATCCTGGGCCTAAGGAAAAAGGCTTACCATCCTGAATCCAGTCTTCAGCAACACCTATAAAGACAAGAAAGAACAGGTTAGCATTACGGTCTTCAGTGACAGCTCTTCACTTACCTGGTCCATCGGCTGTCACCAACGCCTCGCGCTGCATTCCGGCATCTGAAAGACAAAGGCTTACCTACTCTTCGTGCGCTCAGGAGGTCTTCACACTGCATTCCGGCATCTGAAAGACAAAAGCTTACCAACTCTTCGCACGCTCCGGAGGCCTTCGGCGCTGCATCCCGCATCTGAAAGACAAAACAAGGTGCGTTTAAAGACATTGGGGAACTTTAATACTCACGTGCCATTACTCCTTTCCACATCTAACCCAGTGGGTATTCCGGCACCCTGCAGCCGCTCCGAACTTGTACCTGCAAAATAAAAAGACAGTTAGAGCGCATCGTGAAGCAGGCAACAAGCGCTTACTTACGTGCTTCCAGGCGCTTCTATTCATCACACGGGCGCCATCTTCAACTCACTTCAGCCCGTCATCCGCCATCGCCGGAACCCTGCAAAACAAGAGACATCATTACTAAAGACTTTAAAGACATTAGAATTACTCGAAACTTACCGTTCGTGCAGTAAACGACGGACAGCAGTCCTCTGAAGTCAAGAGGCCTGCTCCCCTTATCCAGTGAAGAAACTGGTTACAGCACCCTGCCCCGAGGCAGATGGAGAGCACAGCGTTCACTTACCTAAGGTGAGAGCGTTAACCTTTGGGGTTCTACAGGAGAAGAGAAAGGGAAGAAGAGAGAGACATTCAATAACCCAGTTCCTTAATCCCATATTTTCTATCTGCAGACATCTTACCCTTCGAGTCAGACATACAGTGCACAGAGGTCCAGCCCAAAGAGCCAGCCGTGTGTTACACATCACCTTTGAAGATACGGTATACGCCAGTCAAGACCGGCGCCTCTACGGGAATCAGGTGAGCGTTACAGAACGCAAAGCCTACCACAAAACCCCCGTCCAGGCGCTATGGAAACCTCGGATACCGACCAGCTAGCCCAGTTACTTGGGGAACTAAGGGCACAAGTGCATGCAGCCCGTCAGGAAACGAACGCTCTAAGAAGGGAACTGATTATTTCCAAGGAGCAAACAGATGATCTCGCTAGACAATTGCTACAGTCACAAGCCGGACAGACCCCGTTACCCGCATCTGGGGGAAATCTTCCTTCTACATCCTCTATGAATCCAGTGCAGATCAACCTACCTGGGAATGTACCTCTGGCTCCGCCCGAACGATTTTCTGGTGACCCAAAGAGGTTTGCAGTATTTATCAATCAGTGCCGGTTGCATTTCTTATGCCGGCCAGCAGCCTTTCCAACTGATCAAGCTAAAGTAGCTTTCGTGCTTTTGTACCTTAGTGGCAATGCGGCAGACTGGTCAATCCCTCTAGTAAATCAAGATGATCCGGTCCTCCATGATTTTCAAGCTTTTCAGCTCAGTATGGAAAAACTGTTCGCAAGACATTCACAGGGGCAGGCCTTGGACAATGAGCTTCTTTCGTTGCGACAAGGTAATCAAGACCTTTTGGCTTATATTGCGTCTTTCAACAGACTGATAGTGGAAACTCAATGGCCTGAGGACAAAAGGATTACGCTGTTTTATAGAGGTCTACGTGGAGAGCTCAAAGATGTGTTAGCCCAAGTAGTGAATCCCCCACAAGATTGTTCGGACTATATAGACTTAGTCGTTCAAATAGATCACAGACTGCAGAACAGGAAGGCCGATCGTTCCAAGTTTGATGCTCGAGTATTTTCCAAACCGCCAACTCCTTCCAAAGGAGTAGACTCCAGGGAACCCATGCAAATAGGGGGTCTGAAAGGTCCTCTAACACAAAAGGAGCGGGAAATGAGAAAACAGTTGCAATTATGCCTCTATTGCGGAAACTCAGGGCACTTTCTTCGAGACTGTCCGGTGAAACCTGCCAAGAAGGCAGTAGGAGCTGCAGTTACCAAAGTTACAAACTCTGAGCAGGGAAACGACCTCGCCCGACAAGAATAGAGGTCCTCTTGCCGAGCGTGAAAACCAGTTCCGTGACCTCGCATTTCGTGATACCTATGGTCCTCATTAGCCCTGATAATCCGGATCGATTACATGCAATTGAAGCTTACGTCGACAGCGGTGCCATCGGCAATTATGTGGATCATGAAATGGTTTTGAGGATGAATCTAACTCTTTGTCCCAAGGCTGTAAAGGACGTCATTACTACGGTGGATGGTACGGAGATAGCCTCCGGGCCAGTAACGCATACCACTCAAGAGGTGACGCTAGTAAGTCAAGATGGACACCATGAGAAGATCGTGTTCGATGTGATCAAGGCCCCTCAGTTTCAGATTATTCTAGGAATACCTTGGTTAGAGAAACACAATCCTCTGATCGATTGGCGAGCAAGAACGGTCCAGTTTCCAGAATGTGTCTCTACTTGTCACCCTCCACCTGGTGTTGCACTGGCAGCAATTTCTGCAGAGACTCCCCAGTTACCTCCCGAATACCTAGAATACCAAGATGTTTTCCGGAAGGATCAGGCTAACTCTCTACCTCCTCATAGGTCTTATGACTGCCAGATAGACCTGATACCTGGATCTACTCCTCCTTGTAGTAGAATTTATGCCCTCACCGAGCCTGAGAACCTTCACCTTCGACAATACCTGGATCAATACCTGGCAAATGGGTTTATTCGTCCTTCCAAGTCCCCTGCTTCTTCAGCTTTGTTCTTCGTTCCAAAAAAGGAAGGAGACCTTAGAACTTGTATAGATTATCGCTCCCTGAACCAGATCACCGTTAAGAATAGATATCCGTTACCTTTGATCCCTGAACTCCTGGACCAAGTCCGAAAAGCATGCATATATACAAAGCTGGATCTTAGAGGAGCTTACCACTTGGTACGAGTAAAAGAGGGCGATGAATGGAAGACGGCCTTCCACACCAAGTATGGGATATTTGAATATCAGGTCATGCCCTTCGGACTTTGCAATGCCCCGGCCGCCTTTCAATATTTTATGAACGATGTCCTCAGAGAGCTCATAGATGTGTGTGTTGTTGTTTACATTGACGACATCCTCGTTTATTCTTCATCGGAATCTGAACATCGGAAACACGTGAAAATGGTCCTCGAAAGATTGCGTCAACACAAACTGTTCGCTAAGTTGGAAAAATGTGTTTTCAACGTGACTGAAGTTGAATTCTTGGGATTCATATTATCACCTGGCGGAGTGCGTATGGATTCAAAGAAGGTCGATGCAGTTCTCAAATGGCCATCACCATCCTCCGTAAAAGGTGTGCAAAGCATGTTAGGCTTCGCTAACTTTTACCGCAGGTTTATCCCCGAATTCTCTCGAATAGTCCAGCCCATCACTGCCTTGTTAAAGAAAAACAAACGTTTTGAATGGTCTACCGAGGCGGAACAAGCTTTCCAGGATTTGAAGACTAAATTTATCTCTGCACCAATCTTAAAACACCCTCGCGCCGAACTCCCCTACATCGTGGAAACTGATGCTTCAAGCCTTGCCATGGGGGCAGTTCTATCACAAAAGGACCCGGTAACCAATCAGTTGCATCCCGTGGCATTTTGGTCCCGCAAATTCTCGCCTCCTGAAATCAATTACACGATTACTGACAAGGAACTTCTGGCTATCAAGTCTGCCTTTAAGGCTTGGCGGCATTATCTGCTGGGGGCCTGACACACCGTTACTGTGATTACGGATCACCGAAACCTGCAATATTTGAAAACCGCAAAAGCCCAATCCTCCAGACAACTCCGTTGGGCATTATTCTTTCCCGAGTTTGACTTCATAATTACCTATCGTCCTGGTACAAAGAACGGTAAAGCTGATGCCCTTTCTCGGATGGGAGTGGAAGAACACTTGATCAACCCTAAACCTGTACCAATCATTCCCGAACAAAGAATTCTGGGTGTAATCGCCACAGAATCCATAGAGGAAGTTAAGGATAAAGCAAGGCAACTTGTAACTCCAGCAGACATACAGAATTGGCATCTGCAGGGAAAGGACTTTGCAGTAAAGGACAACTTATTGTATTTCCAAGAACGATTATACCTACCCAGCACAGATTTACAGAAAAAAGTAATCTCTTGTTATCACGATTCTTTAATGGAAGGACATCCCGGTATGGCCAAGACCTCAGAAAAGATCAAGCGCTACTTCTGGTGGCCGTCTTGGAAAAAAGATATCAGAGACTTTATAATGTCCTGTGGAGTATGCGCCCAAAACAAGAGTCAAAAGGAAAGACCAGCAGGCCTCTTACGCCCTATTGACATCCCACCTCGCCCTTGGCATACGCTTTCTATGGACTTCATCACCGATCTACCTCCATGCTCCGGATACAATACGATTCTAGTAATCGTGGACTTATTCTCCAAGATGGCGCATTTCATTCCGCTCAAAGGCTTGCCAACAGCAGCAACTCTGGCCCGAGAATTTCTCGAAAACATCGTCCGACTGCACGGTTTTCCTTCGGTTCTAATTTTGGATCGAGGTAGTCAATTTATTTCTCATTTTTGGGGAAGTTGCTGTCGGTCGGCTCAAATTGATGTGAGACTATCGACCAGTCACCACCCTCAGACCGACGGACAAACCGAGAGGACCATTCAAACTCTGGAACAGTATTTACGCTGCATGCTGCAACAAACTGAAAAAACTTGGAAAGACATCCTTTGGATAGCCGAATATGCCTACAATAACTCTGTCCATTCGGGAACTGGGAAAACCCCGTTTTCTCTTTTGTACGGCAGTCACCCTCGAACCTCAGAGTTGGATCCCCTCCAAGATCTTGAAACACCAGCAGTAGACTACCTGCATTCTACAATCACCCAAGCCTTTAAGGAAGCTGTTTCTCACCTTCAAAGGGCTAAAGAACAATACAAGAAAGGAGCAGATCAACATCGGAAGGAAGCCCCTCAATATCAAGTAGGGGATCAAGTCTGGTTATCCACCAAATATCTACCTCTAAAAGGGCCACGCACATTCAACCCAAGATACCTTGGTCCCTATTCCATCACTACCATAGTAAACCCAGTAGCGGTCAAGTTGGACTTGCCCCCGCACATGAAGATACATCCGGTCTTCCACGTCTCTCTATTAAAACCCGTGCAACCTCAAACCCGACTAACTAAATCTCCAAAACCTATCCTAGTTGATGGAGAACTCGAGTTTGAAGTCAAAAGCATTCTGGACTCCAAGATCTCCAAATCTAAACTATTTTACCTAATTGACTGGAAAGGCTACGGCCCCCAAAAGAGATCCTGGGAACCTGCTGAATATGTCCACGCTCCTCGCCTAATCAAAAGATTTCACCGAACATTTCCTGACAAGCCAAAACCCCCGGAGAAGCCCGGTTTGGGAGGGGCCTTGAAGGGGGGTACTGTCATGATCTCTGCTTCCAAAAGGTCAGGGTTTTCCCAACTCCCTTGGAAGCAGATCCATAACCCAGGTTCCGAGTGCCAACCAGTCCCAATTGGGACCTTTTGGACCCAGTCCTGGCGCCAGTGGCACCAGGCTCATAAATATGCCCAGTCCCAGCGCTGGAAGCGCCGGGCTCATAATGCTTGGGTGGACTTACCTGCAGCAGACCATGCTGCTTACTTGCCTGCCAGTTGAGCCTCTGATCCTCTTCTGTTTGGAACTACTTTTCCTGTTGGGTGGGGCAGGAGCCACTCCCTAGATTCAGAACACTGGAACTCTTCTGGAAAGCAGGAACTCTTTTCTTACCTAGGCGTGGCTGTGGAAGGAGACACCTAAGCACTACAGGAGGCTATTTAAACCACACCCGATGGATGAATCTTGCTTTGCGTTATTCTGCATCCTCTGCAGCAGAACGCTCATCGTGTCTTCTGCATCTGATCCTGGGCCTAAGGAAAAAGGCTTACCATCCTGAATCCAGTCTTCAGCAACACCTATAAAGAATAGAAAGAACAGGTTAGCATTACGGTCTTCCGTGACAGCTCTTCACTTACCTGGTCCATCGGCTGTCACCAACGCCTCGCGCTGCATTCCGGCATCTGAAAGACAAAGGCTTACCTACTCTTCGTGCGCTCCGGAGGCCTTCGGCGCTGCATCCCGCATCTGAAAGACAAAACAAGGTGCGTTTAAAGACATTGGGGAACTTTAATACTCACGTGCCATTACTCCTTTCCACATCTAACCCAGTGGGTATTCCGGCACCCTGCAGCCGCTCCGAACTTGTACCTGCAAAATAAAAAGACAGTTAGAGCGCATCGTGAAGCAGGCAACAAGCGCTTACTTACGTGCTTCCAGGCGCTTCTATTCATCACACGGGCTCCATCTTCAACTCACTTCAGCCCGTCATCCACCATCGCCGGAACCCTGCAAAACAAGAGACATCATTACTAAAGACTTTAAAGACATTAGAATTACTCGAAACTTACCGTTCGTGCAGTAAACGACGGACAGCAGTCCTCTGAAGTCAAGAGGCCTGCTCCCCTTATCCAGTGAAGAAACTGGTTACAGCACCCTGCCCCGAGGCAGATGGAGAGCACAGCGTTCACTTACCTAAGGTGAGAGCGTTAACCTTTGGGGTTCTACAGGAGAAGAGAAAGGGAAGAAGAGAGAGACATTCAATAACCCAGTTCCTTAATCCCATATTTTCTATCTGCAGACATCTTACCCTTCGAGTCAGACATACAGTGCACAGAGGTCCAGCCCAAAGAGCCAGCCGTGTGTTACACATCACCTTTGAAGATACGGTATACGCCAGTCAAGACCGGCGCCTCTACGGGAATCAGGTGAGCGTTACACCGTGTTGGGCGGCTTTCCGAGAGAATTGGTATGGATATTATGGGTCTTTTGTATCCTCAAACTAGCTCAGGGAACAGATATATATTGGTGGTGGTAGACCATGCCACAAGATACCCTGAAGCTGTCCCTCTGAGGAGCATCAAAGCCCCCATGGTTGCAAAGGCTCTGATTGGGATATTCTCCTGTGTTGGATTTCCCAAGGAGGTCGTTTCTGACAGGGGATCAAACGTCATATCAGCGTATATGAAGGCTATGTGAGAAGAGTGTGAGTCACCTACCAGTTCTTTACATCCTTCCATCCAAAAACCAATGGGCTTGTTGAGCTGTTCAACAAGACCGTGAAAGGGATGATAGGTGGCTTGGAAGAGCACCTAAGGAGAATATTGAATATTCTCCTTCCATGCTTACTGTTTTCCTACAGGGAGGTGCCATAGAACGGAGTAGGGTTTAGCGCCTTTGAGCTTCTGTTTGAACACCCTGTATGAGGTCCCCTCAGTCTAGTGAAAGAGGGATGGAAAAGCAAATCCTCATCCCCTACTTGAGATGTGGTAGACTATATACTCGGCCTGCGGTCTAGTATGGCAAGGTACATGGAACAGTCAACAAAGCACCTAAAGGTCAGTAAAGGGCTGATAAAGATAAAGGCATGACCAGAAGGCCACAGTGACAGTCTATTTTCCAGGCCAGTGGGATGGATTATGGAGCCTGTCAAATCCAGTACCCTTCAGGACAAGGGGGCTGGGCTTTATTGTGGCAATAAGCCACGGGACGGTGGGCCAATACCGCCCCAGGTAGTGCCCCAGGGGCCGTAGTTACGAAGCCCCGGGGGCATTACCGTGGGTGGTATTGGCCCGCCGTTGAGGGGCTTATAGCCATTAGTACTCCGGCCCGTTAGACAGGGGCACTAATAGCTGCTGCGTTTCAGAACAAAAAAAAAGGCAAATAAAATGGCCGCTGGGAAAGGGAAAACATAGTCCGTTTTCCCTTTCCATGGCGGCCATCGGGCGCGGACGCGCAGGGAACATTAGTAAAAAGAAGGTAAGTGGGGTCGGGAGGGTATGGAGGGTATGGAGGGATAGTTTGGAGTAGAGAGGGGTGGAGAAAACGTACCTTAGTCTGGCGGGGGACAAAGGCAGCCTCCAGCCTTGAGGAGGCTCGGAGTGGGGATTGCCCCATTTCGAGCCTCTTCATTGGCTATGGGGGCCCCCCCCCCGCCGGGAACAAATGCAGGTATGTAAGTGCGTCCACTGGATTACACTGTGGTATGGCTCGGAAACGAGCTAATCACATTACGTGTATCCCGTGGACACACCCACACCGTGTACTAATGTGTGCTAGAAAAGGTCAATGAGGTGAATTATCTCATTAATGAGAAAGGACCTAAACAGATGTAGATCATCAACCGGCTAAAACCCCATTATAGCCGAGATGACTTGGTCATGGCATTGGGGACTGATGGAGAGACTGACGAGGAGACCGATCCCCTCCCAGACCTCTTGCACACTGAAGCCACAGATGCGTCAGTTGAAGATGTCAACCTTTCAACTGACCTGTCAGAACAGCAACTAACAGACTGTCGGTGTTTACTGGGACAGTTTGTCGATCTGTTTTCTCTGACTCCGGGTCGTGCAGATTAGTGCAACCATGATATGGACACTAGAGACATTAAGCCGGTGAAGAATAGAATTCACCGGATGTCCAATAAGGTCAGGGACACCATCAAGGAGGATGTTTCCAAGATGTTGTCCCTAGGAGGATAGAGCCATCGCAAAGCCCCTGGGTTAGCCCAGTGGTACTGGTCCGTAAAAAGACCAGGGGTGGGAAGACTGAAGTTCACATTTGTGTGGACTACAAGGGGCTCAATTCTGTCACATAGACAGATGCTCACCCCATTCCTCAGGCAGATGAGTTCATTGACAAGCTTGGTGCTGCCAAGTACATGAGAACCTTTGACCTCACATTGGGGTATCAGCAGATGGTTAACAAGGTTTTGTCTTGTCTGGAAAACTTCAGTGTCACTTATTTAGACAACATTGCTGTGTTGAGCCACACCTGGGTTGATCACTTATCCCACCTGAAACAAGTGTGTCCGATGCTGGGTACCATGACTAACCAAAGCCACCTGGTCAGTAAAGGTAAGAAACAACCTCTTGAAGCAAAGTTATAGGCTGTGAAGGATTGGGACATCCCCACCGCACAGACGCAGGTGAGAGCCTTTTTAGGTCTCACCGGGTACTACCGGTTGTTCGTCAGAGGGTATGGGGCCATGTTCCTGAATGATGTAATTTCCAAGAAGATGCCGAAGAAGGAAACTTGCACCCACACCTGTCAAACCTCCTTTCAGGATTTAAAGGATGGATTATGCAGGGCCCCAGTTCTGAAAGTGCCAGACTATGGTCAAGAGTTCATTATCCAGACACCTGTGATTTGGGGATTGGAGCTGGGTTAGCGCAGCTGAACTCTGAAGGGGTAGAGCAACTTGTTGCCTACATTAGTAGGCGGTTGACAAAAAGGAAAAGGAACTGGGCTATTGTAGAAAAATAGGCATATGCGGTCATGACAGGAAGATGGGTGGGACTTAGTAGTACAGGTTGTCACCCCTTGCCTTTCCTGTTGCAAAGGACTCTGGTTATGACCTCACACCTAGCAGAAGATTGTTGGCAGGGATCCAGGATTGGTTAATTAACGTAGGCTTAGCCTTCACCAATCACAGAGGCCCATTTGGCTTTAAAAGAGGGCTAAGCCCCTCACTTAGCAGATCATCTGGTGATTTGAAATGAGTAAGAAGAAGGACTCATTTAGACCCTGGCTGAAGGTACAGTCTGCCGTACAGCTTCTGCCAGTGAAGGAAGGACAGTATTCCCAAGAGGGAAGAAAGATCCTTCCCCAGAACATCTGCCAGGGAACAGAGGGAGATACTGGACTCAGAGGACCCATTCAGCAGCTCCAGAACTGGTACCGAGAACCGGTACCGAGCCAGCACACAGCATGTCCTGCTAGGTTCTGCCAGCAAGCTTCCTAAGTGGGAAATGCCAGAGAGTCACTGAACAAAGGACAAGCCCATTGCTTGCAAACACACTCCTCAGCTTTGGCCGGTCCACCTTAAAGGATGACACAAGCCCTGCGAAGAAGCTAGGACGAGTGTCACAACAAGCATCAATCAGAGTCCATCTTGTAAACTGCAAACAGCTTCACCACTGACTTGTGTCACGATGCAGTTACTAAAGCCATCTGAGACACCTCGAGCAGTGTTCCAGGTCCAGAGAAGGTCCTGGGGGACAGAATCCAGTTCAAACTGGGAGTCTGACTATCCTGAAAGGACTAGAATTGAAGAATGGGAGAGGGTGCACAGCTTGTTTCTTTTGATTTTGAATAGATTAGTATCTGTTGAGTATGCTTTTAGATTTTACTTCAAAGGATGCAGCCCATTTTACCGTGTCACCGTGTGGGACACTCGTTATGTGCTGAAAGAGAAAGGACCTAGGCTTATTAGCCTTCGGTGTTGGCTGCACACCTAAATTCCCCCAATAGGGTTAGAACATTTGTTTTTAGAATATAAATGAAAGTAAAGCCATCTTTGATAAAGTTGCTTCAAAGTGCTTTTATTCTGCAAATTGCAATTCAATTCGATTTCTCATTTAGTTAACGAATGGTTAAACTTCACCAATTCGTTTTGTGCTGATACAATGGCAAAGAAAAATAACCTAGGGCTAATGCATTTCGGAATGGTAACATTCCTTCCTCAGAGCCAGGTTAAATGTACAGGAGCATGCAAAAAAATCTTTCTGTTAGAATATTTTGAAAAACATCAAATATATATGCATTCAGGAGAACAGGGTACCCACAATTGACAAACACGTACATGTAGACAGAGAGAAGAGAGAAGAGAACAGAACATTGTCAGTGATTTGTAAACATTACATTGCATTAATGCGTTCTTTAAAAGACTATTATCATCCGACATTCAAATTGCACTTCTGTCAAGGTTTACATTAGATCTATTACTAAGTGTCTTCTGGTCAAGTATTCTGGGGGATAAGGCAGGACATTTTCATGTTATCACTGACCTGAAACGGGTGGCTTCAGTACATGCCGTTCAAACGTTCCTTCTCAGAACGCTGCAAAATGAAATAGTATGCTGCATTTAGTCACGATCACTCGTGGTTGCTTCTAATACGTGCCTGTCTGTGTGAAAGCAGAGCGCTTACCTTGTGAGTGTGTAGCTCGCTCGAGCGAAGTAACCTCTGACTGCGGGTAGCAAGAAGGCTGAAAGGACTGCCAACCCCCCAAGTATGATGTGGCACGGCTGTTTGATTGGCTGATTTCCTGCATAAAAGTTGAACCTTCAAAGCTGAAAAGGTAATCGACCACTGGAACCAAATCCAAAGAAGAAGATGAAGAAAACGCAGCTGAGATGATTTCCAGCGATGGGAGAGCCTGCTGTTACCCTTCCTTCCAATCAACCTGGGGACTCTGAAAATGATGACTTTGACCCAGAGCCTGGTGAGATCCACTAGACTCAGGAAGAGCTGCATTTTGAGCCATCCACGCAATGCTGCGACCTTACGGTGCTGCAATACCCCAACACCTTGGAATCTTGAGCCATTGTGTGGTGCACAGTCGTCCAAATTCTGAATTTTACAGAAACTTTGTGGGCCTCCTGCTGGACCTCCAGAAACGTGAAAAGGTTCCAGAAATTCCCCTCAGCAGAGTTCTTTACCTTGAAAACGACAAGAATTCGACCAGTGATATTCAGTCTTCTTCTGGCTCCCTAAAAGGGAACTAAGACCACTGAAGCACATCTAGCCACAACAAACTCTTGACTGGAGCCTTTTCTATTGATCCTCGCTTCAAAAGTCCTTCCATGGTCCTGTTTTCAGTCTTCATGACAAGGAATTCAGCGATTGGGTTCTTGGCTGCAGGTCCTGAAGCCTCCCCCATTCCAACCTCTTATTCTGTTCTGAGTAAACCATGTGAAGATTCTCTTGCCTAGAGCCTTCCCTGTGATCCCTGCTGCAAAAGTCCTTCCAGTGTCCTGTCTTCTGTCTTCATGATAAAGGAATTCAACGACTTGATTTTTGGCTACAGATCCTGAAGTCTTCTTGCTGGAACTCTTCTGCCAAGCTAAGGTACTGTGCTGGCTTCGGTATTTACTGGGGTATTTACTTACTTACCTTAAGCTTTTGTGATTTCTTTAATGCTTTAGGGTGTTCTTGTTATTGGGAGTCCTCTCATCCAGTACCCCGAGGTCCACTGCCGGTATACTCCTAGGGTACCTTCTCTGAAGTCCCTGGACCCTAACTAACTTTAAAGTGAACAACTTACTTGTTGAACAATCTTCCACAGGAACTCTGACTTTTTCCTCCAACAGAAGCCTATCACTGCCACCAATGTTAGGACTGTTATTCTGATGTTCAATTAAGGGCTTAGTAAAACCATTCAACTGAGACAGTACGAGACTCCACTCTTAGTATAGGTCTGTACCACCTGAATATATGGTAGCGTAGACCGAGCAGCCAGGATTATCTTAGGAGGCAGAAAGGGCTGTAGGAAAGTACACTGAAACTGTAGTCCACCTCTGAAATCTCTTCATTGGCTCCAAGTGGATGCATGGATTAAATTCAAAACCCTCTGCATTGTTCACAAAGCTTTCTGGGGCCTGGCTCCAAAATACCTTCAGCTATCCCTCCACAAATACCTACCCTCTCGAGCTCTTCACACCTCTACCTCTAACTCCCTCAGGGTCTGTCGTTTTTCAAAGAAACAAGCTGGGGGTAGATCTCTGCCTTCGGTTGGGGCCTCCCTCTGGAACAGCCTCCCTGCCACTCTAAAACTTGAGGAGAACCATCTCCGGTTCCGGAAGCACCGCAAGACCTTCCTCTTTTCTGCTGCCTTTGCTTGCCCTCTCTGTGACGCTGGAAATGCATCAGAGGGATAGGGCCTCCGTATCCTTGTTCTTTACTGTTTTTTATCATGTGTTTTGTCGTGTTTTATGCGCAGGAGTTCATGTGAGACTCCTGGTGGTGCAGCTCTCTTTTGATTTGGTATACAGACCCATGGGATACCCTTATGGCACCCATGGGTGGGGGTACAGCCCTGTGCCACTAGTGTATGTTTTTGGGCACCTGTGTGTGGCCCACAGAGCAGGGTATGGGCTGGTGGCACCTCCATGCTGAATTTGACAGGTGCTCTGAGTATCCTCCATTTTGGGATACCCAGGCCCTGGCATTGGAATCAGTTGATTCCTGATAGGAAACAAGATGGCCCCTGTGGCCTCTTGCTTTCTATTGCCTGTTACCTTGTTTTCCCAAAGTCCCGGGAAGTCCTGACTCTGTCCCTTCCCCCCTGACTGGCTGTTAAGTGGAAGTTCCATTTATGGTATTGTTATGAAGTCCAGGCCAGACTGGCTGGAGCCTTCCCAGTGACCGTATGTTGTGGGTACGCCCTGTGGGTGGGACCTGGGTGAATGGAGCGTGTGACCAATATGCACTTCGTGTTGTGGATGTCTGGTTTCTGGTGTTTCACACAATGACTGAGACAGCCCTGCCCGGAACTGGTATGAATGCAGTTTGGAGTGTTGAATGGCTGGGTATTTGTCCCAATACAAGTAACTTGTTTTTGAGTGTCTGGAGAGGAGAAGTGAATGGCCTGAATGCACTATGCACCTGATTGGCTGCCTGCCTGCATGAATGCCCTTCTGACCGATTGGTTGCCTGAGTGTGACCAAGCAGAATGAATGGGAGATCAACTAGTATATCTGGGGGCCTCTCACTGCTAGAATTTGTGTTCAGAAGCTGAAGAGAAACTGTAGTTGAACTGAAGCTTAACCTTGAAGCTCTGCTGGAAGAGAAGTCTTGCTGTTGCTCTACTTCATCGATCTGAAAGCTGCTGTGTCTCCAAGGACTAAACCAGAGAGGACCTGCTAGGGCGCCCTCTTCCCGAGCTACGGGGGACCATCGTGCACCAGCTGATCCTTGTCAAAGCTCCCTGGTAGACAGACCTACAACAGGCTGCTTACCTGAGACGGGGACCGCCGCGGAATCACAAGGAGAAGCACCCAGACACTGTTGTCCATCACCGTCGACAGCCGCTGTCGCCGACCGGAGCCGCCGTGCTCCCTTTGCCTAAGTAACATTTGATCCAAGGATGCTCTCGCCTGCACCGTCGACCGCTTTGTCCCACCGAAGAAGCATCTGCCGGTGGGTTTTCCGCCACCTGACGATCGTAGAGACGGCAGACGACTTGACGCCCTTGCTGGGCCACAGTTCTTCAAACTCTTTGTGGTGCTGAACTATCATCACGAGGTGCCCCGTACGCCTCTTCCTTGCAGGATGCCAACGCTCCGTCGTCGACGAGCACTGGTAGGAACAAAGCTGCCACTTCACTGTCATCGTTCAACCCTTTTTCCTCATGGGATCTTGACGATCCGTGGCTCCTGCCTTAAAGGGAGCCACTCAAGAAGGATCCGTCAACGACCCGACTATGAACTCTGCCCTTCCAGGTACATTGGGGTAGTAGAACTATCTTAGCAGGAAATAAGACTTCTTGGACAATATATGGACTGGGCTATTAACGCCATGGCTGCTTCCAAATCCGGTTCCGGGTCCGGTCTGACTGAATGGGGACTTACCGGGTCATTCCGAACTTGGAGGACCCGGCAAGTCCCCATTCAGTAAACCATTCCCCATTCCCATTGAGCCCACATAGGGCTCAATGGGAATGGGGAAGGCACTAATAATGGGCCCGCAAATTCAGACCAGCCGTTCCTGCTGGGACCCGCTAAGGGACCTCAGAATAGGGCGATAAGGGTTTACCGGCATGGGCATCCTTACCGGTGTCCGTAAACCCTTACCGCCCAACTCGGAATGACCCCCAAGTAGTGGTGAAAGCATGCAGGGCCTCCCACCCCTTAATTATTTCATGATACACAAGGAGAGCCTGTCCTACCGTTGAATTGACGGAAGAAACACTTCGATCCCTACGTACATGCAATACATGGTCCAAACTTTTTGAGTGAGTGGAAGAAGTGCTTATTGATACATTGCCTAGGCAACTATGGACAAACCAGTTTGAAAACTTACCAGCCTTATCAGAGGAAGAATCAGTAAATTTGACTGAGTATAAGAAATGCGTAAAGATGTTGGACAAACACTGAGAAAACTCTACGCATTGTTTTGGAGCAATTCCATTTCGGGAAGAGAAAGCAAGAGCCAAATGATTCAATAGAGCAATATGACACTGCTTTTGAGGGGGTTGGCATTGCTGTGTGACTTTGGAAACACTCTGCAGGAAAGGTTGCAAGACCAATTCATGCTTGAATGCAGTGACAGTAAAGTGAGAGAGGCTTTGTGGTTCAAGAACAATCCCTCTTTCGAAGAGGTTATTAGAGTTGTGAAGGAGGTTGTACACATGCACAAGTGTGTCAAGGAGCTAGAAAAGAGGGCTGATCCAGAGGTGAAGAAAAGGAAGAGACTGTACAGGCAATGGAAGTGTTGGCTGTGCACGTTAAAGAGGATAGAGAAAAAGAGGCAAATCAATAGGGAGATACCTGCCAAATTCAAGGTGAAAAAGGAAGAAGAGAGAAGGAAGAAGAATCTTTTCAATGTGATAGGATGTATCACTTTGCAAACAATGGCAAATCTCCAGGTCTCAAAGAACTGTGCAAGAAATACAACAGAAAGGGGCATTTGTGTACGGCCTGCTGTCGGAGCAGAGTGGAATCCACAGACTGTGTGGATGATTGGTGTGAGGAGCTGGATGTACGTATGTTGTGGAAGATATGTCAGACAACGTAGAAACCATCAAAAATGGAGATGCTGATGCCGTAAATCGCATGGTGGTGATTTAGATTGAAGGGAAGTACATAAATATGGTGATTGACTCAGGAGCCAAGGGCACACTAATGCCCAGAAAATTGTTTGGGAAACATATGAAGGGAAAACTAGTCTTGAACAAAGTCGACATCAAACCCATAGCTTATGGGGTAACACGCACCGATTTAATCAGATGGCTTTGGTCCATAATGGATAGGAATACCAAGGGGAAAGTATATGCGTCCAGCAAAGGGACCTAACCCATCTTGAGCTGTTCCCACCAGAAAAGATTAAGCAAAAAGCTTGATCCCAATGCTGAGGAAGCTGGAAGAAAGGGAGTCAAAGTTTGAGGACTATAATGTACAGCACCCCGTATTTAGAGATTAACTGGGATGCATAAAGAATTTCATGCATGAGATCAGAATGAAGGCAGGTTCTATTCCTGTGGTGCCAAAATTGAGGAATGTGCTCATCAATCTGAGGAATAAGGTAAAGAAAGAGTAAGAATGAATGGAGAAACAAGGAGTAATAGAGAGAACTGCTATATCGAAGTTTCTCCTTTGGTGGTTGTCACTAAAAATTGAGACTGTGTATTGACTTGTGTTCGCTAAAGACGTGCATTGTGCGGGACAGGCATCCTTTACCAAACACAATTTCAATTTTCCATTGGGCTTACGGACAACCACCAACGGTGGAACCCAGACCGATGAAAGCATCCTCTCTATTACTCCTTGTTTCTCCATTAATTCTAACTTTTTCTTTAGTTCATTCCTCATATTAATTAGAACATTCCTCACTTTATGCACCACGGGAATAAAACCTGCCTTCATTCTGATCTGATGCATCCTAGTTCATCTCTTACATTGTCTCAATTTCTTCCCCAGAAAACACAGCCTCCTTGGCATTGGGATCAAGTGTGATGCTTAATATTTTCTGGTGGGACAAGCACAATAAGGAATAGGTCCCTTTGCTGGAGGAATGCAGAAGGGGATGGTGGAATACCATTCTAAATTCATTCCGAATCTTGTTGCCAAAACACACAACATAAAGGAAGTTGGTGAAGAAGGGAGTGACATTCCAGTGGGATGTGGAATGTGAGTCTGAGTTTCAGGAGGTCAAGTTTGCTTTGAACAAAGCTCCTATCCTGACTAATTCCGATCCTATGAGAGAAGGAGATTATTGACCACTGATGCCAGAAATAATGGGTTATGAGCTGTTCTGTCTCAAAGAAGTGATGGGAGAGAATATACTATAGCATTTGCCTCCATAGTACTTAAGGATGCAGAAAATAATTACTCGATTATAGAGAAGGAGTTGTTGTTGGTGAAATGGGCGATTGATAAGTTCAGGCGCTTTTTGTGGGGTGCGAAAATTACTATTTGCTCTGCCCACAAGTCGTTGAAGGAGATAATGATTACAACGGGTTTAGACAAAGGGCCTCATCACGAGTTGGGCGGTAACGCAGGCGCTCATAGCGCTGGTGCTATCTGCCCTACCGCCAAACCCACCGGCGATATTAGCACCGGATCACGGGTTTGGCGGATTTGGAAATCCCCATTCCCCATTAGCCCATTCGGGAATGCCTCATTCCCCATTGGGCTCAAAGGGGAAATTTCGCGCTCATACCGCCGGCGGATTTCCCGCCAGCGGTATGAGCGTGAATTTTTGGCGGATATCCCCCCAGCTCAGAGCTGGGGAGAAATCCGCCGAAGCCCTGATTTGGCGGACCCTTAAATCCGGCAGTAATAGCGCTACCGCCGGATTTAAGGGTTACCGTCAAACTCGTGATGAGACCCAAAGTCTCTTTCAGAACAAGGAAATAGGTTTACAGAAGTGTAACTGGGATGTAGAGTACGTACCAGGTGTTTGGAATAAAGCATCTGATTGTCTTTCACATCTGGCTAATGGGGTAGAGGAACCAGATGTGAATGAGCATTGGGAGGAACAGATAATGCAGGTCGATCAGGAGGTAGTGTCAGAAGAGGAAAGGAAAGATGCCATGATTGCAGGTGCTGTTATGATGAATTTGAAAGAGAAGGTGGCAAGTGTTATGATGAGAGAATAGGTACAGAAAGGGATGTTGCCAGATGTTGTGACAATGATTTGAACTGCATGTGAAGGGATGCATGATTTTGAGAGGTGACAAGTTGTTTCCTCTTGTGGGAGTAAGGAATACATTTCAATTGGTAGCACCAGGAGGACATCAGGGAATGTCCAAGAATAAACAGTTGATAATGCAAGTATATTGATGGCCAGGGTTGCCAGTACAGGTAGAAAGATTAATAAGAGAATGTAATGTGTGTGAGAACTCTGCCAAGAGGTTCACCAGCAGAACCAAACCGATGATGTTAATGACTGTTCCATTGATACCCTGGAAAAGTGTGGGACTGGACATTGTGGGTCCTGTGAGAAGCCAAGACACTCTAAAATATTGTATAGTCTTAGTGGATTTGTTGTCTCGATGGGTAGAGACATTGTGGGTACAGAATATATGTACTAGTGATATCATTTGTTTTCTGGACACCCTTTTTAAGAAGGAGGTATATCCCTCTATACTTTTGATGGACAACGGGGTGCAGTTGGTGTCTGTGGAGATGGAGACATTTCTGAAAGGGAATGGCATATAGCATCGCACCAGTGTGGTTTACCATATAGAGACAAATGGTATTGTGTAACGATTCAACAGTGTCATTAACGAGAGTATCCGGTGTGCTATTTTGGAAGGGAGAGATTGGAGGAAGGCGGCTGATGATATAGTAGTAGCTTATAGGTGTACACCCCAATCTGCCATAGGTGTATCTCCCTTTGAGATGCTCGGAGGGAGAAAGCCCAATACCACAGTCCGTCCCCCGTGGTTGGGTAGGGCTAAGTTATGCAAGATTGATCTTCATACTTTCAGGGAGCAGGTTAAGAAGGGACAAGAGGATAATAAAGTTCCTTTTGATCAGAGAAAGGCTACCAAGAAAAACGTTGTTGGTGTAGGATATTGGGTACGAATAAAGCTTCTTCCTGGAAGGAGGAAAGCAGGATTAATGAGCCTATCAAGGTTGTGTAGAGCTTGTATGGTGCTGTAAAAACCTTGGATGGTTGAGTTTGGAATGTGAATAGAGTGTGCAGGAGGTCGGGAGTGAGTAGTGTAGGAAGAGGAACTTCGTGAGAAGAGGTAGAAAGGGGTGAATGGAAGAATGATGGAATGCAAGAGGGAATGTCGCAAACCTAGTTACTTGAGGGAGTATGTGAAGTGAATGTGCCAAGAGGAATGTAGGATTTGTGAATCTGCTAATGCGCATACATGTGTGAATATTTGTTATTTGTGCTATAAGGTTCTGTACATAGTTATCCAAAATGAATGCATTGGTTACCAAGTTGTTATCCTAGTTATGAGGGTATGTACATAGTTCATGCCATGTTATTTGTTGGGTCACAAGGAAGGGAGGTGTGTAACGTTCTGTCCTATGGAAGGAATATGGAATGTGGAAGGGTGAAATGAGAGGTGGTTGCAGAGAGAGGTTGTAAAAGGAGTCAGTGGGGCGTACAGCACTTACCAAATAAAGAAGTCAACTCACAATACTGAGTCCAGCTACTTATTTCACAAATGTAAAAAGTGATATTGTGACAGGTACAATGTCAACGTGTCCACACTGCATTCAACCATAACAATCGGAGTCACATTGGGAGGGTTAAGGGAAAGTAGGTGGAGTGTGTGCTGCAGTATAAAACGTTGAAGAATTAATTTACTCATGTGCTTCATCAAATGGATGGATCGCGGAGCTGCGGGCATGTACACAGGTGAAGCATTTATAACACAGCAGTGCCAGCATCCTGCTTGCATCCAAGAAGGGGTGGGCGTGGTTGACTTTAGGACATTTTAGGAAACATGTCCATTCCCTGAATAGGCAGGGCTAAAATCGAGGGACCACGAGAAGGGTCGGCGTCCGCCCACATTTGGTGAGGGCGAATGCTGTTCTTCCTGTGTTTTTAGGAAATGTTAAAAAATACATCATTTCCTTCACACATCTTTCTTCCTTTTCCGTTGCAGGATCTTAAACTCAGGTTGCGTGGTTGAGGTTGAAACTCAACGCTTTTAGCCGCAAGACCAGAGGAGGTGTGCATTGAGACGCACTAAAATGTCTCCAATGTTCACTTCATGTGACGTCACTTTCCCATACATGTGTCACAGTACCCCAACTTTTTGATTTTGATTTAGGACTCGAGCCCTGAAGTAGGGGCGGATTTTAGAAAGGCGCTCATTTTTGGGGAGAATCCTGGTGGCACAGAGGCTGCGGGTATGTCCCAAAACTATGTTTCAGAAGTCAGGAGTTGTGAGTTCAAGGCCCAGGAAGGCTTCAGTTTATAGCCAGTGTGGAGAAAATAAAATACGTAAGCACAAAGATTTGTAAACGTATTTTATCTATAGAGGTTGGGTGGACAGGGTGTTGCTAGGTCTGGAAAAGATCAGGAGCTAAGCTAATGTCGGGAATGGCGGGATTTAAGGCTAGCTATAGCCTTTTGGTTGTAGTTCCTGAGCTTCTATCCGGGGCTACAACCAAAAGACGTGGGGCTATAGCCCCCTTTGCCCCCCCCCCACCCCCTGAGCAACGACTCTGGGACTGAATTGAAATGAGAAGAGTTTCTTACAGACTGCCCATTTTAAAGGCCAGTAGGTGTGAGGTGGTCATCAAATGGCGGCTGTATGTATCCCATACACTGGGTGTAACAGGAACACATCGAAGATGCAGAGCCAATGCAGTAAATGCCATATTCAAGCACCACACACATTCTGGTTATTATTTAAACGGATGTTTTAGGGCAGATGTGTTTTCACAGAACAGACGTTGGCGCCGTCTATGCAGCTTTCCGTCTTCCGCTTCCCCGCTAGCGCGTTGCAGCTGCTCACTGCTAACTCCAGAGGTTCCATTTATCATCCAGGAGGCAGAGGTTGCAGTTTCCCGCCCTTTTCTGCCACAGGAGGGGCTGGCGCCACCTGCTGCTGGAAGGACAGAACCCCAGAGGGGCGGCAGATACAACTGTACTTTGTATCAGCGTCCTGGTTCTGCCAGCACGAGCAGGCCATCCTATTAATCCTGCTCTACCCAGTTCTGTCCCTGCACGTTGTATCCTGGAGTGCGGGGGGATATTGTAATGCTCAGGGAGCTACTGCGGGCCAGCAGCTGTGACGCGCGCCTTGGTCTCAGCCTTTGTCTTTAGAAAGTGAATGAAAGCAGCAAAGCCCAGAGGGATGAATGGGGCGATGAGGATTGAGGTATGAAGGTTCATTGCAACCTTCTCACGTCTACTCTCACACTGTTTCTTCCAGGGTCGGACTGGGTCATAACATTGTCTCGGGCACCAATGAAACTGGCAATTCATGCCTTATGTGCCAGACTATTTGGGTAGTACCCAAGGTGGAGTGTTCTGATAACATGTGATGCAAATTGTGCATTTTAAAGAATATTTATACAGCAACACTGGTCAAAACGACTAGCCGCAAAGTGAAGTAACTTATCAAACTGTCCCACATGGGCCGCAACAGTGGCCAACTTTGACCCAAAAAACTGGCCCACGCTAGCATTTGGCATTTTTGGTTCGGGCATTGGCCTATTGCGCTATAGGCTAGTCTGAGCCGGGTGTCTTCATGGGATCACCCTTTTGTACACAAAAGAGGCAGAATCTCCTTGACTGGGGAACTAACCACACATGAAGGCACAACAACCTTATTTGATGGCACATTGTTCTCCATGGGTGGTTCCAACATTTGACAGATTGATGCTACAGTTTCCCTGTACCAATGAAATGAGGAGAGTGGATGTCTGAACAATATGACCAAGCAGGGATGGCGCCAGGGCCTTTCAGCATTTTCAAGTGAAAGGGGTCTTGAGCCTTAGGTGGGGCCCCAACAACTGCCCCCATGTTTGCCAGTCATTAGTTGCATAACACTGCAATAGTTTCTTTTCCATAATATTTTCATTCTGGGCCTTTAAATGTGCGCTTTGCAGCGCTCACGTTACAAAATCCATTTGCTGCAGCCCTTCAGGCCGCCACTAGGGCTGCAGCAAATTAATTTTGTAATACAAGCACTGAAAAGCACACATTTAAAATCAAAAATACACCCAGAGCTTTTAACTGCTAGCTTTATTCCTTTGTCTCCATTATAATGTATGCACCCCGCGGTGCCTCAGACTGTCTTCCGCTCTAAGCAAAGAGTGCCTCCAACCATCATGTTGAAATCGGGCCCCGCACATATACAGCCCTGCCTGTGACCACGCTATGGTGCACAAGTGTGAGTGGCACAATAATCTTTTTGCACGGTGGATAGATCATTTTTCCACCCCCTCACTGTGTGGTGCTATTAGCAAATGTAGGAAGATTGGAATAATGTCTCAGGAAAAAACAGTAATCTCAATGGATGGTATCAAATCAATCATGGAGGAAGGGTATGGAAATATCTTAAAACAACTTTCTTTTAAATGTGCATGTGATGATCTCAAACTGCACAGATGGAATCCACTGAGTTTTCACGTTTTTTCAGCATATATCTTGACCTCTACTATGGCGTTAGCACCCCGTTCCAAAGGCTGGAACGGGGCGTAATGGGCCAGCAGCCCGAGTATAACGATGGCTGTATAACGTTGGCACCAGGACGTTACCCACCATTCCAGCTCTTCCCGGCATTCCCGGGGTGCTAAAAAAGAGGAAATTCATTCATTGAACAGGATGCAGCGCGTGTCCCGTTCAATGAATGAAAATCCTTTGCTAAAATGGCCACCATGGTTGTGGAAGCCAGAGCCTCTCTTCCATTACCATGGCAATCTGGAGCAGTGAGCGGTAGGGCGAGCGCAGCAACATTCAGGTAAATGGGGTGGTGAAAAATGTGGGTTTGCCCCTTTAAGGGCATGCACGCGATGGAGTGATGTGCACTCCGTCGCATGCTGATATAAATAAACGGGGCGTTCCCGGCGGCCGCAGAGCCACCGGGGAGCCCACACGAACAGCACAGCGTCTCCATGTTTTATGTCTATGGGAGTGTGGGGCTCACAATGCGGCGGTCATTGCACACCGCTAACAGTGGTGACGAAAGTCGGATTACTTACTCGGGACAGGCGGTGAACCTCGAAAGGTGCGCAATGATCAGATGTGAGGCGCACCTTCCGAAATATGCCGCGGAGAGGGGAGTGACATACGCGGTCGGTGGCCATTTTGCATAATAGGCCCTGGGAGGTCACAGCTCCACAACGAAGCGACGGTGATCCATCCAAGCCTAATTTGTGGACAATCCAGTAGCGGATAGCTACTAGAAGCAGCATGTGCCATTTTTATAGTGATTCCTTCGCTGTTTCACTGAGTATTTGGGTGTGGAACCAAAGAGGCCTGCTGTGTTTATATTTTGGGGCCCACCCTGCTCAATTTTTGGATCCTCTACTTTACCTGGCTACCTGATCTCCTACATTGTAGAACTGCTCGTGCCTCACTGCACCTGAGGAACTTTGGCATCTGTGGGTCTGCCAGTGGCCACATCCAAGACCATCTACTGCAGAGGAATACTGTTTGGTGTGGTGGTGAGTTGCGGCCCCATTTTCTCCACATCCCTGGGGTGCCTGTGCGCTTGCCACCATGAGCCAAGGACAAGCTGCGGCCGCTGCCCAACAGCCAGCCGCTCCTGCAGCAGCCCAACAGCAGCCACCCATCCTGCCACCAAGACCTTTACCCAACCACCTGGCGCCCTACAGCCAATGCCTGAGTTTGATGTCTTGGGCACTCCATCGAGTCTGGGGCCGAGGTGGAAGAAGTGGATGGAAAGGTTAGAGATGTACTTCAGGGCCACAATGGAAACTAGTGGTGACAGTAAGTTGGCCACTCTTGTATAATGTGCAGGCCCTGCGGTACATGAAATATTCCTGTCCCTGCAACCAGCTGATGGGTCATATGCAGCTGCGAAGGATGCGCTCCACAATCATTTTCTGCCCATGGCGAATGCAGATTATGAACATTTCCTGATGGAGGCTGCATCCAAAAGGATGATGAGACTCTAGATGTATTCTATGGGAGGCTACGCAGGCTGGCAGTACCATGTGCATGGAATGACCCAGACACCAAGGTTCAAAACCAACTCATTCAGGGGTGTGTGTCTGGCAAACTGCGCCGTCAAATCCTGCGAGAGCCGGGCATCACCCTTCCCCGCATCCTAGAACTAGGGAGGTGCCATGAGGTCTCTGAACTGCGGGCAACCAGAATTGAAGCCGGAGTGCGCCCCAGTAAGGCAGACGATATCTGCGCAGTTGTCAGGGTCCGAGGGTCTAGACGCCTGGCGGGTGGACAAGGACTAAGAGGACAAGCAGTGAACAACTCGTGCCTGAAATGCGGATACGATCTCCTGCACCCAGCGGAGTGCCGGCCATTGGAAATATGTGTGGCCGGTGTGGGGGAGCTGACCACTATGCCGGATGTGTCGGGCCGTAACTCTAACAGTGGTTCCCAGAGGGCCCGTCCGGGCTGGTGTTTTCCGCCCCAGAGATCGTCTAACGTCACCGAATTGGACCAAGGGGATGAGGGTGCCTCTCCTGAGGGTGACGAGGAAGAAGAGGAGGACGAAAATGTGTTCTTCGTGTCTAGAGTGGGTGTCTTGAAGTCTAACTCCAAGAGACAGCCCAGGTGCAACGTGATGGTGAACGGGGACTCAATACCAATGCTGGTGGACACCGGTGCTTCAGTTAATGTGATGGCCAGGGAGAACTATGACACTATGCAATCTCCACCAGCCCTGGCTGCGCCGAAGGTGCATTTCTTCACTTTTGGGGGCGACCAGCCAATCCCCGTAGATGGTGTGTTGGCAAGTGTCAAGTATGGAAATACATCAGTCCGGGCCAGGTTCTACGTTACACTGGTGAGCAACAAGACCCTGCTGTGCTCTGCTGCGGCAGAGGCCCTGGGCATCGTGACATTTGCATATTCTGTATGCCTGGACGACATACAGGTGCTACTGGGCAAGCATGCTCCCTTGTTTGAAGGCATAGGACAGATGGTGGGTGAACCTGTACGGCTACATATAGATGAGTCCATTCAACTAGTGGCACTCAAACATCGGCGAGTGCCCTTCCAATTTAGAGACCTGGTGGACCAGGAACTGGATAATCTTGTTGGCTTAGACATCATCGAAAAGGTGGAGGGCCCCACCCCGTGAGTATCTCCCATTGTAATCGCCCGCAAGCCCAAGCAACCCGACGCAGTTAGAATTTTCGTGGATATGCGCCTCCTCGTCAAGGCCATAAAGAGGGAACGGCACTTATCCCCCACCATTGACGATATTATAACAGAACTGCAAGGGGCGAAATTCTTTTCCAAGTTGGACCTCAGAGCTGGGTACCATCAAGTGGTCCTGCACCCAGAGTCACGTTACATAACAACGTTCACCACTGTTAGACGCTCCTCTGCACATCAGAACACTGCTAGCACCTCCACAACACCTTCCCCGGGTTCCCACACTACTCCCCCCAGGTTTCGAGAGCTCCGTACCGGGTACAATTTACGTGCCCGGTTGCAGCCCTTCCTGCATTGGCAGTTGCCATAGAGAGCACACAGCAGAAGGGGCGGCAGAACGCTTCCGCATCGAACAATCGTCCGCTCACGTGATTCAGAACGGCATTTCCCACATGACGGTGGAAGGCGTCACGTGACCAGGAAGCGTACAGTACATAACGCTTGATGCTCGGAGCACTCACCGCTTCTCAGCTGTCTTTTGACTCTGTTTGGCGCTACGTCTGGACTTTGCTCTTCTGTTTACCTTGACTTTGGATTACTCACCTGGACTCCCTCGGATTATCCTTTGTACCTTTGCTTGGAACTGTTGACTCATCGCTGAACCTTGGCCTGTCCCTGAACTGCTTTCGGATCATCCCTTTAAACTTGGTTTGCCTTCACTACGCCATTGCCCTTTGGGGACTCACGCTACGCCTCCAGCCCTTGGTTCAGGTGGGCTGTCCTGTATCCACGTGTGACTCCGGTCCCTGTTGTTCTGGGGACTGCCTCTCATCTGAGTCTCGAACCTCCCTCACTAGGTCTCCCGGGTTTTCCAACCACCGGATAGGTAAGATTATTCAGACCCTGTGATTCTTGTATTCTATTATATTTGCCTGGTACTTAACCCCGTTCTTTCTGCAGCAGCATCGGTGTTCCTGAGGTTCCGTGGATCCGGGAAGCAACATCTCCCACCTGTGGCTCCAAAGGTTGCACAGCGGGGTTCATTTGGTTCCCCTGTGCGTCACTTGGGGACGGAGGTATCAACGGTCTACACGACACTCAAGTCAGAACAGACTGAGAAGCCGTATAGTCGTGTTGAACAATGCAGGGGTCCACGGAAGAACCCATAGCTGCTTTAGTACAGGCAATCACAATATTAAGGGCAGATATGGCCGCCGCAAACACCGTGATTCATCAAAGGTTAGATTCCATACAGAGTGTCCAGCATTCCCTCCCTGCAGACTCTGAATTCGGGGATGCGGCCTCTCCAGCCAAGCCTCCTCCAGTGGCAAGTACCCCAGCCCCAACCCCGGTGGTCCTTCCAGCCCCTTCTCCCCTGGCTGCTCCTGAACGTTACCAAGGCGACCCCAAGAAGTTCAGGACCTTCATCAATCAGTGCAAGTTACACTTCCTGTGCAGACCTCTGGCCTTCCCCAACTACACTGCTAAAGCGGCCTTTACCCTGTCTCATCTGGCCGGAACAGCTACCACTTGGGCTAATCCTTTACTGGAGAAGAATAGCCCGGTTCTCTATGATTTTGACCTACTAGTTACAGAGATGTCCCGAGTCTTCGATACCCGACACAAGGCACAATCCAAGGACCTGGAGCTGTTAGAACTAACCCAGGGTAGAGGGACCTTGATAGACTACATCACCCGCTTCAATCAATTGGTCGCCGAGACATCATGGCCAGAAAGCAAGCGGGCGGTCGTCTTCTATAGAGGGTTGAGTAATCCAATGAAGGATGCCTTATCAGTGGTCCCCTCCGTGCCCACTCAGTATCAAGAACTAGTGGATCTTGCCCTGCAGGTAGATGCACGTCGCTCAGAGCGCAGGGCTGAGTTGGGTTTTTCCCACCCTACAGCGGTCACTACTCCCGCCTCCAGCACTGAGGAACCCATGCAAGTGGGAGGGTTACGTAGTCCCATCACGACATCCGAGAGAGAACGTAGGAGGGTGGATAATGCATGCTTTTACTGTGGCATCACGGGACACTATGTTAAGGAATGCCCCAGACGTCCCAAGAAGACCCAGGTTTTTCGGACAGCTCGACCCTAGACCCGAAGACCAGGTCGAGCTTCCAGTTCTCATCTCCGGGTGCCTCTCCTGCTTTTGCTCGTGTTCAGCCCATCTCTGTACAGGCCACTCTTTGTCCCTCTGCGGGTATCTCCCACGCAGTCATGATCATCATCGACTCTGGTGCCATGGGGAACTACGCAGACATTGCCTTAGCCCATTCTCTCAATCTGCCTTTAGTGTTGAAAACTCGACCCGAACCGGTTCAGGCTGTAGACGGCACTGCCCTATTCTCTGGTCCCGTTAGGCATCAAACTGCCCCCCTCTTATTGACTATACAAGACGTTCACACAGAGACGCTAAGTTTTGACCTGATTACCACACCCCAGTTCGGTATCATATTAGGGATACCCTGGTTGCGTGAGCACAATCCTCTCATTAATTGGCAAACAGGCACGGTCCTCTTTGAGTCAGATATCTGCCAGAACTATTGTCTCCCAGCCCATCAGGAAGCAGATACCCCATCACGGGCCCTGGGAGCTCTCGCTCATCTCACACTAAATGACGGTGGATCAATGGTTATGAATTCCCATACTGTTGGAGGGGTGGTTAGCGGAATTCCCCCTGAGTACAAGACATTCGAATCAGTGTTCGATCACAGTTCTTCCGAGGTGCTTCCCCCACACCGGCCATATGACTGCCTGATTGAACTAATCCCGGGTTCTGTCGTTCCTTTGGGCAGGATCTATTCTCTGTCCCCCTCGGAAGAACAGGCTCTGAAGCAGTATGTCCAGAATGCCCTACAACTAGGCCACATCCGCCCCTTTACTTCACCAACAGCAAGCCCTATTTTCTTCGTTCCCAAGAAAGAGGGGGATCTACATCCCTGCATGGATTACCGGCGCCTCAATGCCATCACTAAAAAGGACAGGTATCCAATCCCTTTGATCACCCCCCTCCTGGACCGCTTATCCCATGCCTCCGTTTTTACCAAGCTGGACCTTCGGGGCGCGTACAACCTAGTGCGCGTCCGCGAGGGCGATGAGTGGAAAACGGCCTTTTGCACCCGTTACGGGTTGTACGAATACCTAGTCATGCCCTTCGGCCTATGCAACGCCCCGGCCACGTTCCAGAGTTTTAAGAATGACATATTCAGGGACATTCTGGACGTGTACATGGTTGTTTATTTGGACGACATCCTGATCTTTTCGCGAGATCTTGATGACCACGTGCAGCATGTCCGGGAGGTCTTATCCCGTCTAAGGAAACATTTGCTGTTTGCCAAACCCGAGAAATGTCAGTTCCATAAAACGTCTGTAGAGTTTCTGGGCTTCCACATCACCCCTGGGGCCCTGTCCATGAACGAATCCAAGGTGAGGGCGGTCTTAAAATGGCTCGCTTTGTCCCCTGTAAGGGGATCCCTTCGGCCCCGGTCCTGGCTGATTTGTTTTTTTAATCAGTTTTCTCGTTGTTTGGGCTCCCTTCTGTCCTTATCTCTGACCAAGGGTCGCAATTCAAGTCTCGTTCTTGGAGAGCTTTGACTAAGCTGCTTGGCATCGATACCAGGTACTCCTCGGCCTATCACCCCAAGACTGATGGGCAGACTGAAAGGACGAACCAATCTATGGAGCAGTATCTCCGGTGCCTTATCTTACATCAGCAGTCCTCCTGGTTGAGTGTTTTACGGCTTGCCGAGTTCGCCTATAACAACGCGGCTCACTCTGCTACGGGTCTCTCTCCTTTCTACGCCCTCTATGGCCAACACCCCAAGGTCTTGCCCGTCCCTGATGCTTCTGTCTCTTTGAATCCTACGGCCACTGCTTGTCTTAGGGATCTGTCTGCTGTTCATGCTCGTACTCTGGTCCATCTTACTGAAGCAAAGGCCTCCATGAAGTCCCGTGCTGATGGCAAGCGCTTGGCTGCTCCTCCCCTTGCGGTGGGTTCCCGGGTGTGGTTGTCTTCCCGTCACCTTCGCCTGGTTGGTTGTCGGAAACTTCTGCCTCGCTTTGTTGCGCCGTATGTGATCTCCCAGGTTGTGAATCCAGTGGCTTTTCGCCTGGTTCCCCTGAGCTCTTGGCGCATCCACCCCGTTTTTCATGTCTCCCTTCTCAAGCCTTGCCCTGATTCCTCCCGTCTCCGTGCCCCGGTGGCCCCGGTGTCTCTGGCCTCCCCTGATGTCTTTGAGGTGTCGGCTATTCTGGGTTCCTGTTGGTTTAGGGGTGGGCTCCAGTATTTGGTGGACTGGACGGGTTATGGCCCGGAGGAGCGCTCTTGGGTTTCTGTCCTGGACGTTAACGCTCCTCGGTTGGTGTCCCAGTTCCATCGGGATCACCCGTCCTGCCCACGGGGTCGTGGGCCGTTGGGGGGGGGCTATGTTAGATGCTCCTCTGCACATCAGAACACTGCTAGCACCTCCACAACACCTTCCCCGGGTTCCCACACTACTCCCCCCAGGTTTCAAGACTCACGTGATTTGGTTGCCCCAAAGGACTGAAAGCTCCGAACCGGGTACAATTTACGTGCCCGGTTACAGCCCTTCCTGCATTGGCAGTTGCCATGGAGAGCACACAGCAGAAGGGACGGCAGAAAGGTTCCGCATCGAACAATCGTCTGCTCATATGATTCAGATCGGCGTTTCCCACGTGATGGTGGAAGGCGTCACGTGACCAGCAAGCGTACAGTACATAACGCTTGATGCTCGGAGCACTCACCGCTTCTCAGCTGTCTTTTGATTCTGTTTGGCGCTACGTCTGGACTTTGCTCTTCTGTTTACCTTGACTTTGGATTACTCACCTGGACTCCCTCGGATTATCCTTTGTACCTTTCCTTGGAACTGTTGACTCATCGCTGAACCTTGGCCTGTCCCTCAACTGCTTTCGGATCATCCCTTTGAACTTGGTTTGCCTTCACTACGCCATTGCCCTTTGGGGACTCACGCTACGCCTCCAGCCCTTGGTTCAGGTGGGCTGTCCTGTATCCACGTGTGACTCCGGTCCCTGTTGTTCTGGGGACTGCCTCTCATCTGAGTCTCGAACCGCCCTCACTAGGTCTCCCGGGTTTTCCAACCACCGGATAGGTTAGATTATTCAGACCCTGTGATTCTTGTATTCTATTGTATTTTCCTGGTACTTAACCCCGTTCTTTCTGCAGCAGCATCGGTGTTCCTGAGGTTCCGTGGATCCTGGAAGCAACATCTCCCACCTGTGGCTCCAAAGGTCGCACAGCGGGGTTCATTTGGTTCCCCTGTGCGTCACTTGGGGACGGAGGTATCAACGGTCTACACGACACTCAATTCAGAACAACCACGCACCGGGGGATGTACAGATATAAAAGACTGAGCTTTGGGATCTCCTTGGCAGCCAAGGAGTTCCAGAACATCATCAGAGGGGCACTTTGCGGACCTGGAGGGGAACCTCAACATCAGCGATGACATTCTGGTGTACGCAAAGTCAGAGGCCGAACACCTGGCACACCTAGCTAAGACATTAGAGCGCCTTCGCTCGCTGAGACTCACTTTGCACGGGGACAAATATGAGTTTCTCAAAACCACAATTGAGTTTTTCGGATTTGTCTTTAAGGCGGATTGCGTGTCACCTGATTCGCGCAAGGTGAGAGAAATAAAGGAGGCCAGACCACTAGAGAATGTAGCTGAGGTGAGGAGCTTTCTGGGTATGGTCACGTATTGTGGCCGCTTCATTCGGAACTTGGCGTCCCGCTCCAATCCGTTGAGGACCCTAACAAAGAAAGACCCTACATGGCAGTGGGGGCCGCTCGAACAGGCAGCCTTCGACGACATCAAAGGTGCCCTTGCTGCTGAGTACACTATGGCGTTTTTCGACCCGGGGCTTCAAACTGAGATCATTGTGGATGACAGCCCCTATGGCCTGTGGGCGGTTCTCACGCAAGTTGGGAATAACCAGGAGGTCCGCCTGATAGCCTACGCCAGTAAGGTGCTCTCCGAGACCGAGCAGCGGTACTCGCAAATCAAGCGAGATGCCCTGGCTGTGCTGTGGGGCTTCAGGCACTTCCACCTGTACATCTTGGGGAGACCTGTTACTGTTATTACGGACCACAAGCCCCTGCTGCCCATAATGGCTGGCTCCTCGTCCAAACCACCAGTGAGGATAGAGCGTTGGATGTTCACGCTCCTCGAGTATGGAGTATCGCTGATCTACTGCCCAGGAAGCAACAACACTGCTGACTACCTCTCCAGACACCCGAGAGGGGGCTCCCAATCATCCACGTTGGCAGAGGAGGCAGATGAGCACATCTGGCTGGTTATTAAAATGGCCATCCCAAACTCAATGCAGCTGGAGGAACTGGAACACACGCCAAAGAGCGATGAGTGTTTTGGAATTCTGAAGTCAGCAATGGAAAAAGGTGCCTGGAAAACCTTATTGGAAGCCTTAGGCCGGAGGACAAATGAGGCGAAGGTTGCACTGGAGCAACTCTGGAGGGTGTGGGGGAAGAACTGACATTCTCGGACTCGGGTCTCCTGTTGAGAGGAGATAGGATTGTGGTCCCCCAGGCCAAAGTTCAGCAAATTATTGCCCTGGCGCACCAAGGCCACCAAGGAGCCCCGAACACGAAGGCTCGCCTCAGGCAAAAGGTGTGGTTTCCTGAAATAGAAAGAAGGGCACGGACCGAAATGGAAAATAACAGAAGAGGTCTAAGGCCACCTAGAATTACCCCTGGGGATGAAGTGTTAATGAGGAATCGTCACCCGCAGGGCAAGCTGTCTCTTACTTATGAACCGGCTCCGTTGGACGTGGTGGCAGTCAAGGGCTCTACGGTGACCGCGACCGACGGAACAGCATCGGTTACCAGAAACGCCAGCTTCTTTAAGAGGCTGGGAGAGCCTAGGGCTTTGACCATGGAGGACATGGACCCAGAGGAAGCACCGGACAAAGGAGGGGGTCGTCCCTCGCAAGTGGAGTCTCCGGCCCGTGGTGGGCTAGGGGAAGGGACACCAGCCAGAGAGGCAGGCAGGAGGTACCCCCTGAGAACAGGGCGTGGGAAACCTGCCCGTCTTACGGACTATGTGACGGACTGAGATGGCGGTGCTGTGCGGTAAAGACTTTGATGCCGTTATGTGGGGTGCCATCTGGGGATCCAGGGTGGGCACCAATAAACGGGGGACTGTTGGGTTTTGTTAATGTGTGCTGTTAATGTGTGTTAGTTTAGATCCTCTCTTTTCAGTTTGTTGTTATGGAAAAGGAGGAGAGTAGCGTTGCCCTTTTAAGGGCATGCACGCGATGGAGTGATGTGCCCTCCATCGCGTGCTGATATAAATAAACGGGGCGTTCCTGGCAGCCGCAGAGCCACCGGGGAGCCCCCACGAACAGCACAGCGTCTCCGTGTCTTGTGTCCATGGGAGTGGGGGGCTCACGGTGCGGTGGTCACTGCACACCGCTAACAAAAAAGATGTTAAAATAAAATAAAAAATGCAGGGTGGGCGATAAATGGGGCCCACGGCAGGGGAGGCAGTCTATGCGTTCCGTGTAACACAGGCTAAGATCACAGATTTCAGCCCACGAGCCGCGGATCCTGATTGGCTGCACCTTCTGCCCCCGCAGCTTATCAGTGTTGAAGTGTTGCCAAAGCCTCCTGTGTTTCTATGTAAATGAATGCACATGCCCGGGTGCAGTTTTTAATCACAATGGAATCAAGCATTAAAGATGTATTTTCATGTTTGTAAACTACACAAGAAATGTGACGTTTTTCAAGCATCCTATGAAAATGTGCATGCATTTCACGTAGAAACACGCCTCTTTGAATACGGTGTGCTCCTGTGTTTAATAAAACATGAGTGCTGGCGTGGCTCAGCCCCAAGTACTGAGCGTTGTTCTAGGAGGAATCCAAAAGAGAATCTTGTGGATAACCAGGCCACCGTCCACCCTAGGCTAAGACCAATGGCCTTTTGATTTACCCTGGGTAAATTGACAGGGATATACCCACAGGCAATTACATTTGAGCCACCTTGACTTTGAACACAAGTGTGCAGTATGAGTTGACAACTTCAAAACCACCTCTCCCAAAATCTGAATCATGGCACATTGCTAAAAAAGGGCAGAACCAAGTAAGTTGAGGCAACGCTAATTTTGACTTCATTAGCCATGAAGGTGAACTTACCAGGAAGCCAGACCAGAGTGCCATATGCTGCCACGATGGCAGGGACTCAAAGAAGAGCTGATGTCGACTTGGCTGCAGAGAAGTTGGTGTGGTAGCAGGGGTGTACTTTGAGCCAAAAGAAACCCTGGAAATAATTTGCAAAGTGGCCCCATATTGCACATTCACATTTTCATCAAACTCAACTCTTTTCCTGTGGGAAAATGTCGGAATACCACACTAAAGAGATGCAGGGTGCAGATATGCCTACCGGGAAATCTCTAGAGTTCCCTATCGGCCAGTTCACCCCTGTTTACCTGGGCTGGATGAGGCAACTTCCCAACTTGAGCTCCTTGAAGGCAGATACAGCTGTTTATCCACCCCCCCCGCCCCCGCCGGCTTCATTGTGCAACATATTTTTGCCCACACCATTCATTTACTGGTGAAATTTCTCACAAATGATGTTTGCGGTTAAAAATCATCACACCCATGTATGGGCCTAAAGTAGTCCCCAGAAATACCATTGTGCTGAAGAATTGAGAAGCATAACCCCATATGCAAAGTGTAATGCTTGCTAAAGTACATTCAGTAGAACATAAATGGGCACAATCCCATTTGAAAAGAATTTCACTGGCTAAATGTACATTTAGCAAAAACAAAATTTGTTAAGAAAAACTGAACAGAAGGAATATGTAACCTGATATTGTTTAAAAGTCTGTCCTATTAACTGTAATATTGTTACCTATTTTCTATTATTGAAGGTGCCTTGTTATTCGAAGATTAATTATTGATTGTAATTTCGACTTTTATTTTACTATTTTATAAATAATGTTGTAATGTTGTACAAAGATCATGTTCATCAATAATATAATTAAGAAAAGAAAATACATTTGTGGGCATTTATTCACACGTAGCGTGCATTATGTAGGTGGAATCCAGGGTTGCACAAAACACAGGCATAACTGCTGAACCCATTTGCATGCATTAATAATGGCCGAACCCCAAACCCTCACCCATAATGATAGGCTCACAACTTGTTTCAAGTGTTGGCAATAAAAAGGCCGTAGGATTTTATTGTACAGATATGGGTTATGACAATAACAATATCACATATCATGATGGTATCCTACTTTTGGGCACCGGGTCCTGAGGTTACCCCCTCAGACCCGTGCCGCCTTCTTGTGTCCCACGACCTGTTGTGGGCACCGTACAGTGCCTTGTACTTCTTTTTGTTCTTCTCCACTTTTGTAGGATGGGTGGGTTCTGTGGTAAAGAAGCAAGAATATTTGGAAGACACTGAGTAAACAGTGAACCTCCTGTTTGCTTGGGTCCCCGTTCAGGGTCCACAAACAGATTGTGTTTACTCTGAGCATGCTGCTCTCATTTATAGGACCCAGGGAGGCCCTGGGTCTTTGTTGTGTATGTGGTGGGGGCCGCTGTTGTCGCAGCCCCCGGCTGGATAGCCGACTGTCTGACCCCCTGGTGGGGGCAGATCTTTGAACCTGGGCCCTGCGGATGTTGTTTCCTTATGGCGCTTTAGCACCTTGCTGTTTGGAGGAAGGGTGCGATGACTGTTCGCACCTTACCCTTCCGTGGCTTTTGTGCTGCCGAGACTGCGTGTCTTTGTAGCTGGGGGGAAGGAGAGGAGCAGGCGCGGGGGGTTGGGGCTGCCCCTCTCCCAGCTGCCGATGGTAACAGCAGTTACCCTGCCTCGCTTGTGGGATGCCCATGCAGCATTGCCCAACACTAGGATGAGCCTGGCTACTCCTTTCACTTGGCGACTGTCAATTAGTGTTTGTGTTTTGGGATATGGCTCCTAGGAGGACAAAATTTGGTGAGGTGTAGGTGGCGTGCCTCATATGCTACATACTAAATTACATGCCATAGATGCTGGAGTGAGGTTCCCTCCTCCCAGTGAAGAAGACATTATGGGACATGGTGGTGATGAAGACTGGTCAGAAACCACAAAAAGGCCCTTCTTCTGTGGGCTGATGTCTCGGGAGGATAGCTCAGTGGCAACATGCTTGCCTTGGAAGCATAAAGACGACACCAAGCATCACAGGTTGGATCCCCTGGTCCGTGCTTATAAACCTCTGAGTATTAAGAGTGTTATAAATAACCACATTATATCTTGATGTGCTGCAAGGTGCAGGTATGAGAGGATGTGAAACACAGGCTTTCAACAAGAGCATAAGGCAGTGGCAGGTTAGAGGGATTCAACTGTGAAATGTGTCATATTTAAAAGTTAACTTATTTTTTTAAACTAGACTAGTCTAAACCCTCTAGACTCTAAAGGTAAACACTAAACGCTAAACTCTAAAATCCGAGCTCTGTCTGAAAACCGTTAAACTCTGTCGAAGCCATAAACCCTCTAAATTCTAAACACTCTAAATTCTAAAAAACATCAAACCCCACACTAACTGTAAACTCTAAACTAACAAAATACTATATACTAAATATTGTATACCTTTTTTTTTAGATGGGAATCAGGAGCAGCTGCTGGGAACTTCCAGTGGTGCGGTGAAGCCATTACTTCTGGAGCAACCGTAGGAGGATTCAGCAGCCTGTAGTGACACGAGTCCGAGTGGCACTGGCACCATCCACAATCGGGACCACTCCTGCCACCACGGCCTTCAGAGAATATGGAACATAATAAATGACAAGTTCCAAAACCAGCTGGACAATGTAGTGACCATGATTAGGTGTTTTGAAGAGAGGCTTAACAGGCCTTCCAGATGGGTGTCCATTTATAATTTTCATCACATTTGCTTTATTTTCCCGTTTTGTTGCGCATTTTTGTATGTTTTTATTTATTTTGCTTCGACAGTGGGACATTCTATTTTCCCCTATATTTTTAAATTTTGTGTTGCTGCTCTGAGGTAACAGCTTTATTTTATTTTTATAATCAAAATGTGTATTCAACTGTAATGTACGGGCTGGCAACACCCAGTCCTAAGCGGAACAGACAGGCCAAGAGGTTTTGGGCACAATAATGGAAGATTCAAGGTAATTAACGCATGTTTCATTAATAAACAAAAAACAGGGACAGCAGTAAACACTGGACGTATTCACACTCTCAACGATTATTATGTCGAACATCAGCTTATAATAAAAAAGTCATATTTGACGCTGCATTTACAAAAACCTATCAGAACGTGGAATTGGCGGAGAACGTGGGATTGGCGGTGGGACTTCGTCTAGATATAGAATCTCTACTGGTCAGTGTTTTCATTGGTTGTAGAACTTTGGTGGCCTGTCTTCGGACCACCCAAAAAGTGATAAGGTAAGACATACTTTAATGTCATAATAATTAATTGGCGTATGCAACAGTTGCAAGAAAGTCTATTTGGACAGAAATGATTGGTTGCTACTGACTTCACCAACCTTGGACATTTGGCTGGTCATCAGCACATGAGCAAAATATAATGGTTGGGGAGACACATCAAGGAGCAGTTTTTTCCAATTAACTGAGATATCATCCACAATTCCAAAGGCCACAAGCCAAGGCTCCTAACTTTGAACTTGGCCTTGTTTGATATTTCTGTTATGAGATTTTTTAGGAAATTGAGGCAGATATATACATATGTTGAGAAGTAATGAATGGACACTGTTTTTCAATCGCGAGTCACGTATGGGGAGACCACATTTTTAATTATTTTGCTTGGTTTTTATCATGAATTTAACCCTTATTACTATGGGTGCTATTACCTTTCTCAGCCTCTAGAGAATTGGTCGAGCTATTCTTCATGCAATTTCAAGCTTTTAATTGGCCGTCACCTGGCATTCCAAGATTGTTTGTTCTTTTACCTAATCTAAGAGAAATATGTCTTGCACTTAGGAATGGTTATCTTCTGTTCTACTGTTTGTCTGACCAACCCTCCCTTTATTGCAGTAACCTTGGAGGGGGTGGGCGTGTAGTTCATATCTGGTTTGTGTAGCTTTGGGTTCCAGTTAATTCAGCAAACTGAATTCCTTTGCAGCTTTGAGACATCCTTGGATTCTCCATTCATACTAGTGTGGCGGAACCATCAATTTTCTCCAAAATGGCAGCTCTTTTCTGTTACTCTTCTGCATTAAGCAAGCTTCTACATGTATTCTTATGTGTCTTGCATTTTGGCATATACATTGGTAAATATATGTTTATTGAATGCAGGTAATATTCTTTGTGTCTAAATGCGAGTTTGAACTTTGTCTTCCCTTTCAAACGCTTCGCTCCTCCTCCTCCAACTCCCTCAGGGTCAGTCGTTTCTGAAAGAAACATGCTAGGGATAAATCTCTGTCTTCAGCTGGGGCCTCCCTCTGGAACAGCCTCCAGGCCACTATGAAACTTGATGAGAACCATCTCCGGTTCTCGAACCACCTCAAAACCGGCCTCTTTGCTTCTGCCTTCTCTCCTCCTCTCCCCTGTTGAACTGTTCTGCTTAGGCATCGTACACCTGGTTTCCCTCTGATTTCGGGCCCAGGTACTTGCCCACCCTGCCACGCTGTCATGATCTCTGCTTCCAAAAGGTCAGGGTTTTCCCAACTCCCTTGGAAGCAGATCCATAACCCAGGTTCCGCGTGCCAACCAGTCCCAATTGGGACCTTTTGGACCCAGTCCTGGCGCCAGTGGCACCAGGCTCATAAATATGCCCAGTCCCAGCGCTGGAAGCGCCGGGCTCATAATGCTTGGGTGGACTTACCTGCAGCAGACCATGCTGCTTACTTGCCTGCCAGTTGAGCCTCTGATCCTCTTCTGTTTGGAACTACTTTTCCTGTTGGGTGGGGCAGGAGCCACTCCCTAGATTCAGAACACTGGAACTCTTCTGGAAAGCAGGAACTCTTTTCTTACCTAGGCGTGGCTGTGGAAGGAGACACCTAAGCACTACAGGAGGCTATTTAAACCACACCCGATGGATGAATCTTGCTTTGCGTTATTCTGCATCCTCTGCAGCAGAACGCTCATCGTGTCTTCTGCATCTGATCCTGGGCCTAAGGAAAAAGGCTTACCATCCTGAATCCATTCTTCAGCAACACCTATAAAGACAAGAAAGAACAGGTTAGCATTACGGTCTTCAGGACAGCTCTTCACTTACCTGGTCCATCGGCTGTCACCAACGCCTCGCGCTGCATTCCGGCATCTGAAAGACAAAGGCTTACCTACCATTCGTGCGCTCCGGAGGCCTTCACACAGCATTCCGGCATCTGAAAGACAAAAGCTTACCAACTCTTCGCACGCTCCGGAGGCCTTCGGCGCTGCATCCCGCATCTGAAAGACAAAACAAGGTGCGTTTAAAGACATTGGGGAACTTTAATACTCACGTGCCATTACTCCTTTCCACATCTAACCCAGTGGGTATTCCGGCACCCTGCAGCCGCTCCGAATTTGTACCTGCAAAATAAAAAGACAGTTAGAGCGCATCTTGAAGCAGGCAACAAGCGCTTACTTACGTGCTTCCAGGCGCTTCTATTCATCACACGGGCTCCATCTTCAACTCACTTCAGCCCGTCATCCGCCATCGCCGGAACCCTGCAAAACAAGAAACATCATTACTAAAGACTTTAAAGACATTAGAATTACTCGAAACTTACCGTTCGTGCAGTAAACGACGGACAGCAGTCCTCTGAAGTCAAGAGGCCTGCTCCCCTTATCCAGTGAAGAAACTGGTTACAGCACCCTGCCCCGAGGCAGATGGAGAGCACGGCGTTCACTTACCTAAGGTGAGAGCGTTAACCTTTGGGGTTCTACAGGAGAAGAGAAAGGGAAGAAGAGAGAGACATTCAATAACCCAGTTCCTTAATCCCATATTTTCTATCTGCAGACATCTTACCCTTCGAGTCAGACATACAGTGCACAGAGGTCCAGCCCAAAGAGCCAGCCGTGTGTTACACATCACCTTTGAAGATACGGTATACGCCCAGTCGAGACCGGCGCCTCTACGGGAATCAGGTGAGCGTTACAGAACGCAAAGCCTACCACAAAACTCCCATCCAGGCGCTATGGAAACCTCGGATACCGACCAGCTAGCCCAGTTACTTGGGGAACTAAGGGCAGAAGTGCATGCAGCCATCAGGAAACGAACGCTCTAAGAAGGGAACTGATTATTTCCAAGGAGCGAACAGATGATCTCGCTAGACAATTGCTACAGTCACAAGCCGGACAGACCCCGTTACCCGCATCTGGGGGAAATCTTCCTTCTACATCCTCTATGAATCCAGTGCAGATCAACCTACCTGGGAATGTACCTCTGGCTCCGCCCGAACGATTTTCTGGTGACCCAAAGAGGTTTGCAGTATTTATCAATCAGTGCCGGTTGCATTTCTTATGCCAGCCAGCAGCCTTTCCAACTGATCAAGCTAAAGTAGCTTTCGTGCTTTCGTACCTTAGTGGCAATGCGGCAGACTGGTCGATCCCTCTAGTAAATCAAGATGATCCGGTCCTCCATGATTTTCAAGCTTTTCAGCTCAGTATGGAAAAACTGTTCGCAAGACATTCACAGGGGCAGGCCTTGTACAATGAGCTTCTTTCGTTGCGACAAGGTAATCAAGACATTTTGGCTTATATTGCGTCTTTCAACAGACTGATAGTGGAAACTCAATGGCCTGAGGACAAAAGGATTACGCTGTTTTATAGAGGTCTACGTGGAGAGCTCAAAGATGTGTTAGCCCAAGTAGTGAATCCCCCACAAGATTGTTCGGACTATATAGACTTAGTCGTTCAAATAGATCACAGACTGCAGAACAGGAAGGCCGATCGTTCCAAGTTTGATGCTCGAGTATTTTCCAAACCGCCAACTCCTTCCAAAGGAGTAGACTCCGGGGAACCCATGCAAATAGGGGGTCTGAAAGGTCCTCTAACACAAAAGGAGCGGGAAAGGAGAAAACAGTTGCAATTATGCCTCTATTGCGGAAACTCAGGGCACTTTCTTGGAGACTGTCCGGTGAAACCTGCCAAGAAGGCAGTAGGAGCTGCAGTTACCAAAGTTACAAACTCTGAGCAGGGAAACGACCTCGCCCGACAAGAATAGAGGTCCTCTTGCCGAGCGTGAAAACCAGTTCCGTGACCTCGCATTTCGTGATACCTATGGTCCTCATTAGCCCTGATAATCCGGATCGATTACATGCAATTGAAGCTTACGTCGACAGCGGTGCCATCGGCAATTATGTGGATCATGAAATGGTTTTGAGGATGAATCTAACTCTTTGTCCCAAGGCTGTAAAGGACGTCATTACTACGGTGGATGGTACAGAGATAGCCTCCGGGCCAGTAACGCATACCACTCAAGAGGTGACGCTAGTAAGTCAAGATGGACACCATGAGAAGATCGTGTTCGATGTGATCAAGACCCCTCAGTTTCAGATTATTCTAGGAATACCTTGGTTAGAGAAACACAATCCTCTGATCGATTGGCGAGCAAGAACGGTCCAGTTTCCAGAATGTGTCTCTACTTGTCACCCTCCACCTGGTGTTGCACTGGCAGCAATTTCTTCAGAGACTCCCCAGTTACCTCCCGAATACCTAGAATACCAAGATGTTTTCCGGAAGGATCAGGCTAACTCTCTACCTCCTCATAGGTCTTATGACTGCCAGATAGACCTGATACCTGGATCTACTCCTCCTTGTAGTAGAATTTATGCCCTCACCGAGCCTGAGAACCTTCACCTTCGACAATACCTGGATCAATACCTGGCAAATGGGTTTATTCGTCCTTCCAAGTCCCCTGCTTCTTCAGCTTTGTTCTTCGTTCCAAAAAAGGAAGGAGACCTTAGAACTTGTATAGATTATCGCTCCCTGAACCAGATCACCGTTAAGAATAGATATCCGTTACCTTTGATCCCTGAACTCCTGGACCAAGTCAGAAAAGCATGCATATATACAAAGCTGGATCTTAGAGGAGCTTACCACTTGGTACGAGTAAAAGAGGGCGATGAATGGAAGACGGCCTTCCGCACCAAGTATGGGCTATTTGAATATCAGGTCATGCCCTTCGGACTTTGCAATGCCCCGGCCGCCTTTCAATATTTTATGAACGATGTCCTCAGAGAGCTCATAGATGTGTGTGTTGTTGTTTACATTGACGACATCCTCGTTTATTCTTCATCGGAATCTGAACATCGGAAACACGTGAAAATGGTCCTCGAAAGATTGCGTCAACACAAACTTTTCGCTAAGTTGGAAATATGTGTTTTCAACGTGACTGAAGTTGAATTCTTGGGATTCATATTATCACCTGGCGGAGTGCGTATGGATTCAAAGAAGGTCGATGCAGTTCTCAAATGGCCATCACCATCCTCCGTAAAAGGTGTGCAAAGCATGTTAGGCTTCGCTAACTTTTACCGCAGGTTTATCCCCGAATTCTCTCGAATAGTCCAGCCCATCACTGCCTTGTTAAAGAAAAACAAACGTTTTGAATGGTCTACCGAGGCGGAACAAGCTTTCCAGGATTTGAAGACTAAATTTATCTCTGCACCAATCTTAAAACACCCTCGCCCCGAACTCCCCTACATCGTGGAAACTGATGCTTCAAGCCTTGCCATGGGGGCAGTTCTATCACAAAAGGACCCGGTAACCAATCAGTTGCATCCCGTGGCATTTTGGTCCCCCAAATTCTCGCCTCCTGAAATCAATTACACGATTACTGACAAGGAACTTCTGGCTATCAAGTCTGCATTTAAGGCTTGGCGGCATTATCTGCTGGGGGCCCGACACACCGTTACTGTGATTACGGATCACCGAAACCTGCAATATTTGAAAACCGCAAAAGCCCAATCCTCTAGACAACTCCGTTGGGCATTATTCTTTGCCGAGTTTGACTTCATAATTACCTATCGACCTGGTACAAAGAACGGTAAAGCTGATGCCCTTTCTCGGATGGGAGTGGAAGAACACTTGATCAACCCTAAACCTGTACCAATCATTCCCGAACAAAGAATTCTGGGTGTAATCGCCACAGAATCCATAGAGGAAGTTAAGGATAAAGCCAGGCAACTTGTAACTCCAGCAGACATACAGAATTGGCATCTGCAGGGAAAGGACTTTGCAGTAAAGGACAATTTATTGTATTTCCAAGAACGATTATACCTACCCAGCACAGATTTACAGAAAAAAGTAATCTCTTGTTATCACGATTCTTTAATGGAAGGACATCCCGGTATGGCCAAGACCTCAGAAAAGATCAAGCGCTACTTCTGGTGGCCGTCTTGGAAAAAAGATATCAGAGACTTTATAATGTCCTGTGGAGTATGCGCCCAAAACAAGAGTCAAAAGGAAAGACCAGCAGGCCTCTTACGCCCTATTGACATCCCACCTCGCCCTTGGCATACGCTTTCTATTGACTTCATCACCGATCTACCTCCATGCTCCGGATACAATACGATTCTAGTAATCGTGGACTTATTCTCCAAGATGGCGCATTTCATTCCGCTCAAAGGCTTGCCAACAGCAGCAACTCTGGCCCGAGAATTTCTCGAAAACATCATCCGACTGCACGGTTTTCCTTCGGTTCTAATATCGGATCGAGGTAGTCAATTTATTTCTCATTTTTGGCGAAGTTGCTGTCGGTCGGCTCAAATTGATGTGAGACTATCGACCAGTCACCACCCTCAGACCGACGGACAAACCGAGAGGACCAATCAAACTCTGGAACAGTATTTACGCTGCATGCTGCAACAAACTGAAAAAACTTGGAAAGACATCCTTTGGATAGCCGAATATGCCTACAATAACTCTGTCCATTCGGGAACTGGGAAAACCCCGTTTTTTCTTTTGTACGGCAGTCACCCTCGAACCTCGGAGTTGGATCCCCTCCAAGATCTTGAAACACCAGCAGTAGACTACCTGCATTCTACAATCACCCAAGCCTTTAAGGAAGCTGTTTCTCACCTTCAAAGGGCTAAAGAACAATACAAGAAAGGAGCATATCAACATCGGAAGGAAGCCCCTCAATATCAAGTAGGGGATCAAGTCTGGTTATCCACCAAATATCTACCTCTAAAAGGGCCACGCACATTCAACCCAAGATACCTTGGTCCCTATTCCATCACTACCATAGTAAACCCAGTAGCGGTCAAGTTGGACTTGCCCCCGCACATGAAGATACATCCGGTCTTCCACGTCTCTCTATTAAAACCCGTGCAACCTCAAACCCGACTAACTAAATCTCCAAAACCTATCCTAGTTGATGGAGAACTCGAGTTTGAAGTCAAAAGCATTCTGGACTCCAAGATCTCCAAATCTAAACTATTTTACCTAATTGACTGGAAAGGCTACGGCCCCCAAGAGAGATCCTGGGAACCTGCTGAATATGTCCACGCTCCTCGCCTAATCAAAAGATTTCACCGAACATTTCCTGACAAGCCAAAACCCCCGGAGAAGCCCGGTTTGGGAGGGGCCTTGAGGGGGGGTACTGTCATGATCTCTGCTTCCAAAAGGTCAGGGTTTTCCCAACTCCCTTGGAAGCAGATCCATAACCCAGGTTCCGCGTGCCAACCAGTCCCAATTGGGACCTTTTGGACCCAGTCCTGGCGCCAGTGGCACCAGGCTCATAAATATGCCCAGTCCCAGCGCTGGAAGCGCCGGGCTCATAATGCTTGGGTGGACTTACCTGCAGCAGACCATGCTGCTTACTTGCCTGCCAGTTGAGCCTCTGATCCTCTTCTGTTTGGAATTACTTTTCCTGTTGGGTGGGGCAGGAGCCACTCCCTAGATTCAGAACACTGGAACTCTTCTGGAAAGCAGGAACTCTTTTCTTACCTAGGCGTGGCTGTGGAAGGAGACACCTAAGCACTACAGGAGGCTATTTAAACCACACCCGATGGATGAATCTTGCTTTGCGTTATTCTGCATCCTCTGCAGCAGAACGCTCATCGTGTCTTCTGCATCTGATCCTGGGCCTAAGGAAAAAGGCTTACCATCCTGAATCCAGTCTTCAGCAACACCTATAAAGACAAGAAAGAACAGGTTAGCATTACGGTCTTCAGGACAGCTCTTCACTTACCTGGTCCATCGGCTGTCACCAACGCCTCGCGCTGCATTCCGGCATCTGAAAGACAAAGGCTTACCTACTCTTCGTGCGCTCCGGAGGTCTTCACACTGCATTCCGGCATCTGAAAGACAAAAGCTTACCAACTCTTCGCACGCTCCGGAGGCCTTCGGCGCTGCATCCCGCATCTGAAAGACAAAACAAGGTGCGTTTAAAGACATTGGGGAACGTTAATACTCACGTGCCATTACTCCTTTCCACATCTAACCCAGTGGGTATTCCGGCACCCTGCAGCCGCTCCGAACTTGTACCTGCAAAATAAAAAGACAGTTAGAGCGCATCGTGAAGCAGGCAACAAGCGCTTACTTACGTGCTTCCAGGCGCTTCTATTCATCACACGGGCTCCATCTTCAACTCACTTCAGCCCGTCATCCGCCATCGCCGGAACCCTGAAAAACAAGAAACATCATTACTAAAGACTTTAAAGACATTAGAATTACTCGAAACTTACAGTTCGTGCAGTAAACGACAGACAGCAGTCCTCTGAAGTCAAGAGGCCTGCTCCCCTTATCCAGTGAAGAAACTAGTTACAGCACCCTGCCCCGAGGCAGATGGAGAGCACGGCGTTCACTTACCTAAGGTGAGAGCGTTAACCTTTGGGGTTCTACAGGAGAAGAGAAAGGGAAGAAGAGAGAGACATTCAATAACCCAGTTCCTTAATCCCATATTTTCTATCTGCAGACATCTTACCCTTCGAGTCAGACATACAGTGCACAGAGGTCCAGCCCAAAGAGCCAGCCGTGTGTTACACATCACCTTTGAAGATACGGTATACGCCCAGTCAAGACCGGCGCCTCTACGGGAATCAGGTGAGCGTTACACACGCACTCGCACTGCCTCCTGGCAACCTTTGCACTTTGGGTTTGTATCTGTAACCCTACAGTCATGCCCCTTTCCCCGCACTTATCAGACACCCCTGGTCTGTACCTTCCACCTAGCACTTGCCACTTGTTGGCTTGTAGTGCGTGTGTGGAAAATGAGCAAAAAGACCATGGCGCAGAGGCGCTGTTATTGTGCATTTCTGCAGCGGAGGCTAGGTCACATAATGATGTTAGTTGAACTAACTGTGCAGAATAGTTGTTGTATTTTCCGCTGAAGGACAAGCCAGAAAGGGAGTAGGGGGGGATCCTGCACATGCAGTGATAAGGGGACTGGGAAAGAAAGCAAGGGTACAAGAAGCCGGGTCTTTCCACTTCCAGCTGGAAATGTCCACTCTTGGCACCTCATGCTTATTGTCTGCTCTTCGGTCGAGGGCAGTCTGGTAACCATTGAGGGGTGTGGATTTCCCCATAAAGAGAAGAGATATTCCTTTTGGAAAAGACAGATTTGGACCCCGGGGTCATGCAGTCTCGCTGGGAGGGAGGACACTCCATTCCAGACCCTGTTGGTACAAGTGATCTCTCTGCCTACCTGCTCTGGGACTAAGCAGTGTTGTGCGGGTTGAGGAGGTGTCTTCTGCAACCATCCTAACGGTGATGATTTCTTTTTTATGACATATTTATTAAAGTATATGTTATGTGTGTATGTATAATGAGTGAATAAAGGGCATATATCGAACCAATTTATATTCACATGACCAGTGATTCATGTGTTTTGTTTGCCTATCTCAGTCCAATAACTTGTCTTGTCGGGTTCAGGGAGGAGGAGGAGCATAATTTTGAGGCCCCTACGCGTGCCCAAAAAAGCTAAAAGCAAGATGTTTTGGCGCTCTGAGCAGGGTCTTTGTGCTGATATTGATGCCAAAGCGCCCTGCTAAATTGGGAACTTTATAGATTTGGATTCAGAGAAGCAATAATTTGAGTGGTGAATAGGTGTTTTGTGTGGTATTGACAATAGGGATGTGGGATATCTATTTGGTACCATGAGTTCTCTCTTTATTTAGGAATAAAGGTAGCTCCGCAGTCGGAGACTGTACTGAAGTTACCATTCCAGGGTGGACAAAGGGTCCGTATGACAAACTCATGCAGACCTGGGCATGTGGTGCAGGTATATGTGATTCCTGGGACACCAGTTTAGGAGAGGCGAGTCAGGCCGAAGTGGTGGGCTGCCTTCAGCAGGTACCTGTAGAAAAAGGAAAGGAAGGTTCGGCCCTAGGTAGAAGGCATAGGATTCTGTTGCATGCCTTCCAAAAAGTGCACCAACAAAATGTAGAAATACAGGTGAGTGTCCTGAGATTGGAAAAGGAGCTGGCGGCGGAAAAGCAGATTGCGTTAATGCAACAGATCCAAATGAAATGGTATCGTGTCAATGTTGACAAATATCAAGCAGTAGCTGAACAAGCTACTGTGAGGGTTGCACGTTACAACTATCGAGAGAGAAGAGGGAGAGTGAATTCTTGTAACGTGGCAACTGTGATTTCTTCAGTAGGAATGGATTGGAATCCCAACTAGTGGGATGGAGATGTATTTGACAGTACTAGTTCAGGTAGCGGGTCGGAGAAAGAAATACCATCGGGACCCAAGCCTGATATGAAGAGAGTGACGGCGAATCCGATTTAACGTCGGAGAACAGGACCACATTCAAATAATCCTGGAGGTGGCATGGTGGATATGACCAGGTTAGAAGACTATAAGCAACAAGAAATTGGGGAAATAATTAATCGATTAAAACAGCGAAACAGTGAACCGTTGTTAATGTGGATGGTTAGGTTATTTGATGGAGGGCCTGCATGTTTAATGGTAGACAAGACGGATGCCTCTAGGTTCCTGCCCCTGTCCCATGAGACCCATATTCAGGAAGCGTTACATGAAGGACCCCCGGCCGATGGTCAAGGGGTGGATCAACAAGTTTTGATAGTACACTTGGTGGCTCAAGGATGTAATCGGAAGTACCCAGTAATATCAGACTGGCCGAATGAGGAAAATACATGGTATACACAAATAGAGACAGTACAAAGGTTAAGGGACCACTCCATGAGGGAGGCTATTCATATTGATGCTCCCAATCATCTGGGAATTATGCAATTGTCAGTGGCAGCCAGAAATGTTCTAATTCAAATGGCACCCCCGGCATGCAAAAACGTCATCATGACGTTGTTGGTTGGTATGACTGGAAAAATGACATAGGAGGTCGTGGAGGCCATTAGGCAACTATCAGATTTAGGGCAGTGGGAGGAAAGGGAGGAGAAGCCGAGAGAGAGAGAGAGAGAGAGAGAGAGAGAGAGAGAGAGAGAGAGAGAGAAGTGCGAAGTGAAATACGTACTCCCGGGAAAAGGTTTGACAGCCAAGATTCCCATGTATCTAGAAAGGGTATGTTTTTGGCACTTCTAAAAGATGGAGTGCCGAGGGAAGACATTGATGGAATTGAGACGTGGGAAATGTATCGATTGTACAACAAGCGAGGATTAGATGGGAAACTGGTGAAGTAACAGGAGGTACATAAGCACAGCAGGAATGAGGTTCCTTCTGCGCCCCCTCCTGAGGATGGCAAAGATGAGTCTTTGGGTGCATATTCCCTATCTCAACCGACACATGCGAATTTGAGGAAAATGGTCAGCACGATGGTGGGGATGGAGTCTGAACACATGAACACATATTATGAATAGGCTTGTGGTCAAACTCTGGTAACAACTGCCCATATTAAGGTAGACAGACAACCTCACGTAAAGGTGACATTATTTTGGTAGTCAGGGAACATACAGGAGGTACGTGCCTTAATTGATTATGGGGCTGAGACCTCATTAATAAATGGAAATCCTTTGAGGTTCAAGGGAAGACATTTTATGATCACAGGTTTGGGGGGAAAAGAAACACCTGCCGTTCAGATTAAACTTGATATGAAAATCGAAACTTTGAAAAGGGACACCTATCAGGTAATAGTGGTTCCTATCTCCGAATATATTATTGGATTTGACATCCTAGAGGGATTTACCCTCGGATTGGAAGGAAAACTATACCAGTTTGGGGTGAGTGCTTTAATTTGTACTCCAGTGATGGTAAGAAAATGTGCCTGTTGCAGGTTCCAATAGCCACTAAGCAAGTATCCTTAAAATAATATCAAATTCCTGGGGGTCAGAAGGAAATAGCGAATACCATTAAAGGATATGTAGAAGCTGGTGTATTACGCACTGTAACCACAGCTTGGAACAACCTGATCTGGCCTGTCAAGAAGCCGGACGGAAGCTATCGTATTACTGTTGATTATTTTGAGTTGAATAAATATACTCCTCTGTTAATACCCGTAGTACCTGATGCAGTAACTTTGATTGAAAATGTAAAGAAGTTTGAGGGAACCTGGTATGCAGTGTTAGATTTGGATAATACCTACTTCACTGTACCTATTGCCGATGAATGTCAGGAACAGTTTGCATTTTCCTGGAATGGCAGCCCTCCTCCCCCCTCCCCACCAAATCGGTTACTCTTTCCCTTGACAGAAGTGGTACCACTTTTTTTTCTGTTTTAGGATTATATGCAACAGCTTTGCAGTGTCGCTCAATTCCTACATATTTGGCTGAACCAGGAATGTTTAACTTGCTCGCTCGTTAATTCTCCATAGGGACTTACCCATTTCACTGGAGATTCATCAGTATTGCTATTCTCCTCTGGGTCCTAATCCATGAATGGAACCCCCGCCACCTGCTCATGTAACACCCGCCACTCCACCTTTCTCTGTTTTGGCATGATCTTGAATGTACCATTTCCATTTGATAATACTGGCTTCTTGTGCATGCCTTATTCCATGAGTTTTAAGAGAACTCAATACCTACTGCATAATTGGTATTTCTGGCCTGATTAATACATCATGACCCACTGTCATATGTTCAGTATCCATCAGAGCCCAAAAGAAAGCCAACAATTGTTTCTCAAAAGGAGTATATCTGTCACCCGCATCAGGCAACTTCCTACTCCAAAATCCTAAGGGCACCCTCTTCCTGTCTTGTTTTTGCCACAAACTCCAATTCGCATAAGTATCTTGTATCAATACATTCAGTTCCACCTCCCCCTCTCTCAATGGCCATAAATCAAGCACTTTCTGTATAGTGTCTTTGACTAGTTTGAACACTCTATCTTGCTCCTCACCCCAATCAAACTCAAATTCTTTGCATGTCACTTTGTAAAGAGGCACCAAAATCTGCCCCAAATGTGGTATATGTTGTCTCCAAAATCCAAACAACCCAGTAAACTGCTGAGCCTGTTTCTTCGTTCTCGCAGTGGGAAACTCAAGAATGTTTTGCTTGGCTTTTGGCACCATTTTATGATGCTCGTTGTGCGACTGAAATCTCACAAAGATTAATACCTATGCCGGACCTTGTGTTTTGGCCTCATTAATTTCCCTGCCTTCCTTCCGTAGTCCTTCCATGATAAGATTTATGTGCACTCAAACACATTTCCATCCTTCCCCACTATCAAAATTTCATCAATGTAATGCACAATTTGCACATCAGGCTTACATGGAATTGTATCCAAGTGTTCTGCCACCAGCCGGTGACAAGATTGTTGGGCTATGCATGTATCCCATAGGCAGACGTTATGATATGATAAGATGGTTTATTTACATAGCGCCTATACACAATGTGTTTCAAAATGCTTCACAACAAGGGAGGGAACAAGGGAAAATAAAAAAACATTCTTACAGGCCATGAACAACAAGAATGTGAAATTAACTATCGTACTCAGCCTAGCGACATTTTAATTAGTGCAAGTGCTAAGACACGGGTAGGAAGGAAATAGGAAACAGACAGGCGACTACCGTACTAGGCCTGACGACATTTCTGGTAGAGCAAGAGAAATTACACAAGGTGAGGGAGGAGGGGAGAAAGGAGGGAGAGGAACAAAACAAGCAACTAACGTACTAGGCCTGACGACATTTCAGATAGAGCTGGAGGGGAGGATGGGGAAATAACAAGTAGGGGGGAGGGGAGGAGACAAACAATGTTACTATCATACTAGGTCTGGTACAATTCAGATAGAATAAGTGCATAGAAAAAAGTAAGAGTGGTAGGCGAGAAGGAGAAGGGGAGGAGAGGGGAGAAGGGAAAGAGAACAAAACTGAAAAAGTGCAGAGAATCAGTTTGCGGAATTGTATGCCGTGCATCAGGCTCGAAAGCAAGAGTCACCTGGGTGTTGTCACGTCTATACGGACTCATGGTCCATTGCGAATGGATTGGTTGTGTGTCTGCCTACTTGGCAAAAGAATGGATAGAAAATTCATGCCAAAGCAATATGAGGAAAAGAACTGTGGCAAGACATAACTGAAATGCTAATGCATACTGCTGTAACTGTGTATCATGTAGATGTGCATTGTGCAACGGATTCATTAGAACAGTGGATCAATCTGTTGCAGATGAACATGCTGAGTAAGATGATTTGGAGGTGATTGTTAAGTAGGCCCACTCGAAGTGTGGACATCTTGGAGAAAAAGCAACTATCAGGTGGCAAGACAGAGGTTTCCCTTAGAAATGGTGGAAACTGTGATTTTACAATGTCCCGTGTGTCAACATCAGAAACAATGATCTATTCTATGCTTAATTCACAGTACATTGAAACGGGGTACATTACCCGGACAGATTTGGTAAATCGATATCAGTCCCCTGCCCATTAGCCGATGATGTCAATATGCGTGTACTATTGTGGACACGTATTCCGGCTATTTAATGGTGTTATCATGCAAGAGAGCCACACAATTGAATACGATCAAATTGTTGGACCAAGTGGCTGTGTCCTATGTGGATCCCTTGCAGATTAAAAGTGACAGTGGGTCACATTTTAAGGGAAAATTACTATTGGATTATTGTCAGGAAAAAGGTATTGAATGGATTTTCCATGTCCCCTATCAACCTGAGGCTTCAGGGTTAATTGAGAGAATGAATGGATTGTTGAAAGAACAGTTGCGAGAAACTTGGGAGGGTTCCCTAAAAGGGTGGCGGGAGCGTGTGTTAGATGTGGTTCCGATCCTCAATAACCGCCCCATAGCGAACGATGAAACTCCATTGATGTGCATGTTAATACCAGCCTTACAAGTCAAACCTAATAAAGTCATAGAGACCCATTTGTATTGGAAAATGTCCCCTGGGGCATTGGCTCCTTATCGAGCCACCCATGAATCTGCTAGGGTGGATTTGCATGCCAGGGAAGAAATCCGACTTGAATCCAGGGCCATTGTTGTGATTGAAACAGGGATTGGGAAACAAATTCCACCTAATCACATGGGACTAATTGCCCTTAGATCTGTTCTAACCCTAAGAGTGCTGGGAGGGATTGTGGATGTAGATTATCAAGGGGGAAATCAAGGTAATTCTTATGAACAGTGCAGAAAATATGCTGCATACCCATATGGGAGATAGGGTGGCACAGTTGATATTGGTACTGGTGAAATTGTCCATGGTGAGGAAGTGGGAGCCACCCACTGTAATAACAACCCAGGGGACAAAGGTTTTGACTCATCAGATACAATGGTTCTGAGTGCTAAGGTGTGGTTTGAGAAGCCCAGTAGTCCGCGGACGTCATAGCATCAGGGGAGTATCAGATAGTTCTTGTGATGAAACCAGGAAAAAGAAAATTGACCCATTTTACTGTTGACAAATGTTATGTACGTGAGTGATGTACTCCACTGATATCTTGTTTCTGAATTCTGATTTTTAGTTCCTGAGCATGCTGATTGCTTGTGTGGACTAAGGTGGACCATTTTTGGGAGGGTCCGGGGACATGCTGGAAGAGGTGGCCAATGTCTCATCCTACAGATGCAATCAGGAATTTGGATGAAGACTGACACGTCCGTTGCAGCTTATCGCGGTGCTTTGAGGAAATGACAGGGGGGTAAACGTAATGCCTCGCCCCCTTCTGCAGTTTCTATGTCCATATTATTATTATTTTTTTTTTTATTCTGTTTGGTTAACTTATAAACCTTTACAATTTAATTAAACATAAACATGACAACATATATTACATTTTTCAAACATAAGTAATTCCAATTCATCCCTCTCCAATAGAATACACATAACTTATAATACAAATTTCTAAAAACTAAATCACAGTAAATCACAAAAAAAAACATATACAACAATCACAGAATTAAATATTCAAATAAACATGTATAACATTATTTCGGAAAGTTATTAAAACCTATAAACATTGGCAATTAATTTCCTTCAATTTAATATCAAGTACAGACAATAACATAGTCAGCTTAATAACCAGCTTAATGCTGTTGCCCCACATACACCTATACCATAGAGACTTTCTAGACAGGACAGAGCATGAGTAAAGATAATTCCCAAATAAGTAGAGTCTCACGTGCACGAAACGTTCACAAAACGTTACCAAATGTTGTAAGGACTCTAACACTTTATCTTTTTTACAAAATCTGCAAGATCCAAGTTCATAGACCAAATTACACCTTCCCCATTTATGTAACCTTTCATTTGTGTGAAATTGATTAAGCTTGTATCGCAGATACAAGTTACGTCGCTCTGAAGAGGGAAACTGTAAACTGTAAAATATATCTTGGCCGATCTCCTCATTTCCTTCTAACTAATAGAGTTGCATTTTCCGTTTGCATCTCGGTAGACCTATAATTAGGTCGTCCTTGGAAATAGCCATCAAAACCAATAGACAATTTATTTTTTCTGCAAAAGCTGATAATGAGCTTTTGCACCCCAGGGTTAACTGGGTGTTCAAGTCCTCGTAAAGAGAATTAGGGGACGGCCTTAGAATCTTCACATAGTTATTTAACTGCCGCCAATGCCATTTTGCTGACAATGGTAAGAGTCCCAATTCATGACGGATAATATCATTAGAAATGGAGGCCAGTCCCAACACAGTTTTCCAGATTCCACCCAGTAGGGTATCAAGTACATCATCTATTTCATAGAGACACATGTCCAAGATATAAAGAATGCATGGTTCGGCTTTCAATAGATAGAACTGAAGGACAGGTAATAAAGAAAAACTGCAATATTTACACATAATTATCTTCATTTGTGAGATTAAAGATCTTATTTTCTCTTGAAATCTATCCTTCCACCAGGTCAGGGAATATGAATCAGATAAGGTATAGCCCAGATATTTGATAGATGTTCCACCTCAATGTTAACCCCAGCCATGGACCAATTGAATCTACCAAACCTTTTTCTCCCATCCGCAAAAACAATTATATTAGCCTTGGACTGAGTCACCTTTAGGTTGTAGGCTACGGCATAAGCGGAGAACATGTTCATCTTAGTCTGGAGCCCAAACGGGGTTCTATCGAAAAGTAAGATATCATCCACGAATCCAATATAGTTCTGTTTCAACATACCAAGTCTAACCGGAAAAATAATTGCATTTGCTTAACACTCCTGAATGTCACAAATATATAAATTAAACAACACCGCTGCAAGAGTGCAACCTTGTTTCAGCCCAATTGCAGTCGGTATTGAATCTGTGAGTGCACCTTCTTTATTTAATCTCACTCTATAGCTGGTGGAGAAGTGCAAAATGGCTAGGAGCGACACCAGGTGTTCCAGAAACCCCATTATAAAAAAAATGTTCCCACAAAAGCTCTCTCACAACAGTGTCAGACGCTGAACTTAAGTCCAGGGCAGCCATATACACTGGCCCTATATGGTTATGCTTAGTATTCCATTGAATATGAAATACTAATGTAGCATTAAGAGGACAGCCCATAAGGCGGTGGAATCCAGTTTGGTATTTAGAAAGGATGGCATTGTCTTCGTAAACTCCAGAAGCTCTTCCAAGATAAGATGACAAAAAACTTTGGAGGAGGCGTCAGTAAGAGCGATCAGTCTAAAATTGCTGGGCTTACTGGTCAGACCTTTCTTATAAATTGGAATTATGATCGCCGAGCACCAGGAACTCTGTATGACTTGGGTAAGAAACACAGCATCAAATTTATATTTCAAGATCTCTGCCCATAATTGTGTGTCAAATTTAAATAAACACGCCAGAATACCATCCGGCCCGATCGCTCTTGACCCATTTAACTTCACAATTGCCCTAACTATGTCATCAAAGGACCATCGAGAACTGACTAACAATACATTTTTGTAAATATTTACTTTTTTCTTATCAAATTTGATAGGCATTTCATATTTTGCCTTGATGTAATTTACCCACTCAGACGCCACAATAGAATTTTCTTTTTGTCCCACATTTACCCAATTTGTGGTCCTTAAAATAGCCCAGATGTTATGAGTGTCACTTTTCAACAAATAGTACATCATATTTTGATGATCTTGTAGAAAAAGCTAAGTTTTGAGGTTCTTAACAGCATTTTTATAATTTTGTAGGATGCTCTTTTTTAAATAACAGTGCCCTTCTCTGTCAAGATTCAATTTCTTTAGTTGTCGGATCGTTACATTTTTATGTTTCTTTAAGTTGTAGATCTTTATGTTAAAGCTATGCTTATGCAAGTTGGATTTGTGGACAGGCACCACCTTCTTTGCCAGTTCCATTAGGTGGAAGTTAATCCTGTTTGATAGGTGGGCATCCATGTAGGCGGAATCATAGTTTGTCTGGGACATCATGTTTACCATTACAGGGTCGTCTTTAATCCGACTGATAAACTGGTGGCAAATTGAGGTATTCCATCTAACAGACAATCCTGGTCTGTCGATTTCCACCAATTCCAGAACCGGGTTAGTTTTATATCCCCAATTGTCAAAATTTAGCTTAACTGAGATTGCATGATGGTCCCCAAAACCTAAATCCTTGATTACAATAAGGTCGGAGGTTTTGTAAAGAGCAGTGGACAAGAAGAAATTATCAATGTGTGAGGTCAACCCACCTCTCGACCATGTATGTGGAGACAAATTGTCTTGCATATCAACCACCTGAATATCCCAGTTCAGGAAAAAATCCACCAATTTTTGGCCATTCCTGACCGTAGAAGCAGAAGACATCCGTTTCCAACCAAAACCCTGCCCACGGAATAAACAGGTTGAGTTAAAGTCTCAACCCAGCAGAAACTCCACATGCATATGATGAACTAGGGCTACCTTTAAAATTAAATCAAGGGTGTCTGCAAGCTCATTGAATGGAGTAGCTATCTTATTCCAGTAAATACACAAAATCAGTGTTGGTTTCTCATATACCTGACATAGGGTCAACTCTACCGCTATCACTGCTGCATCTTTGTAAATAAGCTTAGAAGCTAGCTTGCAGGAATTATTAATAAGAATGGCTTGCCCACCAGAAGGCCTGCCCTTCTCCCCTCTGTAAGCAGGTTGGGAGTAACATACAAACCCCTCAACATTAAAATGGGAACCATGCATTGTCTCTTATAATTTAAAAAAAAACAACTGTGTTACTAATGGAATTTATAGTGCCCCATCAGCAATAGAAGTTTGCTAACCCATACCTGTTCCATGATAAACACACAAAATTAACCTCATTATGGTACGGGTTAGGGGGTGCTAAGGAAGCAGAACCAGCAGCATTTGTAGGCACTTTGTTGATTCCACTGAATGCAGCGGCCAAAGCTAAGAGTTGTCTGATCATATCTTCATTGATATGTGGGGACAAACCCAGCTCAGTGTTTGGCTTTTCACTAATCGCGGAAACAACAGGTTTATTCAAAAAGGTTTTGGCCTCTAAGTCAGTTTGAAAAATAATAGGCATCAGGCTTACATATTCAAAATTCTCCCTCTGCTCTCAAACCAATTTCATTATCAACATTGAGTGAAAGCCACATATCATCCTGTTGTTATGGTTTGTGGCTAATCGCACCAAATCAATGTCATCTGAACAGAGTGTTCTAAAAGAGGGAATAGTCCGATAGGCTTTCAACAAGAAGGATCGATTGAGGTTAGATTTGCCATTAACCTTACCATTACTTTCCCATCCCAAGATAAGTGGCCTCTCTGGGTTTAATACACTATCTCGATTGTCCACGTTTTCCATGACGTTCACGCCTAGAGTCTGACCATAGGGAGAGACTTTGTGTCCACCAGACTGCCCTGTAAGCACTTGTGTCGTCACCTCCTCTCTTACTAGGGATGGGATAACACTGTTTTTGCCTACCAAAACATTCAGGATATCTTTGTTCTTTACCCTCTCGGCATCTGCATGCGTGATAGAATCCGGTACTTGTGCATCTTTGCCCAGTATCCCTAACATCCATGGCTCACCAATACCCACCTTCGCAGTTGACACCAACTTGATAACCCCAGGACCATCAACTCTTTCTTTTTGATTTTTAAGAGTAGAACTCTTATGAACCATAGGATAATATTGAGAAAGGGAGGATTGGAGACCCCCATTCCCCACACCTAAGGATTCAGACACATTTTTAATTAGATTTTTACTATCGACATTTTGCCTGGAATGATTATCATCGGCATTCCCAAGCGCTTTCCTTTTAGAGCTCTTATTTCTCGGATCCTTTGGGCAGCCGTATTACCGAACAAATTGTGGTCTAATAAAACCCTTGATTCCTCATTGAGTTGAGATAGATCAATGACAACTTCGTCCTCGTGAATAGCAATCACCTCTTGGGGGAGTGGCATATGTGTATCCTTCAATACCTCCTTGGCAAGCTTCTTATTGAGGGAATTAGCTTTAGCCCTTCTTTTATGTGCTCTCCCAGCTAACCTTTTTTTCTCTACATGTAAGTACTATTATGGGTTTTTCTCGCACTTCATCCCCCCTCTGATCGTATACTTGGGGGATCCCTACTGTGGCACACTCATCAGAGAGGTCTATCAGATCAGTCAAGGGAGAGGGACTATCTGGTCCCTCATGTCTTATGATCGACTCCTGCACGAGGACTCGTGGACCCAAGCCACTCCCTCAGTTCTTCAATATCATGCCCTATTTTCTGAATTGAGATAACCACATTTGCAATCTCCTCCTCATTACGAGGTAGATATTCTGTCTGACTGTATGCAGCCTTCATAACTTTAGGAATGATTACTTCTGCAAAGGTTCTCTTTTTCCTATCTGTCAAACCAGAATCACCATGGATTTGGGTAGAATTATCAACCATAGCTTTCTCTTTTTTAGGCCTCTCAGATAACGCAGCCACGACATCACAGGTAAACAATAGTCCTTCAACGCGATTGGTTTTATTCAAAAGGTCCCAAATTGCCTCCCTCATGATTCCAATCTCGGAGTGGGACTGTTTGTGACCTTTATCTAACAGATCAAGGATTCTCGCCAACACAGGGAAATCAGTGCCCAATGATGGCCCATCCAACGTGCTTATTTCAGAACGGGCTTCATGTGAAGTAACCTCCTTGTCTTTCTCATTTAAACTTGATTGAAACTCTTGAATATCAAAGTTCATTTGATCATTAATGACCTTTTGGGGGATTTTTAATTTGGATGAGCTCACCTTAGGTTTTAGAAGCGTACAATCATTAGCTAGATCCGATTCCCACACTACATTTACCTTATCAACTTCTTGGGACTCCAAGTATGGAGTGAATGGTTTTGATTTTCTTTGAGGAGGGATCTATAATTCACTGGGGTGGAGGGGCCGAGAGACAGCTGAACACACTTCCCTAATTCTGCTTCAATTGTAGGATCCATCATTGAGCAATCTATTGTGTCTTCCTTATGTGACTTTTTGTCAACACTAAACACACCATTAGATTTTAACGAAACTGGACTATTGCAACATCCTATTTCTAGGAACGTCCAAATCTAACATAAATACAATTCAATTACTTCAGAACAAAGCTCTTAGAGCGGCTCTAGGTATAAAGAAATCCGATCATATATCCAACATCAGGAGAGAAAACCACTGGCTGCCAATTGAAGCAAGAATTATCTTCAAAACACTTAGTGTAGTCTTTAAATGCATCTCAAACAAAGCGCCCATCTATCTCAACAAGACCATCAAGAAAAAAAATCTCCTGTAGGTCACTCAGATCGAACAACCTGGCCCTCTTGGAAGTACCACAATACAAATATAGCAGAGCAGGAGGAAGCAGTTTCAAAGTACTAGCCCCGTTGCATTGGAACGCACTACCTCTTAGTATTAAAAACGAGGTTACCTTATCAGGTTTTAAAAAAGCGTTGAAAACCTGGTTTTTCAATAAATATTTAACAACCATTGCTAATCCCATTCCCACCCCTTTGACTGACTGTAATGTAGTATAAGTAAGCTATTGTTTGAATGTAACTGCTCCTCTGTATAAAAAAAAAAAATGTCCTGTATGAACACTTGAATGTAACTGTAACACTGTAAAATAAGTGATAACATGTCTTTAATCTCGCCGTGATACCCGTGGGTCTGGGCGAGTAATAAATGTAATAAATAAATAAAATAAATAGATAGCGGTAGCTGGGGATCTTCATCATGGACCCCAAAGGACACATCAGAATGTTTAATATCATTAATTTCCTTTAAAGTTGAATTTAATTATAGGTATGGTCGAATCACAGCCCCCATTAACATTGTGGACCATTGCTGTTACAAGTTTGCTAGGGATAATACCCATTTCATCTAGAACCCTCTCCTTGGATTCAGGCAGGGAAATTGATTAATTACTGCCGTACTCTTCCCCCATACCACCTAACAGGGCTATCGGCATCGCTAAGTCATCATAGGGTAACGGCAATGTAGTCTCATTACTAAGTATAGTAGCGATAGAACATTGTGGGTAATTGAGTTTCCTCCCACTTCTCAATCCATTTACCATGATGCTGGTAGGTAACCCAAATATGTCAAGTACACCCAGAAATAATAAGTGGAAACAGATAACCTGGATACAAAGTACAGAGCAAGACCAGGATACTAACCAGGTTATACACCAAGGATATAAACTCAATGTAAACGCATGACTCTGATAACACAGCAGACTAAACAAAGTACAAATGGCCTATGCAGGTTATAACATATAATTGCATGTGGGGCGGCTACAATTACACCACCGCTTATGAAAACTACCATGAATAAGACTCCCAGCGCACCTGCCCCGCAGCCGAACAGCCAAACAGTCCCTTGAAGGCACTTCCGGGTGTGCGCGCAGGCGCGTGTACAACTGGAGTGTTATCCTTTTGAAAACGTGGCAGCAACCAGCCACGCGGGCGGGCCATGAAAATCAAATCTGCAACAGGAAAAGCAAAGCCTTAGTTGCACTAACAAAGACTCCTTTGGTAGAGCATGCAAGTGCGTGCGAGTACCGGCACACAGTGCAAGTACAAAGCACGAGTATTTATGTAAATAAAAATCAAATAATTGCTCAGAGTCTCAATTAACACTCGCAGCACCACCCGAGTTGCGGATGCCAGAAAGCAACACAGGACTTCCTCTTGCAGATGCGGTCAAACAAAGCAAGTGGACGCCGGACAGCAAAACCAGCCAAACAGTCCCTTTCATGCAGTTCAGGATGCGCGCACGGGTGAGCGCCTGGGTGCGCGTACACCTAGAGTTTTATCCTTTTGTAAAAGTGGCAGCAACCAGCCAGTGGGGCGGGGCCAGGAAATTTAAATTCAGAGTCTCAATTAACACTCGCAGCACCATGCGAGTTGCGGAAGCCAGAAAGCAACACAGGACTTCCTCTTGCAGACGCCGTTTCAGTAGACCAAACAAGTTCAAACAAAGCAAGTGGACACCGGACAGCAAAACCAGCCAAACAGTCACTTGCACGCACTTCCGTGTGTGCAGTCTCTATGTCCTTTGTGCAAAAAGGCTATACAGCCATTGTCGGGCAACCTGAGAATATATGGATTTACCTGGCATGACGTTTGGCGGATGTACATGATTCAGAGAATTTTATCTCCACCTGCCTTGTGGCTATACCAACACCTACCCTGGTATTGCAACATTTGTTCAGGTTTTTACATGAGGACTATCTAGTGGAGGATTCCGACATACATAGTTCTTTTTACGTCTATCTATATTGAAAATTTTGTTCGGTCACAGCCCACAAATGGAAAAACATGACTTGGATTATCACTCATGATATTGCTCGTGCTGATGTGTGTTAATACATGACTTGTAAACCAACTTATTTTGGTAATTGCTGACAATTAAATTTGGACAAAAGTGAGAGAAGAACCGGTTTTGAGCGCACCTATGCGCGTGTCCCACAAGGGTGTGTTTTGATGTAACTAATAACATGTTGTGTAATCATGCTGTTTTAACTGCTAGTAACCTGCATCATGTGAAACTTTATACAGGTTAGTTATTCTCCTGTGGGAATTATACTTATTCATATATCCCTGCTAATATTTCGGGTGGCCCATGTGTTTTAACATGTCTTGGTTTAATGATGTTTCCCTTTCAGCCTGCTATTCGGCGGGCTACACAAGCCATTCATTATACCGCCCTGTCTCCTGATTGTAATTCTGAAGTGCATTTATTATCTGAAGCTGAAGTGTTGACATTAGCCATTTCGCTAGTGGGGATTTGGGGTCTAGCTGCTGGGGGATATTAAAAGAGGATTAAACTTGCTTGCTTGGTAGTCAAAGGTCTTAATGATACTTTGCAGGCTTTAGCAGAATTGTTATTAGATAATAGACGGTTTAGGAAGGCTATTTTGCAGAATAGAGCTGCCCTTGACTATTTCTTTTTGAAGCATAATCTAGGTTGAAATGCTGTGGAAGGAATGTGTTGTTTTAATTTAGACAATCACTCCCATTCCATTGGAAAAACATATTGGTGGGATAAAAGACCTCATTGCCCAAGTAACTCAAGATCAGGATGGGGGTTGGTTACGTCAGTTGTTTGCATGGATTCCTAAAGCATTGCGTTCCGTTTTTATTTGGATTGTTGTAATTTTAGTTATTTTGGTCTGTTGTTGTTGTGTTTCTTGTATTCCAAATTTGTGGAGGATGTTTCATAAGTTCTGGGAACCATCTTTTCCCCCATTCGATTATGGTAGTTGATTGTCCAAGGGGTGGAGTGTAGTGCTTGTACGGAAAATGAGCAAAAAGAAAATGGTGCCAAGTGGGTGGCCATTTTGCCACTCACTTCCATTACCTCAAAGAAAGCCTACATTTTTGTGATCTCAGTAAGTACATGTGCATTTCTGCAATGGAGGCAAGATCACATAATGATGTTAGTTGAACTAACTGTGGAGAATACTTGTTGTATTGTCCGCTGAACGACGAGCCAGAAAGGGAGTTGGAGAATTCTGCAGGTGCAGTGATAAGGGGAATGGGAAAGAAAGCAAGGGACGTGAAGCTGTGTTTTTCCACTTCTAGCTGGAAATTTCCACTCTTGGCACCTCTTCGGCCGAGGGCAGTCGGGTAACCATTGAGGGGTGGGGATTTCGACATAACGAGAAGAGGTATTCCTTTTGGAGAAGACAGATAGATTTGGACCCCCGGGTGATGCGTCTTGCTGGGAGGGAGGACGCTCCACTCCAGACCCCATTAGTACGAGTGATCTCTCTGCCTACCTGCTCTGGGACAAAGCAGTGTTGTGTGGGCCGAGATGAAGGTGTCTTCTGCAACCATCCTAACGGTGATGCTTTCTTTTTTATGATCATATGTATTCAAGTATATGTTATGTGTGCATGTATAAAGAGTGAATAAAGGGCCTATATTGAGCCCAATTTATGTTCATATAAGCAGTGATTCAAGTGTATTTTGTTTGCCTATCTGAGTCCAATAACTTGTCTTGTCGGGTTCAGGTAGGGAGAGGGACGTAACTTTGAGGCCCCTACAAGTGCCCAAAAGAGCCAACAGCATGACATGACTGCACTACCATTTTATTTTCATTCAGATGCTCAGCACTTGCCTCTTTCCCCCTCCCCCTGCAGTTCTTCCTTCCCTCTCCCCTGAACTTGTGAATTCTCAATGTCACTGGGCCTAGTAAGATCGCTGTTTTTGTTATCTCTTGTTCCCCTCCCTTGCCTCGTCGGCCTCTGAAACACATGTGTATGAGCATGATACAAATAAAAAATCAATAAGAGATATCAATGGCGAGTACATATCTGCTTTGTGTCTCGTGCGCCTACGTGTGTCAGTCTGTCAGTGAGGTCACTTGCTCTCCTTCTCTTTACTTACAGCAGGTTCATGTCTTCTTGGGTTTGTAAATTCATCTCTTCTTCAGTGGTTCAAAGAAAAGGTCTGTAGGGTTGTCTTAGTGAATATCATCTCTCGTATTTGCGATATTTGGGCGGGAAGGGGCTACTGAAATGAATGATGTACTTCTTTCTTTTCTAGAGTATGGAGGCATGGGCAGGTCAGACATAATGAAGGACATATTAATTTCCTTCCTGACATTAGCCCCCACTTCTAGAGCTCTCCCCCGAGTACAGCACCTTAGTGGTCCATATCTCAGACAACCCCCACCCCTCAGATCACCTGAATACTTTATGTGCTCATCCATGCTCCAGGTCATATAGCAGCACTCCCGATCAGGTTTGCAGAAAATCCAACATTCCATGTAATATAAGAGTCTCTGGGATAACAGGATTTTGAGCCTGCAGGCATGATAGGACTTTGTCTCAGGTCCATGTCAGGTAGATCATCAGGTTGTGTGTATACATGGATTTTAGCATTCAGGTCTATCACTATCTTCATTCCTATCACCTTTTAAGCCATCTTTTTGATTTGGCTTATGGCTATTCTCAGGACAGAGAATCACAACAATACCAATACTAGTATTGCTATCAGTGCTTTGAATGCATTAGCGAGCAAAGAGGTGATCCAGGAGAATAGGTACGAGAACCAATCATCATCCTCTATTTCCTCCACCCCCCCTTCCATTTTGATGTGGAGATCTGTTACCAATGTTATGGCTTCTGTGAGGGGCTCATTTTCCTCATCAAGAGCAAGTATGTATGTCTTGCAAGATGATCCAATTTTTGTGCATACGCCACCCACCATTGCTATTATTTAGTCGAGGGCATGCCTATTTTGAAGAGTCATGAGACTTATTTCTGTCAGCTCCTCCTTTATTACATTAACACCTTTTGTTGTACAGTTAATCGTTTGTAGCAGAGCCCACCGGTTATCTGCAGCCACTTGCAATTGTAGTGGTGTGTATCCCTGAAAAAACAGGGGCACAGGTGTGTTTATCTGTCATGTTGTCATAAGCTTCTTCCATTTTGGTGGAGATATAATTATTATCTCTTTTTGCCCTTTTGAGGTTGGTGGATCATTTCTTCCTCATGTGTGTATTCATTTTAGGGAAATATGCAATGCGCTTTCGGCACTACCAATGTGGGTATGTTTATTAGTACTATGGATCACAGCGCTTCCCAGTTCAGGAGCAGTTTCATGTATGGTCTGGATCCACAAGCCCAATAGTGGTAAATTAATACTGAGATTCCTGTTTTCATGCCTGGAACATCAAAGATCTGTTTACATGCTGTATTTTTCCCAACGTTTATCGTGCCATTGTTTTGAAAACATAGAGTGGCATTCTCAAGGGTATTATCTATATGCGACATCACTGACCCATGTGAGTAGTTTTGTAATTTTGCGCCACTGATTGATGCATACCTTGTTTGCATTCACCACAATCTCTTCCCTTTGTCCATGCAGTACCAGTGCTTTGCACACTACTAGTCCATTGGTCCATCCCTCAGGTTTAAGTACATGTCCTTTTATTTTTAATTGTCCTCAATCTCAACATCCAGGTATTTCTTTCCCTGTCTTGTCATTACACTGCACCATTTTGTTCTCCCCTATTGTAATCCCTGATCTATTTGTTCCAGGTTGCTCAGACCTTATTACTCTATGTTTCATTTCAGGTTTTGCCATGGATTGAAAATCTTTTCTATAATTATTATCTCATTGAGATTTTGCTTTATTTACCCAAAGTAAGGAAGCAGTCTGACCCTGAAATTGACCTTGGGTCAGACAGTGTGCAAGGTGTGTTATGCGGTTGCACCTTGTCTGGGGGTACTTCTGTGGGTATACAAACCCTGGAAGCACCCATGGTGTAGAGAATGAGGGAACATACATAGCAGTGCTCATCAGATGTCCCTCTTCCCACTTGGCTCATGTGCTAGTACCATATATTATAATTCTCCTGAGCAGAATCCGTGAGGTATATGTCATCCTTCACACTTCTTTTGAGTCTTTTCATCTGCTTAGTGACAACAGAGAATATGTGAGTTGCTATAATAATAGGAGTTTCATTACTATACATAGTCTACATTGCAAAGAACCAATTCTCATAGTGCAAAAAGAACAAACAAATAAAAGAAACAAAATGTAAAGAATGTAATGACGAGCATAAATGCTACGGTATCCACGTGTTGCACAGGGTCACGTGCATACAGTGGTTCATGGCCCAAATGCTTATACTGTACAAAATTAAAGAGAACCATTTTCCCCCACGTTTTTCAATACATCTCTTATATTGTTCTCAGGCTGTCAATACATGCAAAGATATTCACACAACAGAGACAGTTATCATTTTCTTATTTTTCTGGATTTTTCCTGGTTGACTCCTACAGGAAAAATTGCATAATAATATCAACGAGGACCCTCTCGAGGATGAAGCAAGTCTTTGGGTTATCAAAAAGAATAGCAAGGGTGACATTTTCGGGATCACAAAGCAGGAATGAAATTTAATATATAAGAGGGGAGCTATTTGACTTGTTTCTTGTCTTTTGTTGGTTGGGGAAAATCAGTCCATAAACTTTTTCTCTCTCAGTCTGCAGATTGCCTCCTGCTTCTGGTGGCTGATCATGTCTGTATTCGCATCAACCCTTCTTCACTTTCGAATTCAGGGAGTTTTTGCAGGGGCGGTCTTTGTACGGTTTGACATCACTGAGGTGGATCCAAGCATGCGTCCCATGCACTCTGAACAAAACCAATTGTTGGGTATGTTCCCACCTTCCACAACACAGTGAGAAAGGATTAGGAAGGCACATTTATCCTTTCCCATTGTCCACTGACTGCTGTGCATCCTTTAGCGCCATGTTTTTTGGTAGATGGAATGACAATAGCACAGGTAACTTTGATGGGACAAATATCAATATGTTTGATCAGCAGGTGCTACTACCTTTGGGATGCTGCTCAGTGTTTCCTAACAGGAGCACTCAAACACTGCCTCTACCAAATGCTCAAACAGGAATTTTAGGCCATACGTATGAATGATTTTGTTTCGAATGTCATAAGTTGGGAATAGAGAAGCAACTCCTCCAGCATACAAAATTAACAATAATCCTGCCACGGTACCATTTTGTCTAAGTAAGGATGGTTCTAGGTACATGGGTACATATGACAAATGTATGAATACTGCGGTTTTGGTGAATGATACAAAGTCCATGCACATTGGAGGATCAATTTAATTTGCCTGTGGGAAGCAAGCATATCCATGGTTACCCAAAGATAGGGAAGGAAAATGTTAATTAGGGATACTGTTAGCAGGGGTTTCTTTGACATCAACTCTAGAAATATTGAGACACCGTCCTAGGAGGGATATCAATGACGATACAACTGGACAAATATTAGGGGATGTTCCAAAAGTGATAGTTCCCGTTTGGGGTCCGGCGATAAACTCCTGAGACATTAGAAGGTTGGCCCTAGTGTTAAAAAGAATGATTATTGAGACAACCGATATGCTACTTAATATGACATCAAAATAGAGAGCTATTAGGCCGGTGCACTTCCAAATAGGATAGTGCTAGAAACCATGCTACCTGAAAAAGGAGGGGTATGCAAATTGGTCAGGTCATCTTGCTGCATTTACAAATCAGATTCCGCCCCTACTGTGTTTCAGGCTATTATGAGGTTACACACATTGGTGTCCGAAATTCATGTTAACAATGCTAGCTGGGACATCAGTACTTGGGCTTGGAATTTGTTTGCCACATGGGGTTGGAAAATACTTTCTGGCCTGCTCTGATCACTGTTGCCATTCTCTGCTTTTGTTGCTGTATACAATGCTTACCTACTTTGGGATGTATTCTATGCCAGTGCTGTTCAAGAACTCTGAAACACAACCTGAACGATAGTCCCCAGGGAATGTAACAAATGTACTAATTATGCAGGATATGGAAATTCAGAAATGTATGAATATCGATGTACATGCATTTGATGATGTATAACAAAATAGCGTAGCTTAGACTAAAAGGAGAGATTGTGAAAATGCATGTATTAAGGTTAGCCTTAAGCTTTTGCCATTTTGGTTTGTGCCCTCACTCCAGCTTGCAAAATCTTCTATTTGGAGCTGCAAGAAATCACTGCAGTGCTGAGTTTGCTGTTGCATAGAAATTAGCTCCTTGTTACTACAGCCTTGGACCTTGCACAGGCTGGCCAATGCGTGATCAAAATGTTGTCATCTGTTCCATTCTGCTTGTACCCGGAAAAGGGTTATCCCATCCACCAGGGGGCGCAGAGATGGTCTGACGCATCTCGGCACGTCTCCCCTCCAAGGCGCCGTGTTTGGGTCCTGAGCCCCCCCAGACACCCCCGGAGTGAGGAGCCGACACCACCCCCCCCCCCACACGAGTGCCCCGGGCGCCCCTGGCCCGAATTTGGGATCCCGAGGTGGAGCCGCGCCGGAGAACGAGGCCTCCGAGTTTCGAGGGACGGAAGCCCCTCCTCCCTGCGGCGCCGCGGCTCCGCGGAGATCTACTCCACCCCCGGGCGTGAGTGATGCCTGCAGAGGGGGCGGACAACCCGGGCTGACGCCCCCCCCCCGCCGTGAGCAATCTCGTGGAGTTCGGGTGTCCTCGGAGGCACCCCGCGGCGGATCCGGGAATGCGGGGCGGCCTCTCGAGGACACGACGGAGCTGTGGACCTGGACGCGGCCCAGGCGACCAGGTGAGGAGCGGAGAACGGCGGCCCCCAAGAGAGGGGGCGGATCTAGAGGAGCCCGGGGGGGGCGCATTGGAGTATATGGTGGGGGCCCACGCCGGCCCATGCTGGCAACCCACGGTTTTCCACGAGGGGAGACCTTACACTCAGGGGGTTAGGCAGTGCAGGCCCAATCCGGGCGACCCCCCTGGGACCCGACTGCGTCGCTAGAAGAGCCAGGAGCAAGGCTGGGGAAAGCCAGCAACATAAACACAAGCCCCGCAGGGGTCACGGGCGACGGGGCGCCCCCCGAAAATCGCACTTCCCAGGCGGACAGACTTGCCGCGCAGGGCCCAATTGGGAGAGGTGGGCCCAGGCAGACTACGCCTTGCGTCCAGCCGCTGGTGAGCAGAGGGCCCTCGCAGCCTCAAAAGGAGCACAGCTGCGCATTTTGGGGAAGGAAGAGGCGAGGAGAGAATACTTGGGAGGAAACAATAATACCTACGGGAGGAAACCAGTCCTAGGGCCCCGGGTGCTGGGTCTCCGCTTCCGGCGTCATAGCAGACGGAGGCCCTTGCCCCCGGCGGCGCTGTCTCGGAGTGGTCCGGCGGGCCACGCCGACCCTGAATATCCGGGGGAACCCCCCGCGGAGCAGAGATGCTTGGGGAGAATCTATGAGCTGGAGAGCATCCCTTCAAAGGTTTCGACGCACGTCCCCTGATCCCCCGAGGACGCCTGAAATGTCGACCCAAACGCAGCAGGAGCCTGCTGATGCTAGCACGGTCACCAGAGGCATGGCAGCCCTATTGGAAGAAATTAAAGGCTTTAGGGCGGATATAGCTCTGAGACTGGACACATTAGACAAAAAGGTGGACAATATTGATGACAGAGTCCAGGCCCTAGAGAACAACACATCCTCGAGCGACATCTTCGAGACACAATTCGACATGCGCCTGTCGGAGCTCGAGAGAAGAGATGAAAAATGCTCATTAAAAATGGACGATCTGGAAAACAGGGAACGCCGCTGTAACTTACGTTTCCTAGGCCTACCGGAACACGGGGGGGAAACTCAAACAGACGTCATCAAGGCTGTCAATGCAGTAATAGGGGCACTTTTTGAAGGGGCCAATACTAGCGAACCCACCATTGACAGAGCCCATAGAGCAGGTGCACCCTCTGGAGGCCCCAGATCTGTCTTAGTACGCTTTCACTACTTCTCGGAAAAGAGCAGGATCTTGGAACTGGCTCGTAAGAAGGGCCCTGTGGAGTGGGAGGGGGCCCGGATTTCGGTGTATCAAGACCTGTCGGCCTTCACCCTCGCAAGACGTCGCCTCTGCTCCCCGCTGACAAAGATGCTTCAATCCAAGGGGGTCCGCTACAGATGGGGTTATCCTTTTTCCCTCTCCTTCGAATTCGAGGGCTACAAATACGTCCTGATCACTGAAGATGATATCCAAAGAGTGTCAGGTGAACTTTTGGACAATTCAAATACGGCATCGGGGGAACAGGAGCGCGAGCGATCACCAACCGGCCCTAGCGGGAACAAAGCTTCCAAGGAGAGGCGCAGAGTGCGAGGTCAGAGAAAGTATAGGAGAATGACCCCAGCTTCGCGGGCCCTCCAAATAGCTGAAGCGAACATTTGGTGACAGATGACTAAACCGACAACTGCTAATGCGAGAGGAGGGTGATGTAGTTGTTTGTACTTTACATTGGTCCGGGGGGCGGGGGGGGCTCGGAATGTTGGTTATGACAAGTTATTGAGCCTGAGGAGGGGAGGCACTGGTGGCCTGGTCTGGCAAGAAGATGAAGCCACGGAACGACCAGGCGATTAGGGGGGAGGGGGGAGGGGGGGAAAAGGGGGAGTTACGTTGTTGGGGTTACGGTTACAGTGTGCCAAGTTCTTCGGGTAATCTCGCACCCCTGGGGCCGTTCAGAGTCATCAGTGGGTTGCGGAAGTACTGTGGGAGTAAAAACGCTTGCTATCCTAAATATGGAGCTAGGAGCCTTTATCTGCGCTTTAATGGATGATCCGCTCCAATTCTTGACAGTGGGGTCACTGAATGCTCGCGGACTTAACTCGCCCACAAAGAGGTCTCTAATTGTGAGGGAATTTGTGAGGCTGCGGCTTCACTTTCTTTTTGTGCAGGAGACGCATTGGGTTCGGGGAAAAGAGCCTAAGCTCAGGGCCAAACCTATAGCTCAGATGTACTCGGCCTCTGTTCAGTCCAAGAAGCGGGGAGTAGGTTTGTTGATCTCCCATGGGGCCCATTTTGCGTTTAAAGCCTTAAAAGCAGACCCGGAGGGCCGCTATCTCTTGGTGAAAGGGGAGGTGAGGGGGCGCTTGTTCACACTGTTCTGCATATATGCTCCGAATGAAGCGCAGGACACCTTCTGGGAGGGGATGAGAGGGATAATAATGTCATTTTCGGAGGGTAGCCTTCTGGTTGGGGGAGATTTCAACATGGTGCTTTGCCCCGAGAGAGATAGGAAATCTGATAAGCCCTGCCCCGATCTCCGTCACCACAAGAAGCTGGCGCTGGCCTTCCGGGAAGTGAACGGGGAATTAGGTTTAGCTGACACGTGCATCCTCGAAAAGGGCCGGAACCCAGACTATACATATTATTCAAAGACTCATGCTGCCTTTTCTCGTATCGATTACATCTTGGCTGATGCCTCGCTGCAGGGAGAGGTCACTAGTTCAGGAGTGGAGATTGTCCCCTGGACCGACCACGACATGGTAAAGATTAAGATCGGCCTTCCCCCTGTCCCGGCAACCGGATCCCGGTGGAGGTGTAATGACCTGCTTCTGAAGGACAGGGAGATTCGCCAATCCCTCCTAACAGCCATTGAGGATTATTTCACTCTTAACGACAATGGGGAGGTTGGAACTATGGGAGTGTGGGAGGCATTTAAGGCAACTATTAGAGGCACCCTCATCGGTATTGGATCTGGGAGAAAGAAGGAGAGGGAACGGGAGGAGAGAGGGTTAAAGGACAAAATAGAGGCCATCCAACCGGGAGGGAAGTTAAGGTCACAGATGTTCCCCGGGCAGTGGGAGGAACTACAGGGCTTGCGAACCAGGCTGGCAGACCTCCAGGTGGGCCAAACGGAGAAGAAGCTCTCCTTTTTGAAGCAAAGGTATATGGAGAGGGGGGAAAAGGCAGATAAAATCTTGGCTTGGAGACTTCGAGACCTTAGAAACAGCAGGAGGGTGAACTCAATTCGCACCCCGGAAGGGGACTCGACCGCGAGAGATACCAAGATAGCTGAACAATTCAGGCTATACTATGAAAAACTGTATCGTTCGGAATACACAGGGGATGGGAACGACGTGGATAACTTCCTGGACTCCCTCCCCGTTCCGGGACTTCTCCCGGACAAAGCGGATTCACTCGAGGGTCCCATCTCCCCGGAAGAAGTAATAGATACTATATCCTCCTTGAAGAGTGACACAGCCCCGGGAGACGATGGTTTCACAGTCAAATTCTATAAGACATATAGGTCCACGCTTGCCCCATTCATGACTAAGATGTTCAATGCGGCACTCGACCAAGGTTCTCTACCTCCCACGATGATGTCAGCCTTGATTGTTGTCCTGCCTAAAGAGGGCAAGGATCCCTCATATTGCCAATCATATCGCCCCATATCCCTCCTAAATACCGATGTGAAAATATTAGCCAAGCTCCTAGCGAATAGACTGTCCAAACTGCTCCCCACCCTAGTGCATGGAGATCAAGTGGGCTTCATCCCGGGCCGCCAGGGGTCGGACAATATAAGAAAAACCCTCGACCTCATGCATGAGGCATCTCGACAGGGAGTGGAAGGGTACCTCCTCTCACTAGACTCAGAGAAGGCCTTCGACGGCGTCGAATGGCCTTACATGGGCAGGGTACTCCGAAAGATGGGGCTGGGTGACAAATTCTGTGGGTGGATCACAGCGCTCTACAATGGCCCCTCGGCGAGAGTGCTGGTCAATGGGGGCACCTCGGAGCCCTTCTCCCTCTCTAGGGGCACTCGGCAAGGATGTCCCCTATCGCCCCTACTGTATGCTCTGGCAATGGAGCCTCTAGCCATAGCGGTTAGGAATGACCCGGAAATTACGGGAATACACTGCGGCGGGTGCGAGTTCAAGCTCTCCCTCTTCGCAGACGACATCTTGGGCTACCTAACCAACATCCAAGATTCCTTACCCCGGCTGTTCGATCTTGTACCCCGCTTCGGCTCCTTCTCTGGACTGAAGATAAATACGTCCAAATCAAGCATCATGCCCATGGGTTTGGGGGATCAGGACATCGGAAATAACACCGACATGCTTGGGGTCAGAATTGAACGGGTATCTACCAGGTACCTCGGCACCACCATCCCCAGGGATCTATCCCAACTATACCAGAGCAATTTCCCGGAGATCCTCACTCAAATCAGTAAAGACCTCAGGCGTTGGGCACCCCTCACGCTTTCCTGGCTTGGGCGCATGGTCACAGTGAAGATGAATATCTTGCCCCGCCTCCTCTATCTATTCGCAGCGCTTCCCACTGTGATACCCGAGACCTTTTTCGAGGTGCTTCAATCCCGAGTTCTTGCGTTCATCTGGAACGGTAAGAGGCCAAGGGTCAAGACCTCCACCCTGACCCTCCCGAAGTCCCATGGAGGTTTCGGCCTCCCTGACTTCCGGCTTTATTACAAAGCAGCCCAGCTCCGGGTGATGTTGGAGCATATGCGGGACGATATGGGTACTTACTGGACATATCTTGAAGACGTGCACACTCACCCGAAAAAAGTTAGAGACCTTTTATGGGGCCCTCCAAGGGGTCTCCCCTCCCAGATAAGAACGCACCCCACCCTGGCAGTCCTGTGGGCACTATGGAAGCCCAACAAGGCTAATAAACTAGTGTCATCTTGGCCCTCCCCGCTGTCCTCGCTCTAGGGCCCTCCCATAGATCTGGGCTCTAGGGGTTTCCAAGACACTCAGGCCTGGTCAGATATGGGGCTGGAGAGGGTCTCCCAACTCCTGCGGGAAGAGGGCTTTATAGAGTGTGATAGCTTGAGAGAGGCTTTGGCAGATAGAACCCCCACGGTCTTTGAATACCTGCGGTTGAAGGGAATCTTGACACACCCTAGGTGGACCGAACAGCTTAGACGCCCCCTCACGCCATTTGAAACCATACTGGCCAAAAGTATAACGCGGAAGGGCTCGTTATCCAAGTTTTACGGAGTTCTGATAACCGCAGACCTAGAGGGTAGACAGCCCTTCAAACGCATATGGGAAGAAAGGCTGGGCATGCCACTAGATGACCACACATGGAGGGCTGTATTCAAATGTATTTTCTCGGGTTCCCTGTACACCGCTGCCATGGAACATAGTTTCAAGATCCTTCACTCGTGGCATTGCCCCCCGGCCTTATTGTCCAAGATGTTTCGGGAAGTATCCCCCTTTTGTCCAAGAGGCTGCCACCAACGGGGAACCTGGTTTCACATGTGGTGGGGTTGTCAGACCATACAGGTTTATTGGTCGGAACTGCTCAGCTGGATTAAAGACATTGAGGGGTTCAGCCCGTCTCTCCACCAACTAGAGGTTCTGCTGGGCGTTCCCATGCCAGAGACTGAAGCTAATGTGTATCCCAAGGTCATCGGTGCCATGCTGCGAGCAGGGAGATTGGCGCTTGCCCAAAAGTGGAAGAGCGCCCTGGCTCCCTCTAAAGAGGAATGGCTCTGTAAACTCAGGATGATCTTCATATATGAAAAACTTACCGCTATAGCAAATGATACCATGACTGATTTTGTACAAGAATGGACTGCAGTTCTCCTGCATGATGATTGTGTTTCCATGAGGCTGTAAAATGCATGCTGAGCTAGGTTGTAACGGCATATCTTATTACACCCCCCATAAACCCAAGGTGTCAACTGATTAATGGTCCATCTGTCGGGCCCCGCTGTCTCAAGGGATATTAACTATAATCATGTGATAAGCAAGTGTTCTCCCCTAAGCTTGGATAGTTTTGCAACACCCCAAGACTTGGCAGGTTAAATGTTGGGGGGGGGTCGGAGGGGGGCTAGGGGGAAGGGAGTTAATGTAAAAAAAAGAAAAACTGAAAATGTTACTGACAACATGTTTCACCTTGATGTTTTTGCCAGTTGGGCCAGCATTCTTGCTCAGCCACATTTGAGTATTGTCAATAAAAACAATTTGAAAAAAAAAAAGGGTTATCCTAAACAAACTGTAGGAACATGCTGCTACGCAAGTAATCTTCGGTTATAAAAACAAAATATAATGTTGGTAGGAATGTTTTCCTTTCAGTACGAACAGTCTGTTGTCTTGCAACGTCGGAAAGTTAGCACGTACGGCGCATGGAATCACTGACACTAATGTATTTTTTCACAGAAAAACCTACACATGGCATGGAGCTGTAAATTGTCTATATCATCTATGATATCACATTCACAGCAGAATTCATGTAAACTGGAGCGCATAAAAGGATGTCATTTGCTTTCTGTAAATTGCTGACTTCTGCACAGCTATTTCTGGGTAGCACATGAGTACGCTTGAAGCAAATACACTTTTATTTTATTCTCATATCCGTGTCTGCTGGTCTTATTTCTTGTTTGCAGTGCAGTTACCAGTTTTTGGTTTTACAGGAGGGGGAGTCCATTCTCTTTTAGGTCCTTGTATGCACCCCAAAGATGCATGAGGTCATCTTCGTCTGAAATGAAGTATACTAGAATGTTGCCACTGATGTTTATGATTCCTTTTAGCCACCCTAGCAATCCTTATACCTCCTCATGACAATTTGTCAAACACTGGTGACTGAAGAGACTCCGAACCTGAGCCCTTTATACCTGCAGAGTTTCACATGTGCTGAGAAGGTGGTGATCACTTGGGATTGTTTCTGTAGTTTGAGCTGGTGATACCCAGATTTGAGATCTAGCTTGGAGAGGAATCTGCCTCGACTGAGGTCCACGATCATGATGATCATGGGAGTGAAGTGTCTTTCCATCCTGACTACCTATTGGGTAGATCCACCCACACATTGACAGACTGGGCCGGGCTCTTTGGATTTCTGGGTAGTCACTAATGTGGAAATTTACAGCGTGGATCTGGAGAATTTCTCTATTATTCCTGCCTTTTCGAATTTGTGCAGCATCTCTACTTTGGGCCTTAGGTGGAACGAAACACAGCAGTGTTGAAGGCAGAATGGTCAATGTTGTTGTCTATGTGCAGTTTCACCGTCTAGTTCCTCAGGCACCATATTCCATTGAAAAGTGATTTGTATTCCTTGAGCAGATCCTTGAGGTCGGATTTGTGGAGGCAAAATTGGAATTGAATGAGATTGAGTGATTCTGTCACTTTGCACCTCAGTGCATGTTGCTGCCTATTTCTGAAACAAATACCCTTTTGCTGTTAGCCATTTGGGATACTTCTGGTATGAGATGGATGTGTGTCTTGTTTCCTTAGGTGAAAATACATACCTTTAATGCATTGTGGTGATTGTGGCGTTTTGACGAATCAACCTCGGGGTACCAGTGGTCCAGAAATGAATATCAGTTTCTAAACTATCAATTAGCCCCAGACCTCTAATACACCAGAAGGGATCCAAGCAAGCAAAATATAAACCTCCTTTTCCAATTTCGGTAACGTGGATGGAACGGCAGACTTATCTCCAAAAGGTTGTGGATTGTTGGTTAGATGCAACACATTGAAAATACAGTTAATAACCAATGACAAAAGGGACTGTCCAGTCAAAGTTGTATCAAAATATCTATTTTATTTATACACAACAGACAGTTCTAGCAACAAAATAAAATACAACGCACCATGTAAAGGAATGCAGAGGACAGACAGTTTCGAAGAAGGAGAAGGGATGCACTCTGGCTATTGACAGGAGGGTAGACAGTGTGTTTAATAACCACAACAGTTTATGGTTACCTGGCTTCAACACAAAGGGAGCAATGGGTCTTAATATGTCTCATGGGGCATCCTGGGAAGGACCAGGGGGACAGAACCACCATGTACCTTTTGCTGTAGGTGTTCAGGGTCGAGTCGCTTCATGGTGCTTTGCAGGTTTCTGGGACAGAGTTCAAGACAGGAGTCAGCTGCGGGTGTCAGGCTGCAGGACGGTTCGGTGAGGGAAGCTGGAGGAATGGCTGCAGGCTGTCCTTCATTGTGGCTCGGGGTCAGGAATCATCTCAATGCTGGTCTGCGGTTCTGAAGGACTGGTCGAGATGTCTCAGATGTCTTTAAGTGACTGGGGCTTGTCAATGTTCAGTGTTGCAGTCAGTTGTAGCTCGAGGAACTCCACTGGCTTGAAAACGTCCTTTAAGGTGGATGTCGGTAGATGCTTGTCGAGGCACTTCTCCCAGCTTCTTCAATAGGCTTGTTTCATCCTTTAAGGCTGACGGGCCAAAGCTGAGGAGTGTGCTGCAGGCAGCTGACTTGTCCTTGGTTGCCGGTCATAGACCTTCTGGCGCTTCCTACCTAGGAATCTTGCTGCAGAGCTTAGCAGTGCACACTGGCTCCTAGCTAGGTACTGGTTCTGGACCGGCTAGAGGGTCCTCTGGATTCGGTATCTCCCTCTATTCCCTGAGGAATGTTTAGGGGAGGGATCTTGCTTCCCTCTTTGTTGGTAAAGGCCTTCCTTCAGCAGCCAAAGATGTAAGGCAGACTGTACCTTCAGCGAGGGTTCAATGATGAATTTGTCTTGTCACTCCTCACAAAATCTTCAGATGATCACCAAAAGAGGGGCTCAGCCATCTTTTAAAGCCAAGTGGACCACAGTGATTGGTTGAGGCTAAGCCCACCTCAATGAACGAATCCTGGGGTCTCCACCAACAATCTCCTGTATGCATGAGGTGATAGCCAGAGTGTTTTTTAATAGGAAAAGTAAAGGAGTGAAAACATGTGATGCTAAGTCCCACCCATATTCCTGTCTGTTGTTGATCAAGGAGTCTCTATGGTCAATGGATCTCTCTGTGGTTCCTGTTTAAAACAGCAAATCTGCTTTAAAGCTGCGGCGCGACCATACTCGCTGGCTCCTGCAAACCACATTGTCTTACCTGATGAATGGAGATCCCCTACCAGGGTGGCTTACTGTAGACATGTAGTCCCAGACATGACCGTTCACTGTCAAGGACATTGAGTGCGGGAGCTGGCTTCAGGTTCACACAGTTATATATGAAGGTTGTTGTGGTTTCCTGTCTTCTTTGCTTACCTCTGCAGCCGGGTCCACATGGGCATGTTTGAAGTGCACTCTATTAGTATGATAATCACTGCCACCAGATGCAGGGTCCAGCAGAAGAACAGGGTGGATCCAAGGAGCCTTTGTTAGTTAATCAGGCTGGGCATGGCAGGGGAATGCTAGTCCTCACCTTTCTGGAGTTCCCACAGTATACTTCTGGCTATCATATGCTAACTAAATATGACAGGGTGGACTGTGCCTGTAGGTTGTGCCCACCCAGAATACACAGGCCTATGTGTTTGTCATGTGTGAGCATAGGAAAATGCGTATGGATTAGCCCCACACATTTTCCCGAGGTTGGTCCACCATCATTAAATTTAATAAAACATTTTTAAAAAGCCCAGGCAAGTGCACACAGCGTGGATGGACAAATTCCTCAATTGCACCCAGCCTCAACATGTGAAACAACACCCCCACTGAGTATCCGGTTCGTCATCTAGGCAAAAGTACTGGCTAAGGCCAACTGCATTTCCATGTTGGGAGCCTGGCTTGTGCTGGATGTCCATTTCTAATCCCTGTAGGGGTTTGGCCCAACCCAAAGGTTTGGTGGTCTCCTCTTGCATGGTCATTAACCATCAAAAAGGCTGGTGGTCTGATTGGATTGTAAAGTGTGACCCAAAGATGTAGGGTTTCAGCTTATTTACTACCCACTCGACAGCGTTGGCCACTTTTTAACGATGGCCCAGTTCCATTCCCTTTTTGTCAATCGCCTGCTAATGTAGGCGACAGGTTGCTCTACCCCTTGAGAGTTCAGCTGTGCCTACATTTCTCCAATCCTAAAATCGCAGGCATCTGTCTGGATAATGAACTCCTGACCATAGTCTGGCGGGTTTAGAACTGGGGGCCCTACACAATCTATCCTTTAACTCCTGAAAGGATGTTTGACAGGCGGGGGTCCAAGTTACCTTCTTTTGTAATTTCTTGGAAGTTGCTTTATTCCGGGTCATGGCAATGGTCCCATACCCCTTGATGAACGACCGGTAGTACCCACTGAGACCATGAAAGGCTCTCACCTTTGTCTGTGTGGTGTAGATGTCCCAATCCTTCACTGTACCTTCACTTTCAAAGGTTGTTTCTTACCTCCACCGACCAGGTTGCCTAGGTAAGTCACTGTGCGCTATCTGGCACTTCATGGCTTTGATAGTCAGACCTGCATTCTGCAGCACCTGAAGCACTTGTTTCAGATGGGATAAGTGATCTTCCCAGGTGTGGCAGAACACTACAATGTCGTCACTGACATTTTACAGCCCTGACAAAATATGGTTAACCATCCTCTTAAAAGTGGCAGGCGCATTCTTCAATTAGAAGTGAACTGATGAAGTCCTTCTGGTGTTGAGAATGCTGATTTCTCTCTCACTCTGTCTGTCAAGCTGATCTGCCAGTCGCTCGCCGTGAGGTGAAATGTACTCATGTACTTGGCAGCACTGATCTTCTCAATGAGCTTGTCTGCCCGAGGAATGGGCTGAGCATCCGTCTTTGTGACAAAATTGAACCACCTGTAGTCCACACAAAAGTGGACTTCTGTCTTCCCACCACAGGTCTTCTTAGGGACCTCTTCCATTGGGCTAGCCCAGTGGTTGTGTGATGGCTATATCACTCCTATGGACAGGATTTTGGAAACGTGATCCTTGATGGTGTCCCTGGCGTTATCGGACATCCAGTGAATCCTGCTCTTCATCGGCTTACTGTCTCCAGTGTTCATATCATGAGTGCACCAATCTGGCCTGGAGTCAGCAAAAACAGAACGGCAAACTGTCCCAGTAAATGGCAACAGTCTGTCAGTTGCTGTTCTGACAGGACCATTGCAAGGCTGACACTTTCAACTGACCCATCTGTGGGTTCGGTGTGCAGGAGGTCTGGGAGGGGATCGGTCTCCTCCTCAGTCTCTCCATCTGTCACTAAAGACCCTGCACATCTGTTTAGGTCCTTTCACGTCAATGACATAATATACCTCACTGACATTTTCAAGCACAGTAAGGCCCAGTCCATTTGTCCTAAAGGGCACTGGGTTCTGACAGGCTTGATAATCCACACCCACTGGGCAGTTACATGTATTAATATCCCCGCAAAGATATTGCGATACAAAAATATTGCCATATTTCTGCGATGATATTGACCCATGGACCATGCGGGGGACACAACTGCAACTCTCGCATCTTTTCAAAATGTGCGTGGGACACCCCTGCAACCTCTGCTCCCACAAAATATCCCACCCAAAAATATCACCTATGGAGAGACAAACGGCCATATGTACGGTGATCATTTTGGTGGGGATATTTTGTAGGGATACCCACTGCCTGGAAAATAGACTATCACTGTGGCCTTCTGGTCATGCCAATGCTTCATCAGCTCCTGGCTGGCTTTTAGGTTTTTTGTCGACTGTCCCATGTACTTTGTCATTCTAGACTGAAGGCCAAGTAAATAGCCCACCACATCTCACATAGGGGTTTAGTGGTTTCACTTCCATCCCTCTTTTACTAGACTGAGATGCCTCATCCCGGGTATCCGAACAGAAGCTCAAAGGGGCTGAACTCGACTCAGTTTTATGGCACCTTCCTGTAGGCGAACAGAAGGTATGGAAGGTGAATATCCTATTTTCTTCCCCGGTGCGCCTCCAAGCCAGCCATCGTGGCTTTCAGGGTTTTGTTCAACTGTTCAACAAGCCCATTAATTTGTGCATGAAAGGATGTGGCGAACCGGTAGATGACTCCACACTCTTCACACTCTTCCCACATAGCCTTCATATATGCTGATATGAAGTTTGTCCCTCTGTCAGAAACAACTTCCTTGGGGAAACCAACACAGTGAATCTCCCAATAAGAGCCTTTCACAAACACATGGACTTTGAAGCTCCTCAGAGGGACAACCTCAGGGTAGCTTGTGGTGTGGTCTACCACCACTGAGCTGTTTCTTTTCCCTGAGCTGGTGTGGGGATCCAATGGACAAGCCTATACTCTCGAAAGCCACCCAACCACAGGTAGTCAAATTAACAGGGCCTTTGTGGCACCAACTGACTTTCCAGAAGCCTGACAAGTCAGGCAAGGCCAGACACATTTCTTACCTTTTACGCCAAACTGCAGCCAGTAAAAGTGTGCAGACAACCAGTCTGATGTTTTATTCACTCCCAATTGACCGCCTAAAGGAATTTGGATGAGTCATATCAAAAAGGAACTTTCTGTGACATTGGGGAATTGCCAACATTCTGGTGCTCTCATCCTCCTAGTCTTTTGGCTCACCGTTCAAGAGTCCATCCTCCCAGTACACTATGAACAGTCCAGGGGCCTCGCCCCCAGCCTGCGCCTCCACCTGCTTCTGCAGACCTGCCTGAGTGGGACACTCTTTCTGGGCTTTGAAGAAGTCAGTCTGATATGGACCCCCAGCTGATGCAAACTCATCCAGCTGGGGCAGGCCCTTCATATCTGAACTTACCTCGTCCTCCACCCCAGGTTCCTACACTGCGCCAGGAAACTCTGAAGTCACTGAGTCCCCTGCTACCAAAGTAGGGTCCTCAGTGGCTACTGGTCCCTCTCCCGCAGGAGTAAGCGGCTGTCATGATTCCTGCCCCTCATGTCCCCAGCCCTCCAATATGTCAGGCTGGAGCCAGGCCACGATAACCTACATGGCCCTCAAGGGCCTCTACATCCCTCCAAAGACCCACTTGGAGTCAGACTTGGCGCTTGTGGCACCAGACTCACTCACTCCCATAGGATAACATTGGGGATTGGACTTGTAGTGCATTGATGGGGACAAGATGGATGCCCCCACATATTTCGGTTCCCAGAACTGCATGTGCAGTCTAGTCTTTTGGGTGTGGTTCAACCCAGAGACACCTGGGATATCCAGAGACTATTTAAGCCACACCCAGACTGAGAAACATGCTTTGCGTTTTCTGCACCTGAAGTGTGACACTGACTGTGTTCGGATCGGTCTCCAGTAGGCCTGCATCTTTCTTCTGCGCTCAGCTCCTGCAAGAACAAGAACACCGTTAGGAACAGCCTTACCTTGCGGCGCCTCTGCCCATCATTCATCGCTCCTTCTGTTCTGCGGATATCTTCGGCGGTGTCATTCCCATCCCGGCACGCCGCTTCCTAAGGAAAAGGGAAAAGAACAAAAAAGGCGTTACTAAGCATTCTGCCAATCTTCGCTTATTTTTAAATACTTTACGAGCTTCAAACACTTAGCTGAATCCCAGCCACTCTGGGGGAACTCTGTCTACGGAACTTCTCATCCATCTGCAAGAGGGAAAAGACACTCCAGGTTAGCGTGGAAACATCTAGAGGCACCGCATACCGCGCTTACCCACCGCATTTGTTCTTCATAACCGGCATCCACGCTGAAAACGTCGCGGCACCTAAAAGACACAGAAAAAGAACTCAGTTCAATGCAAATATGAAAGGGGTGCATCGTTCATCGCGCTCTCACTCACCTTCAGCGCTACTCACTTCAGCAGCACGCCGCCATCCCCGGATACCAGCCATCATCTAAGGAAGGAAAGGAACGAAGTTAGAGAACTGTTCAAAAGACTCATTATACTTACCTGTCGGACTCTTGCCAGTGAAGTAACTAGGCTGCAGTGAGCCTGCATCAATCAACGCACCCCTGCCCTGAAGGAAGGACGGAGAGCACACTATCCAAGAAAACAAGGAGAGCTGTGGATCAAAGGGAAGGGTTGGACCCCGGGGAAGAAGGGGTTCAAGCACACGGAGACAATAGGGAGTTAAACTCTACCAATCCTGTGTTTCAGGCCCAGTCTCCAGTCGAATAGCCTCCAGGGAAGGGTTTGAGGTCGTAAGAGGTCAGAACAGGCTGAGTAACGTCCCCGTGGATACCAGATGAGGGTTACAGAACGCAAAGACTCACATCAAAATCCACCTGGGCGTCATGGAAATGCCAGAAACCGACCAGTTAGCCCACATGTTGGGGCAGCTACGTTCCGAAGTACATGCAGCCAGGCAGGAGACCAACACCCTGAGGAGAGAGCTGATAGTTGCCAAAGAACGCACTGATGATTTAAGCCGGCAACTTCTCCAGTCAAAAGCAGGGCATGCACCATTGCCGGGAAGCGTGCCCTCGATGCCAGCGTCATCAGCCAATCCCCATTTACGGGGGATCCCAAGAGGTTTGCAACGTTCATGAACCAATGCCGCCTGCACTTCCTTTGTAGGTCAGGGGCCTTTCCGAATGACCAATCACGGGTCACTTTTGTGCTATACTACCTGAGTGGTAGCACCGCGGACTGGTCTGTACCCTTTGTGGCGCAAGACGACCCTTTGCTGCATGACTTCAGGGGCTTTCAGCAGGAGATGGAAAAGCTTTTCGCCCGTCGTACTCATGGCCAGGCATTAGACAACGAACTTCTGTCCCTACTCCAAGTGAATCAAGACCTATTAACATACATAGCCACGTTCAATAGACTCGTAGTTGATGCAGAATGGCCGAATCCCAGTGATTTGACCGAAGGGGAAATTATCGAGACTGAAATATCCGAAAACGAAATGTTCGAATTACCAAAAGTTCGAACACTTTGTTTTTGGACATTTCAGCCCCGATAATTTGCCAAAACACACATTCTCACACACACACACACACACACACAACACACCCATAACACCCCCCACCGACACCGTCAGCACACCCCCACCCACACACACACCACCAACATACACAAACGCCACTAACCTTCACCTTCACGCTGGTTCCTGCAGCGCCAGTTCCCTTTCACTTCTATGATTGGGAACTGGCGCTGCAGGGTTCTTTTCTTTTCTTTTTTTCTATTTTCTTTTTTTTAAATGGACAGCTGCGGGGGTGTCCCTCGCTGCCCACGCTCACTATATCATAAAGTATAGTGAGCGAGGCAAAGCGGGGGACACCCCCGCAACCCCCATTTTATTTTTTCCACAGACGGCTGCAGGGGTGTCCCCCGCAGCCCCCGCTCACGATACTATAAAGTATAGTGAGCGGGGCAATGCGGGGGACACCCCCGCAGCCCCTGTTTTTATTTTAATGTTACCACCAGAGGATCGAACTTTTGGTGTTCGATCCTTTGGTGGTAGCATTTTTAGAACTTTTGGTCGTTTCGACCTTTTTTTCGGTCATTTCGACCTAAACCGAATGGCCAGTGGAGAAGAGAGGTATCCACGTACTGGACCATAAGGGTGGTCAAGACCCAAACCTTCCCTTTAATAACGTGTCTTCACAATGGGATTTCGGTAATTTTACTCATTATGGTTTCACGAAAACAAAGAGTTTTTAGGAAAACTTCTATTGTTCTGTCATAAAAGGCTGTCCTCAAAACGAAATAACATTAACTTTATTCAGTTTCATTTGAGGGCAGGTTTTTCAGTTTAAAAAGACCCCCACTCATCCCTGATGGATATGTCTTCTGGGAGGTGGGAATACTTGGTATAACTCGGACCTACAGTCCTCACGTCTACTTATTTTTCATTTCGTTTTTTCTTTTTTTCTTGATGTTGATAGTCTAAAGAAGTTTCTCTGTGTTTCTGTGTGTATGATACACAGTGATGATCCTAAATCAATCCTTAGCTTCTTTAAGGTAGATCACACTGTACTCTGACATATTGCATTCAGATGTGCCTATGCAGTGTTATGGTAAGCCGACCGGTTTTAGTGGTAAAATACCACTTTCATCAGGGCTGCAACAGCTTAACCAATTGTATTGCTGTTGGAATTTTGAGGCTGAATGTAGCTTCTTTTCATACAGGTGGACCAAACTGTATAAATACAGAACGGGAAGGGGAGGGAGGGAAAAAGAGAGAGAGAAGGCACATTGGTGAGAAATGTTATGGCTACACCTTGTGTCTATTAATTGCCTGATGTGGTAGGTATCTTACCCTCCACTATCGGTGTCTTCTCTGCCTAGGAAGGTCTGTGATGATTCATGTGTAGACTACAGTTCTACTGCAGATATCACTGTTAATACAATTTCTGCATAGGATACCTGAGTATAGACCATCAAATAAATTGGGGTCATTCACTACTTCACTGTATTCATTTTTTATGACATAACTTTAATTACCTCTTCAATTACTTAAGGCAAAGTTCACAATGAACGAAAGAGTACCAACATATCTCTAGTTGTGTATGTTAATAAGGTACAGGTAAGCCAGACCCGGTGAGTGGCAAACACAGGGGTATAGTACCGCAATACAAGTCTGTACACAGTACACCACCTTTATGGGGAACTTAAATTGCAAATGATATTTAAAACGGATATTTAAAACGGATTACCGAGTACACGTGTATACTGTAGTAAATGGTAGTATAGTTGGACTGACCTGTGAACCTTAAGGTCTTTATCTTCTAAATGCGGGTCATACAGGCGATTTTTTTGTGGCTGGGTTCTGGCAGGCAAACTCTGCCAAGGCACCACACTGTATAGGGTACAGGGAATACACAAAAAAAGACAAAAGCAAACGACACGCCGGTCAGTATCGCCTTGTTGAGCTAAATGGCATTTACTAGCCCTCTTGGGGCCAAACATGACGAACGTGGCGTGTCCCATTTGTTTTCGATTTTTATCTTGTAAATCTGTGCAGCGCGGGATAAGTTGCATGTCTTCAGTACGTCTCGCCGAGCCACTGTGTAAGCCGCGATAGTACTGTGGCTTGAAAAAGACATGTGATCTGACTCACGTGATGTTTCTGTACGCGTGCGTCCCGATTGGAGCATGCGTGGCTACTGCTGTAAGAGGAGCTAGTATCTGTGTAGTACTTTACGTGCGGATGCTGGAAATTGTAGTCACTAAGGCTATATATGTCCGTGTCGTTTTTTTATGTGGTTCGACCCGTATGTATTTTTATTTTTATACAGCTACAGTATACCTTGTTCTCGGTCATGTTGCCCAGTAATTGGTGAATTTGAATTTGATAAATTTCGAGCCGGCATCTGTATGCATGAATCAATGGATGTCAGTCAACCATAACAGATGGGATGTGATTCAGTCATACACAGTGAGAGGGGTGTTGATTAGGGATGTCCTAGGGGGTGTAACCATATATGCCTTCCCCAATGAATTTGCAGTGACAAATTAGACAAGAAACTTTGGTACCCCACATTGCATTACATTAGTCTTTACAAAAAGGACCTACAGTTCCTAGTGTCCAGTATACATCTATCTGGCTGGATCCACTGCCTACCGGCTCGTACTCTAATAGATAGTACTGGAGCTAAGTCCTGTAAATGTGTCTAGATTCCGGTGTAGCATCTACATCCCATGTCCAGATGAACCTACATCTTGGCAAACCCTTGCAACATTATGAAGAACAACATAGTGACAGTATTGGATTCACTATGCCAAATTCTTTATGAAAATTGTACACAGGATGTGGGATGTAGATGCTACACCGAGATCTAGACACATTTACAGCACTTAGCTCCAGTACTATCAATACAAATTGGGGGGTCAGATGCCCCTTCATTAAAGTGGAAAGGGATAAAAGAAGACAGTAGCAGTTATGTCTGTACTGTGGAGGGTCAGGTAATTTCCTTTAAGAGTGCCCTGTGAAGCCACAGGGATGGACGGTCAGGGCCACGGACAAGCAAGATACCATCAAGGAATCGGAAAACTCCCCAGCCCGGCAAGTGTAGGAGTCCACTTGTCGAGCGAAGAAAGTGAACTACAGACCTCCCATTTTGCACTATCTGTGGTCTTGATCAATCACCAACAACCATCTCGGATGCACGCAGTAAGAGCGTACATAGACAGTGGAGCCATTGGGAATTACATCGACCAGGATATTGCGGCAAAGATGGGGCTTCCGTTACGCCCTAAATCAATCACTGACACTGTTACCACTGTCGACGGCACAGAAATAGCTTCTGGTCCAGTATCCCAATGCACTGCAGCTTTAACCCTTCTGTGCCTGGATGGACACCAAGAATCTATCGTTTTTGACCTCATTAAGGCACCACAGTTCAGGTTGATTTTGGGAATGCTATGGTTGGTAGCTCACAATCCTCGAATCGATTGGCGAGCAAAAGAATTGGCCTTTACCGAGACTTGCTCCCACACATGTTATCACCAAGAGAAACAACCAATAGACACCAGAACATTCACAATTGCGACTGTGGCAATCGGCACCCTACCAAGTGAATACCAGGACTTTCAAGATGTCTTTCAGAAAGAACAGGCTAATACCCTGCCACCGCATAGACCATACGATTGCCAAATCGACTTGATAACCGGAGCAAAAAATCCCTTGTGGGCGAATTTACGCACTTACGTAACCAGAAAACCAGCACCTGAAGGCCTATCTTGAACAATACCTGGCCAACAGGTTCATCCGTCCCTCGAAGTCTCCAGCATCCAGTCCTCTATTCTTCGTACCAAAAAAGGAGGGGGACTTGAGAACGTGCATCGACTATTATCGTGCACTGAACCAGATTACCGTAAAAAATCGCTACCCCCTGCCACTGATCCTTGAATTGCTTGATCAAGTCAAAGATGCCCAAATCTACACAAAACTAGACCTGAGGGGGGCATATCACCTTGTTCGCGTAAAACAGGGGGACGAATGGAAAACCGCTTTTCGCACCAAATACAGCTTGTACGAATATCAAGTAATGCCCTTTGGCCTTTACAACGCGCCTTCTGCATTTCAATACTTTATGAATGATGTCCTACAGGAATTGATTAATGTCTGTGCTCTAGTGTACATCGACGATATCCTAGTATATTCTGCATGAAAGCAGGACCACGTTAAACACGTCCAATCCGTATTGGAGAAACTCGAAAAGTGCTCATTCCACGTCTCTGAGGTGGAATTCCTGGGCTTTATTCTCAGGCCGAATGGAATCCGAATGGATGTACACAAGGTAGATGCTATCCTAAACTGGCCATCCACAAATTCATTCAAGGGGGTTCAAAGTATGCTGGGTTTTGCAAACTTCTACCGCTGGTTCGTCCCAGGATTTTCGTAAATCGTGCATCCCATCACGTCTTTACTAAGGAAAAGCAAAAAAAAGTTCCAGTGGACAACAGAAGCCGAGGAGGCTTTCCAGGAACTCAAAGCAAGATTCATATCTGCCCCAATCATACGCCACCCTCACCCTGATCTCCCATAGCTGGTGGAAACGGACGCCTCAAGCATGGCTATGGGAGCCGTCCTCTCACAAAAGGACCCCGAAATGGGCCAGTTACACCCTGTTGCCTTCTGGTCGCGTAAATTCACACCCCCTGAACTCAATTACGCTATCACAGAGAAAGAACTCCTGACCATTAAGTCAGCCTTTAAGGCATGGTGACACTACCTCTTGGGCGCCAGTCACACAATCACCGTAATAACTGACCACCGGAACCTCCAGTACCTAAAAACGGCAAAGGCCCAATCCTCACGACAACTACGTTGGGCTCTTTTTTTTGCTGAATATGACTACGTGATTACATTTCGACCAGGGGTGAAAAACGGGAAGGGCAATGCCCTTTCCCATATGGGGGAGGAAGAGCAAGGGTATCAGACCCCTGACCCAATAGCAATCATCCCGAGTGACAAGCTCCTAGGAATCACAGCAACCATAACTCAGAAAGAATTACATGAATAAATCCAAAACCTGATGAGTCTGGAGCAATTACAATCATGGAATGCACAAGGAGAACATTACATGATAAAAGATCAGTTGCCCTACTTCAGGAATCATTTATTCTTACCAAACCAAGAACGACGAGAACAAGTCATGTCCGGTTATCATGATTCCTTGATCGAGGGCCAACCTGGAATCGCTAAAACCCTAGCCAAGGTAAAACAAAATTATTGGTGGCCCACGTGGCGTAAAGACATTATCCAATTCATCCTATCGTGTGGAGTGTGTGCTCAAAACAAGTCACCCAAGCAGAAACCGGCTGGGCTATTACAACCATTGGAAATCCCACCAGCACCCTGGCACACGTTGTCCCTCGATTTTATTACTGACTTACCACCCAGTCAAGGGTTTAACACTATTCTTGTGGTCGTGGACCTATTTTCAAAAATGGCACATTTCATTCCTCTTAAGGGGCTCCCAAATGCTTCCACTCTGGCAAAGGTATTTCTTGAAGGCATCGTATGGCTCCATGGGTTTCCTTCAGTTTTGATCTCAGACCGACGTACTCAATTCGTATCTAACTTCTGGAGAAAATGCTGCTCTATGGCCCAGATCGACATCCGGCTATCCACCAATCACCATCCCCAAACAGATGGTCAAACTGAGAGGACAAATCAGATGCTCGAGCAGTATCTGCGTTGCATGTTACACCAAGCTGAAGGAAGCTGGTTTGACCTATTATGGATAGCTGAATATGCTTATAATAATTCCCTACACACCAGCACTGGGCAGACACCCTTTTATACCATGTATGGCAGGCACCCACGTACTTCTGAGTTGGACATTCCCACAACCCTGGAAATGCCAGGAATCAAAACCTTGCACACGACCATTTCTCAAACCTTTAAAAGGGCAGCTGAATACCTACTTCAAGCTAAGAATCGCCAAAAGAAGTTTGCTGATCAACACCGAGCAAAGGCCCCCAACTACCAACTGGGATACAAAGTCTGGCTGGCGTCTAAACACGTGTCCATTAAAGGAGCCCGAACTTTCCGTCCAAGATACCTGGGTCCATTCACCGTCATCCCTGTGATAAATCTTGTGGCGGTCAGACTACCTTTGCCGTCAAACATGCAGATTCATCCTGTGTTCCAAGTGTCTCTCCTTAAACATGTTCAACCTGGGACCCGGGTATCAACGCCACCGCAGCCAGTAGTAATCGCCGGGGAGCCAGAATTCGAAGTCAAGGACATCCTAGATTCAAAGTACGTCAGATCCAAATTATACTACTTAGTAGACTGGAAAGGGTATGGTCCACAAGACAGGACATGGGACCCTTGTGAGTACATCCATGCACCTCGCTTGCTTAGACGATTTCATCAAAACCATCCAACCAAACCAGGACCAGACAGAAGAGCCACCTTGAGAGGGGCTTTGGGGGGGAGTGCTGTCATGATTCCTGCCCCTCATGTCCCCAGCCCTGCAAGATGTCAGGCTGGAGCCAGACCACGATCACCTACATGGCCCTCAAGTGCCTCTCCATCCCTCCAAAGACCCACTTGGAGTCAGACTTGGCACTTGTGGCACCAGACTCACTCACTCCCATAGGATAACATTGGGGATTGGACTTGTAGTGCATTGATGGGGACAAGATGGATGCCCCCACATATTTCGGTTCCCAGAACTGCATGTGCGGTCTAGTCTTTTGGGTGTGGTTCATCCCAGAGTCACCTGGGATATCCAGAGACTATTTAAGCCACACCCAGACTGAGAAACATGCTTTGCGTTTTCTGCACCTGCAGCGTGACACTCACCGTGTTCGGATCGGTCTCCAGTAGGCCTGTATCTTTCTTCTGCGCTCAGCTCCTGCAAGAACAAGAACACTGTTAGGAACAGCCTTACCTTGCGGCGCTTCTGCCCATCATTCATCGCTCCTTCTGTTCTGCGGGCATCTTCGGCGGTGTCATTTCCATCCTGGCACGCCGCTTCCTAAGGAAAAGGGAAAAGAACAGAAAAAAGGCATTAGTAAGCATTCTGCAAATCTTCGCTTATTTTTAAATACTGTACCAGCTTCAAATGCTTACCTAAATCCCAGCCGCTCTGGGGGAACTCTGTCTCTGGAACTTCTCATCCGTCTGGAAGAGGGAAAAGACACTCCAGGTTAGCGTGGAAACATCTAGAGGCGCCGCATATCGCGCTTACACACTGCATTTCTTCTTCATAACCGGCATCCACGCTGAAAACGTCGCGGCACACAAAAGACACAGAAAAAGAACACAGTTCAATGAAAATACAAAAGGTGTGCATCGCGCATCGTGCTCTCTCTCACCTTCAGCGCTACTCATCTCAACCTCACGTTGCCATCCCCGGACGCCGGCCATCATCTAAGGAACAAAAGGAACGAAGTTAGAGAACTGTTCAAAAGACTCATTATACTTACCTGTCGGACTTTTACCAGTGAAGCAACTGGGCAGCAACGAGCCCACATCAGTCAACACGCCCCTGCGCTGAAAGCAGGATGAAGAGCACACTATCCAAGAAAACAAGGTGAGCTGTGGATCAAAGGGAAGGGTTGGACCCCGGGAAGAAGGGGCTCAAGCACACAGAGACAATAGGGAGTTAAACTCTACCAATCCTGTGTTTCAGGCCCAGTCTCCAGTCGAATAGCCTCCAGGGAAGGGTTTGAGGTCAGAACAGGCTGAGTGACGTCCCCGTGGATACCAGGTGAGCGTTACAGTGACTCAGCAGTCTGTGGAACTGGACTACGGGCTACTGGCCATGCTGGTCCCTCCAATAAGCCCTCTGGAAACACTCCAGGCCATAAAGCTCTGAGAGTTTCCAATCTGGTGGCCTCTATGGCCCTCAATATGGGAGCCGCCGCGACTAGCTCGGGGTCAGGAAGATCATTACCCAACAGACAAGGGTTAGGGATTGAGTCATTCACAGCTACACAGTGCTGGGTCATTTCACCTTGCCAACTGAACTGTACTATTGCTAAGGGTCACTTACTCCCCATCAAACCCACTGACCGTACAATCAGGTAGAGTAATATCATTTCCTGGCTGCACCCACTGCTGTGTGACTGCAGTGAGGCTAGCTGTGGGGTCTCTAACCGCAGGAGTTTTGTGTCCATTGATATACACATTTTCTAAGAGCATTTGAGTGTTATTGGGAACTGGGATCTCTTCTAGAGACCCAGTAGCATTCCCACTCTGTGCAACAAATCCACATTCAGCAACTTCTTGGCCTAGTGGGAAGTCCTCCTCTAGGAGGCCCACACTAATGATGGCCTCCTCCATGAGTTCAACATTCACTATGGCTTGCTTGGGTAAGCCCTTTCTAGCAAAATCCCCTTTCCTATGGGCCTGCTCCTTACACAAGAAAAAGGTAGGTGTCCCAGTGTTAGTGGTTCCTGCACCCTGCTTTTTGGAGAGCACAGCTGAACTAGAGTTGTGGGATTTCCTGTCATGCTTTTGGGGACCTGACTTTGAAAAGGAGTGGGTTGGACCTTTGTCCTTCCCATGCTTGTTTCTTTTACAAAGATTTCTCTTCTGGTATGGGTGTGCTCGTCTCAGCCTTTTTCTGGACCCGAGTACTTACAAACATGTCGGCAGCCTTTGAAAGCTCCATAGGATCTTTAATAGGCTTGTCCACAAGATGCTGGTGTCGGTCAACCTCACAATTCTTCAATATATGCTCACATGAAATCAAATTGTATATCCCTTTATCTGTGTCAACTTTGATATCAGACACCAACCAGCTCAGATATTTCAAGGACAAGTGTGTGAATGATTCAGATGTCTGTCCACCTTTCCTTCTGAGCTATCTGAAGCTCTTGAGATACTATTCTGGGGTATTACAGAACTTCGTGAGAAGGGACGCCTTCATGCTCTCATACACGGCCCTTTCCTCAGGAATTAACGGAAGGAAATCAGTCCCCTGGGTCGGTAAGCGACTCATTAGGGCTGCACCCCACTGTACCTCCTCCACCTATCATAGCTGAAAACCAAGCTTGACTCCTTGAAACCAGTCAATATAATCCTCCCCCACTTCATAATTCTGCACCAAATTTTTGGGGGTGTGGTGCCAGGGTTTATCTATGATGACCTTGTTCTGCTCTTTTTTCTTCCCCAGCGCTAGTCTCCTCTCCTCCAGAAGGGGCTTTATAGCTGCTATATATTTACCACCGGAACAATTATAATTTTTATAATAATGTTGATATATCTATTTCACTTGTATCCAAAATTTACATAGCGGCTTTAAATAGCCACTTAGAGGCTGTGCTGAGGCTTGGGACCTGCAGGATACTTCACTAGCCCCTGACCGCACTGATTGGAGTGGTGGGAAACCACACTTGCCCCCTGAGGGATGGTTGGTGAGAAACACTACTCAGGTTGTCTTCCTCGCCATCTTCTGCCACCCCTTCTGGAAGGCCTTCTTCATTTGGGTACACATGGCCTAGCTGGTCCCCTGGGTCATTTACCCAGCCGCCCTTGCTTCTACTCAAGCTTGGAGGCTGATCAGCAGCTCAGGTTTATTAATCGTGGTGCTGTGGGGAAGTGTTCCCCAGTCTTGCCATAGGATGCGCAGGACATGCATGCTCATGCTTTCCGAGTTTCTATGTCAAGATCCATGATTATTTACAAATTACTAGCCGTGTCTAAACGTTGCCTGCACCAGTAATTGTATCATTGGGTAACTAACCTGTGCTCAGGGCTCCAACTAGATCCGACCGCCTGCTACTAATGTGATGAATCAACTTCCGGGCACCAGTGGTCCAGGGGTGAATATCAGTTTCTAAACCATCAATCAACCCCACACCTCTAGTACACCAGAAGGGATCGGAACAGATTGGAAATTATAAACCTCCTTGTCCAATTTTGGTAACGTGGACGGAACGGCAGGTTTATCGCAAAAAGGTTGTGGATCGTTGGTTAGTTGCAATACAGCAAAAATACAGTTATTACCCAATGATAAAAGGGGCTGTCCAGTCAAGATTATATAAAAAATATCGACTTTATTTATACACAACAGATAGTTCTAGCGACATTATGAAATACAACCCACCCTATACAGGAACACAGAGGACAGACAGTTTCAAAGAAGGAAAAGGGATGCACTCTGGATACTAACAGGAGGTTAGTCAGTATGGTTGATAACCACAGCAGTTTAAGGTTAGTTGGCTTCAGCACAAAGGGAGCAATGGGTCTTAATATGTCTCTAGGGGCCTTCCGGGAAGGATCATGGGAACAGAACCACAATGTACCTTGTGCTGTAGGTGTTCTGAGTGCTCAACGGGGTCGAGTTAGCTTCAGGGACAGATTTCTAGATGGAAGTCAGCTGCAGGTATCAGGTGGCAAGATGGTTCAGCGAGCGAAGTTGGACGAACAGCTGCAGGCTGTCCTACATGGCAGATCAGGGTCAGCAATCATTGTCTCAGTGCAGGTTGGCAGTTCAGAAGCACTGATGGAGACACCGGATGTCTTTAAGTGACTGTGGCTTGACAACAGTCAGCGTTGGAGTCGCCTGCAACTCGCGGAACTTGATCGACTCAAAAATGCCCTTTATGGCGGATGCCGGTCAACGCTCGTCAAGACACTTCTCCTAGCTTCTTCAATGGGCTAGTGTGATCCTTTAAGGTGGATGGCCGAAAGCTGAGGAGTGTGTTGCAGGCAGCTGCCTTGTCCTTGGTTGTTGGGTCAGAGCCCATCTGGCGCTTCATACCTAGGAAGCTTGCTGCTGAGCCTAGCAGGGCATGCTATGTGCTGGCTGGGTACTGGTTCTCCAGCAGCTCGGGGGTGCTCTGGATTTGGTATCTCCCTCTAATACCTCGGAGATGTTTAAGGGTTTAGGGGAGGGATATTGCTTCCCTCTTTGGAGGTCCTGGCACGCCTTCACTGGTGGAAGATGTAAAGCAGACTTTACCATCAGCCAGGGTCCAATGATGAATTCTTCTTGGTACTCCTTCCAAAGTCTTCAGATGATCTTCCAAAAGAGGGGATCAGCCCACGTTCAAAGCCAAGTGGGTCACAGTGATTGGTGTAGACTTAACCCACCTTAATGAAACACTCCTGTGTTCCCCACCAACAATCTCCTGCATGCATGAGGTCATATCCAGAGTGCTTTGCAACAGGAAAGGTAAAGGTGTGAAACATGTATACTAAGTCCCACCATTCTTCCTGTCTGTTGTTGATCAAAGAGTGTCTCTGGTTAATGGATCTTTCTGTGGTTCCTGCTTAAACCGGCAGGTCTCCCTTCAAGTTGTGGCCAGACCAGACTCTTTGGCTCCTGCAAACCACATTCTCTTACCTGATGAATGGGGTGCCCCTAGCGGGGCAAAGGGGCTTTCTGTAGACACGCAGACATGACAGTTTACTGTCAATGACACTGAGGGCAGGAGCTGGCTTCAGTTCGACACAGTTACATATGAAAAGTTGTTGGAGTTTCCTGTCGCCTTTGTTAACCTCTGCAGCCAGTCCCTATGTGGGCCTGTTTGAAGTATACTCTATTAATATGATAATCACTGCCGTCAGATGCAGGACCCAACAAAAGAGCAGGGTGGATCCATGAAGCCTGTGTTAGTTAATCAGGCTGGCCCTGGTAAGGGGAATGTTGGTTCACCCCCTTTCTGAGATGCCATAGTGTACTCCTGGCTGTCATATTCTAACTAAATAAGACATGGCAGACTGTGCCTGTAGACTGTGTCCACCCAGAGTACATGGGTCTATGAGGTTGTCATGCTGTGAGCATAGGAAAATATGTGTAGATGGAAGTGTTTAAGAATTCATCCTGTTTTAGGATTTCCTGGCATACGTTAAAGCGTCCATAATCAGGATTTATCTGTGGCTTGAAATGTGCCGGCAGGGCCTCAGTTGCAGAATCATAGCCGTTATAGCCTCCCGTATTGGAGAGTAAGTTAATAAGGTGATGCTCATCTTCTCCCAACCGCTGAAGTCATGTTGATCTCTTTAGCTCAGGACCTGTTTCTTTCATTGCCTGGAAGTAGTTATTGAGGTGACACGGCCACATAGGAGTCTGCTACAATGTTTTGGACCAAAACTCCCTTCAACTCCAGCAAGCATAGTCATTGGTGAGCGATCATGGGAGCTGTAGTCCAAACCATCTGGAGAGGTACATGGGGACTGGGGGGGGGGGGATAGTGTATCACGTGGTGATGCATGAATGCGTGTGTGCCTGAGAGAAAGCTACAGATGCCTGGCCCAGCTGGAGCTGGATTACATGATGAGCATAACACCATCAATAAACAGATGAAGAATTACAAAGACATACACTGAGATATTGGTGAAAACACAGAGGGAGTCGATCCTCTATGCAGATCAAAGAATTTCCCAGAAGGCCGGTGGGGCTGGGACAGAGCCTATGACAGAGTCAGAGCATCCCTGGTTTTCGCTCAATGTTCCCCAACCCTAGTGGCACCAGGCAGCTGGCAGATAGCTTCTCCCTATGCCTAGCTGCCTTTGATGCCAACAACACGCTCGCTGTGCACAAACATGCAGTGACACACTGTGAGCACATACTAACAAAGAGGGCTGTGTAGAACAGGTTAGAAGATACCTGTGGATCTGCCAGTGACTGAACACGGCTCTTCCCCGCCACCTTTCATGGCGAAAGGAAGACGCACTGATGCAGCCCTCTGCAGCGATGCTTCCCGGCTGCCTTCTCCTTTCCCCTTGATGATCTTGACAAGGCGTAGAGGCTGCAGCCGTCTCCGGGGACTCGGCTGCAGGTGTGCTCAGCTGTAATTAGGCATGTGAAATTTGCTATGGCACCGGCAGAAATGATGTTAAGCGAAGCTAACGCTGGAAATGATTGCAAGAGGAAGGATAAAGCCAGCCTCTCTCTGACACGTAGGACAAGTCCTGCCAGCGGCTGGTTATCACAGCCACGCTCCCCCTGGTGCACGCCTACACAAGGATGGGGCAGACATCCATAAGCCCTCTGGCCATCAGTCTGCTGGCGCAGGGCTGGTAGAGACTGATCAAACCAATCACTTATTTATTTATTTACTTGCACACTTCTCCGTTCTCTGACATGGACAGACATGATAGCACTCTCATCAATTGTTGAAAATGAATTATCCTGTAGGTCGCTGTTCCGCCTCACCTTGGTGGGTTGCAATTCGTTGTAGTGAATTGCGGTGCAAAACCCGTGCAAACGTGGTATTCATTGTGTCTGGACCGGTTGATACCCACTTTTTTTTTTCTTCGGAGTGAATATGGTTTACGGCTTTGTCGGCAGGAGCCATTTTTCAAAAATCCCCATGAAAAGTAATTTCACGTGATGCAGAAAAAAATGTTGTTTTCCTTCCCAGTGAACATGGTTTACGGCTTTGTCAGCAGGCCACAAATACATTTTGACTTTTGTTGAAATCCAGGGAAAGGGGTGGGGTGTCCAATTGTCATGTAGCCAGTAATTTCTGGAGGGTTCTGTTGTGTGGTGCTTGTCTGATGTGATGTAGCTAGTGATGTCACGTGGAATGTTGATGAGTGAATGGTGGCATGTTCTGTGGGAGAATTCTGAGTGGTGGCAGTTACAGCTGGCCTGCCTGGGTGATGGGTGCCGGTGTTGTCCTAGCTATTGCCCTGTTTATATCTTATATGTCTTACAAGTGAAACTGTAACTAAGAAGTCGGAAATAAACCTAGAGAGTCAACTTAAGAAGGCTGGGTGCTGCCTCTTTTCAGGTAATACAAGGTAAGTATGCAAAATTTAATGCATATGGGTGAAACAGTGGAATTGTATAAGGAACAATGCTTTGTCAAGCCACAAACCCACAAACCAATTTTGACTTTTGCTGAAATCCAGGGGAAGGGGTAGGGTGTCCAATTGTCATGTAGCCAGTATTGTCTGGAGGGTCCTAACAGATAACTATGCTAAAATTGGTGCAGATTAGTGAAACGGTGTGGAATTGTACAAGGAACAAAGCTTTGCGCCACAAACCCACAAACAACTTTTGACTTTTATATACATAGATTTATTCATTTATCTATTTATATACAGGAGCAAACAATGTGCTTTTGATCAAAAAAGAACATACAATGGATAAGAAATCAGATTTGATGGGAAACAGTGAGTTTTTTACAATGGGGTGAGCTTGAGGGATACTCTGACCAGGTTTTGGAGGGGAGTGAATGGAACAGTCACAATACATAAATGGACAGAAATAGATTAAGGATAATGCACATTGGCCATTTTTAACTGCAGGTAGGCGGTACGGTCATCTGTGCTCGGGATGTGTCCAGTGGAGTAACATAACATTTGGGGGCCCCCTTATGAGCCATGCTGAGCGGGCACCCAGCTCGGCAACAAATCATGTGTCGCGGCACACTCTAGGCCGGCCTAGATTACCATGCTTTCGCAATGCGCACCAACATGCTGCTTCACGGGTACGCCACACACTGTATTAGGAGAAGCATATAGATATATACACGGTAGTGGCCATGTAGTTATACTTAAGTTGCTGTTTCCATAGGAAGAGCACTTTTTGGGTGGCTTATAACTTCGCTCTCCCTGGACGGATCCTCACCAAACTTTGCAAAAAAAGTATTTGGGTCACTCTGAATTTCTTTGCAAAGTTTGGTGAGGATTCGTCCAGGGGCGGCAAAGTTATAGGGGGGTCCCAAAACTTTTTTTTCCCCATAGACTGAATGGGAAAAAATTTTTGCTCGCGCCTACAGCCCAAACCGCTGGACGGATTTCCACCAAATTTGGACCAGGAGCAGCGGCTTGGTCCCGAAAGCGTGCTTTTGCAAATTTGGTGAAAATCCGTCCAGTAGTTTTTTTTAAAATGACCAAAAAGTAGGTAAAAAAAAATTAGTGCTATCTGTGTTCGGTTCGCGGACACACTTCCCTGTTCGCTCCGCGGACAGTGTCCTGATTGGCCAATCGTCTTTCGTGATGTTCGCGGACATGCAACGTGTTCGCTGATTGGATGGCGTGGAGCGTGAAGCGCGTCAGATTTTTCGGTAGTGCCCGCCATCTTGGATTCGCGGACGTCCGCGGACAGCACGGTGAAACTTTGTTCAAAATGTGTATTTTGTAGAGTGTGTTGGTGTGTAGGAGTGTTTGGGGAGGGTGGGAGTGTATGAGATAGGATGAAAGTTGTGTTTTTTATGTGTTAGACGTTCTTTTTGTGTTCGATTTGTTTGCGGACATCACGGGTGTTCTGAAATGTTGTAAATAAACTGACTGGGGGGTGTTCTAAGGACTCAATATGTGTCCGTTTTGTTCGCAAGCAAAGTGAAACTGTTCTAAGAACACTTGCGGTGTCCGGGGAGTGTTCGTAGGGGGTGTCCTGAGGACGCTGTCCCTATTGTTCTCTGTCAAGTTGAATGTGTTCTAAGAACACCCGCGGTGTCCCGAAATGTTCGCAAATAAACAAAATGGGGGTGTTCTGAAGACGTTTTTGAGAACACTCCCGGTGTCCTGAAATGTTCGTAGGGGGTGTCCTGAGGACGCTGTCCGTATTGTTCTCTGTCAAGTTGAATGTGTTCTAAGAACACCCGCGGTGTCCTGAAATGTTTGCAAATAAACAAAATGGGGGTGTTCTGAAGACGTTTTTGAGAACACTCCCGGTGTCCTGAAATGTTCGTAGGGGGTGTCCTGAGGACGCTGTCCGTATTGTTCTCTGTCAAGTTGAATGTGTTCTAAGAACACCCGCGGTGTCCTGAAATGTTCGCAAATAAACAAAATGGGGGTGTTCTGAAGACGTTTTTGAGAACACTCCCGGTGTCCTGAAATGTTCGTAGGGGGTGTCCTGAGGACGCTGTCCGTATTGTTCTCTGTCAAGTTGAATGTGTTCTAAGAACACCCGCGGTGTCCTGAAATGTTCGCAAATAAACAAAATGGGCGTGTTCTGAAGACGCTTCTAAGAACACTCGCGGTGTCCGGGGAGTGTTCGTAGGGGGTGTCCTGAGGACGCTGTCCGTATTGTTCTCTGTCAAGTTGAATGTGTCCTGAGAACACTCGCGGTGTCCTGAAATGTTCGCAAATAAACAAGATGGTGGCGTTCTGAAGACGCTTCTAAGAACACTCCCGGTTTCCTTGAATGTTCGTAGGGGGTGTCCTGAGGACGCTGTCCGTATTGTTCTCTGTCAAGTTGAATGTGTTCTAAGAACACCCGCGGTGTCCTGAAATGTTCGCAAATAAACAAAATGGGGGTGTTCTGAAGACGCTTCTAAGAACACTCGCGGTGTCCGGGGAGTGTTCGTAGGGGGTGTCCTGAGGACGCTCTCCGTATTGTTCTCTGTCAAGTTGAATGTGTCCTAAGAACACTCGCGGTGTCCTGAAATGTTCGCAAATAAACAAAATGGGGGTGTTCTGAAGATGCTTCTAAGAACACTTGCGGTGTCCCGGGAGTGTTCGTAGGGGGTGTCCTGAGGGCGCTGTCCGTATTGTTCTCTGTCAAGTTGAATGTGTCCTAAGAACACTCGCGGTGTCCTGAAATGTTCACAAATAAACAAGATGGTGGTGTTCTGAAGAAACTTCTAAGAACACTCCCGGTGTCCTGGAATGTTCGTAGGGGGTGTCCTGAGGATGCTGTCCGTATTGTTCTCTGTCAAGTTGAATGTGTCCTAAGAACACTCGCGGTGTCCCGAAATTTTCGCAAATGAACAAGATGGTGGTGTTCGGAAGACGCTACTAAGAACACTCGCGGTGTCCGGGGAGTGTTCGTAGGGGGTGTCCTTAGGACGCTGTCCGTATTGTTCGTTGTTAAGTTGAAAGTGTTCTAAGAACTATCGCGTTGTTCTGAAATGTTCGTAGGGGGTGTCCTGAAAACGGTGTCCGTATTGATCGCTGGCAAGTTCAAAGTGTTCTAAGAACGCTCACATTGTTCGCTGACATTAAAAGTTTCCCATAGATCATATTTGAAATGTTTGACTCTATGGATGTGATATGCTGCAGTGGTTGTTGCCAGGGCATAGAGTCTTGGGTGCATGGCCATTTGGCCATGCACCCAAGACATATGCTGCAGTGGTTGTTGCCAGGGCATAGAGTCTTGGGTGCATGGCCATTTGGCCATTGCACCCAAGACTCTATGCCCTGGCAACAACCACTGCAGCATATCACATTCATATTTGCCTATAACTTTGGGTGAAAAACAAATGTATAAGGATCAAAGGTATTAGATACTATGGATGTGATATGCTATGGTTGTCCTTATTATTGTATACTTACTGTTTGGTCTAGTAATGGGAGTCCATGTTTTTCTTCTTCATTTCTGTGATAAAAGAAAATAGCATGTTAGTATTAGTATTTTGTAATGACTTATTACATTGTATAAGCAATAGACTTTTATTTTTTTTCGACCCTCATATTTAGTAGAGTACAAATCAGAGTATTGTGCAATTTGCTCAGTTTCTTTATTTGTTGCTAAAATCACTGGGTCTGTGGGAGAAAAAAAAAATCCATGTTGGATTTAAAAAAAACCTTTTTCTGTTTTGCTACAGTTTATTTGTTTGTTTGTTTTCAGTGTTCACTTTTTGTTTCTGGCTAATGCTTTATACTTTAATTTGTTGTATTTTTTTGGAGCAGTAACAGATTCTTCATTTGTTTTGATATTATAACATTTTGGAGCAGTTAGATACCAATTGGCGTATTCTAACTGTCTATTTGTTTAATATATTTTAGTGGTTTTGATTTATCTATTTGGATATTGTTAAATTTTGGGACAGTTAGATACCAATTGGGGTATTCTAACTGTGTATTTTTTGGCCTAATTTAGTGGTATTCATTTATCTGATTAGTTGTTGTAGAATCTTTGAGCTGTTAGATAGCTTTTGGAGTATTCTAACAGTTTATATTATTTTAACACAAATTTATAATTTTGGGACAGTTAGATACCAATTGGCGTATTCTAACTGTGTATTTTTTGGTCTAATGTAGTGGTATTCATTTATCTGATTAGTTGTAGAATCTTTGAGCAGTTAGATAGCTTTTGGAGTATTCTAACAGTTTATATTTTTTAACACAAATTTACTTAAAGGTTTAAATACAGTTTATTTATCAAATTTTGGTTTTAAGAACATCAAATAAGCGTTTGTAAGATCTGCTGGTAATCTCTGCTTTAGAGTAATGGTACTATCATTACATTCAAACCATCCACATTTCTTTTTTATATATGCCGTTTAGTGCCCTGAATTGGTTGTGGCTCCTGCGTGGTAGATTATACCTATTGTTGTGAAGGTTTCTTACCAAGTGATGTTTGACTATGTGTGAATCCAGTCAGTTTGCAGTTGTTTTTGGTACCATCTGCATTGTAACGTAGAAGCATTAGTATTACGTATTTACTATGTGTTTGTATTACTAACGTGGAGCGATTATCTGAATTGCAGGTAGAGCATAATCTACCATGGTTTGCATTTTGTACAAGTTGCTGAAATGGAATGGATTCACAATTTGTTATTGATATATAAATGAAGCATTCATTGGGAATTTCTTCTTGTGTCAAATTGTTGCACAGAGTGCATGTATGTTTCCACATGTATGAAATCTGGAAGATTTCATTTATAGGTATGTTTTTGTTTTCCAGTACTAATAGTAAGTACATTAGAAATTCTTGTGGATCTTCCTGTGAGTTTATAGTGAATTTCACCATTCCAGCACAGTAGTCCAATTGTCGTCTTATTCCAAAAACACTATATGTGTTGTCAGGATTGTTTGCTGCATTTCTGTGAAGTACTAACATTTGCAAACACAAAGGGTCTGTACTGTGTAAGTAAATGTTGTCAACAATTGGTGGTAATTGAAATAGAATATTCATTGCTACATTTGCATAGCAACTTACACCAACTATATTTGAGAATTTAAATGGTCCAGGTAGTTCTGTATCTAACTGCTTTTTTTGGAGTTTGTCTTCCTTCTTTAAAGAAGTACCGGGTTTACTTTCTCTAATTGATTCTTTTTTGTTTGTGGTACTTGATGAAGTATTAGTTTCTTTTACTCTCTTTGGAGGATTTGCAGTGACGTCCTGTTGCATTTCTGTTTGATTTAGTTTTCTATTACAACATTTTAGTTTTTGTGGAACAGAATATGTGTTTAGATGGGGAGTGTATAGTGAGCGAAGTCTATTATTGTAACGCTCACCTAAATCCCTCGGAGGCGCAGGTCCGGGCTGGGAGATTTCAGTGTCTTCTAGGGTCACGCGCAGGCCTCTGGTAACACCCTGGATGGGCCCTCTCCTCACCGTAATTTTGACCTGGAGGGTGAGGTGTCTGCAAGTAGGAGAACAAGGGGTTAATGTATGTCTGATTGGCCAATCTGACTTTCCCCTTTCTGGGCTCCCCACGTTATTCGTCGGCTGAATGTGCTCACCTTAGATAGGTGAAAGCGGAGCTCTCCATCCTGCATCTGTGCAGGGGCGCTAATGCCAGTTGCTTCACTGGTTAATAGCCCAGCCTCCTGATTGCAGAGGATGAAGTCGGGGAGCAAGGCCGTCGTTAGCTGCACGAACGGTAATTGCTTGAATATGGAGTTTTATTTATATGTCCACTTAAATGTCTCTTGCCTTTGCAGGTCCGGTATGCAGATAAGGTAAGCTAGAACTATTGCCGGAGCTCGTGAAGGCACGTAAGCAAAAGAATGTTATTCGAAGTTAAATGCACTTCTTAATGTCTCTTTTCCCTTTTTCAGGTAGCCGTAGCAGCCGGCGTTGGAGATGGACGCCGAGGTACGTGCCGGAGTATGGGCAAGCAGATTACAGCTAGAAGGCACGTGAGTAGTGATGGCGTACAGTGCCCCTAATGATGTCCTTCTTGTTTTTGCAGGTGCGGTTAAACAGCGCTTGGCGGAGATCGAGGCGTACGTGGCACAGGTAAGCAAAATTATCACGGAGGTTCACTAACCAATGTTCTTTGTTTCCGCAGGGTTGCCGGAGTATGAAGAGTGCGGTACGCGGCCTCGGAATGCACCGATGGACGAGGCAAGTGCAGCGCTGGTTTTGCCTTGTCCTAACCTGGTGTCCTTGTTCTCTTTCAGACGCTGCTGAAGACTGAAGACTGGTTTTCCGGGAAGTAAGACTGAAGATTTCTTGTTCACAGATGCAGAAGCTGAAGATTCTCTGGAGCTGACACGGTGAGCGTCCTGCTGCTAGTGCAGAATAACGCGAAGCACGTTGCACTGATCGGGTGTGGTTTCAATAGGCCACTGGAGTGCTTAGGTGTCTCCTTCCACAGCCTCGCCCAGGCAAGAAAGAAGTTCCAGCTTCCAGAACAGTTCCAGTATCCAGTCGCAGGGACTGGTGCTGGCCACACCCAGAAGGTAAAGTAGTTCCAGCCAGGAATGGATGAGGATATCATCCTACAGGTAAGTGAACAGCATGGTCTGCAGCAGGTAGGTCCACCCAAGCACCATTCCTCTCAATATGAGCCCGGCGCTTCCTGTGCCGGGACTGAGTTCCCTTATGAGCCTGGCGCCACTGGCGCCAGGACAAGGTCCAAAAGGCCCCTGTGGGGACCGACTGGTGCCTGGAATGGAAGTTGTGACCCTGCTTCCAAGGATGTTGGGCTGGATCTGACTCTTTGGAGGCAGCGGTCATGACAATTATATTCTAAAATGCAAGGAATATCAGCGTTTACTTTCCTTGCATCAAAGTTTATTAGAAATAGACAGTCAAGTGTACGTAAGCGTGATAGTGCTACGTAGCTCATGCCTCCTTTAAAGACTTTGTTACCAATATCTATCATTGCTTTGTCTAGGGTAAGACCTTGTGATTTATGAATCATGACTGCGTATGCAAGAGTTAGAGAAAATTGTTCTCTGCGTACATACATATCTTTGAAGAGAAGGAATCTAGCTGTTGAGCGTCCTATCCGTTTTACTTCTGAAAGTTTGTCAAGGAGTATATTGACAAACTGAATTTTGTTGTCACGTGGGTATGTTTGAAAGCCAACAACTGTACCCAGTGCTCCATTAACTAGTCCTTGGTCCACGTCAAGGTTACGTTTAAGCATTACTCTGCAATTTAAGGATAATTTTAACATCTTTTCTAAGCCTGCTGTGTTTGAGATTGATTTTTCTAAATTATTTAGTCTTGTTGTAGCTTGGTCACACATGGGTAGTGCCATACCATGTACATTTAGTTTGCGTGTGGCGCTTATTTCATTATTGGTTGCATTTCTTTACTTAACATTATTTCATTGAATTTGAGACAGCTTGCAAGAGTTGGCATTAAGGCCATACAATTGACATTTTTGTGGGCTAATTGTTCCATAACATCTGTAGCACATGCATTATCGCCATAAAGTGCATTAATGTGCTGGGTTTTCAATGTTGCTTCTGCTTCTTTAGAAAGTATACCAACTCTCAAACTTTTTAAAATGTTGGCATAAGTTAGATCTGCAGATTGTCGCATGTTTTCTGTTAATTCTCTGTATTGGAAATGTTGCCAAAGATTGACATTTCCAATGCTGCCAACAGTTTTACGGCAGAGTTTGTGCCCTAATGTTTTAAAAATAGGTTCACCTTTTACTGGTGTTATTTGAAGCAGATCTCCAAAAACAATAATGTGTTTTCCTGCAAAGAGCTCTCCATAGTCTGTTTTGAGTACTTCTTGTAATCTGAGGTGAATCAAAGCTAACATCAGGTTGGAGACCATGCTCACTTCATCTATTAGTAGCATTTTCATTTGTTTCAATACTCTGCGTAATTCCATTGCAGCTTCTGCAGAAAGTTTGTAATAGTCTAATTTGTTCTGGTGTTCTACTGGTAATAGTAGTAATCGGTGTAATGTAACACCATCTATGTTGTAGGCAGCTAAACCTGTGGGGGCAGTGACAACAGCTGACAGTTTGTTGTTTGTCGATTGTTGAAGGAACTTACTAATGATTTTGATTAGGAATGGTTTGCCAGAACCAGCTTCACCACTGACGTACAGTAGTATAGGTTTATAATTATGGCAGGAACATTCTTTATTTTCATGTTTTATACCATGTGCAATTTGTTTTGTTACTTCTTGAAAAATGCTACTTTGCTCATTGTTTAGTTTTGATTGTAGTATTCTTAAGTCTTCCTTATCTTCATACTGACACATGGTGTTTTCTACTTCTATCATAGCTAATTCTGCCTCATTTGGTATTAGTGGTTCTCCCAGTGGTTCTTGGCTTCCTGTTACAGAAGGTTGACTACTGTCAGGAGTATCCTTATCTAGTTGGGCTTGGAGTTCTTCTTCGTGTTGCTGTTCATTGTGCAACATTGTTTTGTACTGTGTACAGTTTACATCAGTTATAGTGCTTTCATTTGCTTTGAAAGCATCCTCATATAAGTCATAGTTATCTAGTAATTGTTCTTCTTTTCTCCATGGTTTGAAGAGTTGTAGCAGGGACATGTAATATACTTCTTTATGTTGAGGAGTCTTCAATGACAATTTGATATGATTAATTAAATTTGGTTTAGTGAGTTTAACTAAGCTGCCTTCACTGTCTGTCACTCTATATTTACCTTTTTTTTCATCAGGTTTCATATTATTTTTGTATGTGTAGTTTTGGGCTATTTGGTATAGACACATGTTTTCCAAAGTATTAGTTCTGTTTGGGTAGTATGTGTCCAATAAATTGTTATTTTAAAATGTCTTGGCTGTTGGGATCATGTTTGGCTATTGTTTCTATATCTTCATATGATTTTAGAACTCTTTTTCTAGATTTAGCTGGACCAAGACTTAGCCATACTATATTTTCAGATTTACCATACAATGAAGTACCAGTTAAACAATCAGCTGCTTCATAAGATCCACATTCTCTATGGGTGAGCATTTTTATGCCCAAGCTGTATAATTTCTGAGATACTGTTTTATCTGATGACAGGTCATTCCAGAGGTCTTGGAGCTCTGTCTTTTCTGCTTTAGTTAAGTATGCTGTGACATATCGTGCAACTGCAGTAGAATTGTCTGCAATGTACTGCACATCTATGTTTGCATTCCATAGGTGGGCAATGATTGCATTATAATCATTGATATGTTTTTCTTCTTCTTTTCTTTTTATGTAATATATATTTTTAGGTGATTACCTTTAACACTATGTCTAACTGAAGACATGAGGTTGTTTACTTGACCTGTATTTGTAACTGGTCTAGGGAAACCAAATCGGCATTTGGTGTAGTATTTGCCTTTGTTTTTGTATTTGCGACGACAATATTTTCCACATTTGTGTCTTTCGAAATTGTAAAATTTGTGCATGAAGATCACTATTTGTGGCTTCTGATGGAATTTCACAAGTGACATATTTTTCAATAAACTGTAAAACAATGGAATCACTGTCTTGACCAAATGTAGGAGCATCTTTAATCCATAAAAGCATGTGGATATGTGGTGCTCCTCTGGCTTGGTATTCTTTTCTCCAAAAGAAGTGTTGTACTTCTCCAAGGGGAGGAACAGTTTTATCACAAATAAAATGTAGCATAGCAATGAAGCGATGGTGAAAATATCTTGAAACATTAACAGGATCCAAAGAACAAAGTTCTCCAGGTGTTAGAATATCTATGTTTGTTTTGTTTTTATTTGATATGCGTAGGAAATCATGTAAATCTTCCCATGCATATTCTGCACAACTTAATGTAACAAACCAAGTGGGTGTGAAGTGGGGGAATGGAACAAAAGGCTCCCACCAATCCCCTCACACCCCTGGCCTAGAGGATCGCGGCCCAGACACCCGCCACGAGAGGAGATTGCCCATCTACCAGACGACCAAATACCCTGGTACAGGAACATACGGATGTGCCCACAAGCCTGCCCACCAGCCTGCCCTGCCCATGCCGACATCTGCGGCATGGATGAACTCGACTGAACCATTCAACAGTAAATGAACACATCGTTAGAGATGCCATGACGACCTAGCCAACGGTCAGCACACCCGTGCAAACATGCACACTGGACACTTCCACACCAATCCACACGAAGAACATATTCAGTGCTATGACGTAGGTGACAGACACACCCACTGACGCGCATCTTTATTATTTTTCACATAGGCTTTTCAAAATGCAGAAACGCAAGACGCACAATGAACTCATCTAAAATGCTTGCTCACGCTTCTCCTAAACCCATGCATTGCAATGAGAAATATAACGAAGACATGATACTGGGGATAAAACAATATGATACCATAACCTAAAGCGCTGTGTATCAAACGTTCCCACCTATGCACCAGGCACAAGTAGGCCGCAAGCAAGAGCTTTCATGAACAGAGTACAGTTGCTGACCCTGCAGAATGAGCCCGGCCAGAGCAGACAGTCAAGGGCACAATGTTGCAAACTCGCATGCCGCAAGCCGACGCCAAGGTCACACCTGCAAATTAAGCCAGGCACACAGTGGAAAATGCAATATTAATTGTGCAGAATTCTGCCTCAACCACGGTCTCACCTCACGTGACCAAGCCGAACCTGACAGGGTGCCAGGCCCAGGAGGAGGGAGGCGCCTGGATCCCACGTTTCAAGACACAGGCAGATACAATTAAGCGACTCAATGGACATCTGCGGCGGTGGGAGTAGTCTGTCTTCCAGCATATGAATAAATCCTCACATTTTCTGCACATACCCATAGTGATACATTGTTGCAAATGGAAGGTGCACCGCGAGCTGGGGACAGCGATGGTCCCAGACTGGGGGGCTCGCGAGTGGACCAATCAGAACATGGGGCTCTTATCACTGACGCCATTAACATTAGCCAATTCTCAGGGGTCTTCATGTAACAATTTTCATGTATCAAATTGAAGGGACAACCCAAGTATACCACCTGACTGACTCTCAACCACTAATGACGCTCTCTATACGTATACTATACTAACCCTACCACTCGAGGAACCAATCCAGAGTGGCGATAGGTTTTTTTTGCTAACTTTCCCAGGTGACGCAAGTAGCGCGTCATACTAAGGTAAAAAGGGCCTGCGAGCCCCACGATTAGAGAGTGTGTCAGGAGGGACGCGTATGATCCTTGACCCACCCCTGCCGTTTTGTTTAATAAACAGCAGAACCACCTTGCTTCTTGCGTGTGTCTCATACTCATTTTTTGGGATATACGGGAGGAGTTGTGGCCTCCCTGCCCGGAGGTCCGCGGACGGCCCAGCCAACCCCAGGAGAATTTCCCCCCGACAAGTGGGCCAAGGTTTCTGATCATACAACGTACATCTCCATGACGTCGAAACCAGTACTCTTTAGTACCACGCATATTTGCTAATAGATTTGTAATATTTGATTGTAAAACCTCATCCTTTTGTTGCACTTTCTCTAATAATTGTGTAGCTGTCATATTTTGAAAGTGTGATCCTGATTTTAATATGTGTGCAACTCCGTAACATAAAGTTGCTAGTTCACTTTCAAAGAGTAGGTGGAATATGTATTCCACATTTTGTCTAAATCTGGGATCTTCAGAATACATCCGTAATGAGCGGTATTCTGAAGCTGATATTTGAATAGGTCTATCATCATACCTTCCTCCTTTGCCAGTAGGAAAGAGTAGAGGAAAAGCACGTGCTTCTATACTTTTTTCCCATATACTGATTGGCGATCATTTTGTTTGACGCATTTGGTAAGTTTCCAGTACATCTTGTACGGTGTCATTAAAGTGCAAAGGATGAATTGTATAATGGTCTAAATTATTTGATATTGTAGCAGGATCTAGTAGCTCAAATTGACCAGCTTCTTGTGTTTCTTGAATTATTTCAGTTGTATCTTTCAAGTTTTCTTCAATATTAATTTCTTTGTAATATTCATTATTCTCTTTAAGATATTGGAATGCTTGTCTAACTTTATATAAATCTACCAGCTGTTGCCATATTTTTTTGTCTTTTGTAGTTACTCCATTTACTAATATAATTAAAGATTGCTGCATTGGACGTTGCACACCTAGAATATGCACATTTTCTTTTAGATTTAATGGTAAATAAACTACTTTTCCACAAATGCCTTTTACCAATTCAGAGGGAGGTAATTTTGCTGTTTTTGGTTGAAGGCGTATTATTGCTTGAAATGGGTGTACTGTTTGAATTATGATGCTCTCATATAAATTAAGTTGTTGTAGAGGTTTTGGTACTGGGTATAATTCCAAATTATTTGTGATAGAACGTGAAGGAGTTTGGTTGTTGTCAAGTTTTGTAGTGCAATAACTGCAAAGTATTAAGGGCTCAGTTATTTCATATTTGTTTTCTGCTACAAGGTAGAGAGCTAATTCAAACCATTTAGAATCTTCATTGTCTTCTATTTTGTATGATAGGTCCACAGTTTTTGTGTTACTTTTATAAAAAATTCTACGGCAACATACACATACATGGTTTGGTACTTCAGCGGATGTACTTTTAAATTTTAGTATTTCTTTTTTGTATGTTTTTAGCAAAAGGTTGCCATGTGTAGAATTGTTGCTTAATTGGTTTAAAGCTATTTCATTCTGTAAATGGCTTTCACTTCCAAAATATTTTTTCTGGATATAGTGAATTTCTTCAAGTAGGTCTTTTGCTGTACCATGTAGAAGGATGTTATTTAACTTTGCTAGTGCTAAAGCAGGACTTTTAGCATAGTACAGTTTATAGACTAGGTTTCTTATAGTTGAATGATGTGTTGATATCCTTTTGATATCATGGAAAGTGGTTTTACAAGTAGGTCCTGTAATACAGGCCAATGAATGTCCTTGTAGTCCTGTGTACTTGCGCACTGGACAGGTATCTATATTTTGCAGTAATTTAATTTTGATTTTGTCTTTGCTTTTTACATATTTATTGAGGAATTGGCGTAAAGATTTGAAACATTGTTTGGGAATGTTACACATTGACGTGCATGGCCTTTTGTACACTAGACGTTCTGATTCAGTTGAATGGAGGGGTAATTCTAAGTTTTCAGGGCATATTTTTGTAAGGAGTACTTCTTGTTCCATTATGGTATTATTCACTTTTTCATAACCTCGACCACTGCTATTTATGGCAATTGTATTTGTTTGCTTTAGTTTGTACGCTTCTTCATTAAAATATGGTTATGTGCTCGTAGTGTGATTCCATTCACCTCCGCAGATACTTAAAAAGTTCTTTCTGTTGACATTTTGCTTATTGAGAAGTCTTTTTTGTAATTTAGTTATTAGTTTTGTTAGTGGTTTCATTTTGTTTAACAGTAAAATAAATACATTTCTTTTGAGAAGAATTGCACTGTCCATCAATGCTTCTAAGATTAATTTCCTACGATAGGTTTTAAGCTTTGAACCTGATTTCTCTCCTGTTTTTATAAGATTTTGAAGGACTTTGTGACGGTATATTTTGGCTAAAATACTTTTCTTGGTATGCTTACTTTGCACTATATTAAAATTTGAAGAAGTAGTTTTATCTGTACTGATAGCTGATTTTCTGTTAATTGTTTTTTGGTTTGTTTTACATTTTGATAGAGGAAGCAAAGTTGTTGTACTTGAAACTTCTTGTGTTTCACTAAATGATTGTATTAACTGTTTTGTTTCAACTTTTTTTTACAAATTCTCCTAGAGATTGATGCTTATGTTGGAAACCTTTATTTTCATTTGCTCTACTTTTGCGTTGCTTTCTACGGACTTGACTTTTGGTAGGCATTCTTTAGGGTCTGTTGAAAAAAATAAAGAAGATATGGGTTGGGGTGTTCTGTAATGTATGTGTGCTGTGTGCATGAGTGTTTGAGTAAGATGATAAAGATGTATGTAATGGTGTGTGATTGTGTATTGGGAACTAAAACTAGTAGGGATAGGTATTCTTGAATTTATGTGTTACTAAACTGGGGTTTAGATGACAAAAAAAAGTAAGCTAGTGGTGTGGAAAAGAAAAAATAGTAAATACTAATGTATTCAATTAAAACAGTTGTTTGTTCTATAATATGAAAATTGTAGTGGTTCAGTTGGGTAATTTGTGTGTCCAAAAATAGAAATTTGTGGGCCATTCTGGCTGTAAATCGCTGTTTAAGACATGGAAATTTTTGGACAAAATGGTACAAAATCTCTATTTTTAGAAACCAAAATAGCTCGTATTAATGTTATAGTATATTTGATTAATAATACAAATATTATGGTGATATTTTACTTACTTTTTTTAAAAAAAATGAACAGGTAACTTCTTAGTTTTTCTTTCTTCTTCGAATTTGGCTGCTTCTTTTCAGGAAACTGGTCTTCACTGCAATTGTAAAAGCTTCAAATTAGTAACTTTGTTTGTATATAGCACTGTTTTTAATTTAGATATTGATTTTTTTAATTGAAATCCTCAGTGCCTTCTGTAAAACCATTAAACTAATTTATTTACATAAGATACATTGCATCAGTTCAGTACATATGATATGTTCTTAATGAACAAATTGTATTGAATGACTAACTGTAGCAAAAAAAAATATCTTTACTATGTCTTGTGAAATTTATAATATATTAGTGAATACCACTATTTCTGTAAGTAAACTGTTCTAGGTAATAGGGCCTCAATGTCATGTCTAATTTAAAGTAATTAAGCAAATAAATAAATAAAAACAAAAAATATGAAATTGTATAAGTATTTTTATAAAGGTTTAAACATAGATTGTGTTTGCATGCAATTTTGTTTGAATATATGTAGTCTATATATTTCATTTAAAAAATGTTAGTTTAACATGGTTTGAGTCTGTGTGTATAAAGAAAGTAAATAGTATAAAGGTTTATAAGTGATAGTTGATTTTAGGAAATTGAAAAAAGTACAGTAAATTCATTTTACAGATTTTACAAGGTAAAATTCTGTTTGAAAATGTGTTCATCTACTATACAGAAAATATGCATACCTGAAGTTTGTGTTCATGCATATGGATATGCATGGAGCTGCAAGTAGAAATCTTGAAGACTTGTACAGTATTTCTGGTAGATGCTGCTTGCCAATGATATGACACTTGCACTCAGAGAGATTCAGAGTACATTTGCAGTGCTGATCTATGATGATGCAGTTAGATGTAGAGGTCTTGAATGTGATTGGTGCATGGTCATGTGATTTTTGAGATACATCCAATGAGGGAATGGCAGAGAGAGTGTAGTGGAAATGGTAGAAGGGCTGTTCATGTTACGATATGTCCGCGGACATGGCGGTAGTTCGCGGACATCGGGAGTTACATCCGGGGATTTTTGGGTTCAGAAGTCATGCAAATGAGAATAAGTACTGAAAGGGATTTGTCAGGAAAGTTTGGTGGGTGTGTTGTGCCAGGAGAGATTTTCTCAGATACTCTTTTTGCTGAGAGAACAAAAGATAGCTATGGCTGTGTGTTTCAGAAAATAGATTGTTTGGATTTTAGGAGATTCGTGGATACATTGGTTGAAGGTGCATGCAGAAAGCTGTGGAGTAGCTGTAGATCTTGGATTCCCACATGTGGAAGTACACTGGCATGGAGTACGTGGAATGAAGTGGTTGGACTTGCTACCTCTCTGTGCTACTTTGGAGAGAGAGCAACATCCAGACATAATTGTAATTCATTGTGGAGGGAACAGTTTAGGACATGTGACTGGAATTATTTTGCAATTTGCTATGAAAGAAGGACTTGGGAAGGTTATGGACATGTTTCCTAACTCTCAAGTGATATTTTCACGGATTGCGCAGAGACAAATGCGGCTTCGTTCTTCTTCATTTGGTCCACAAAAGGAAAAAGCAAGGCGCAATGTTAATAAGGCTGTTTGTGCCTTTCTAAGAGATTTTGGCATGTCTTCTTTTCACAATGAAAATATTATGTTTTGTAGTACATACATTTTTCGCAGAGATGGAGTCCATCTTACTTATGCTGGCAATCAGATTTTTCTGAGAAATGTACAAAATGCATTGCGACCTTTTTTGGAATTACAACAACGATTTTGAAGTAGATGTTAAGCATTTACAATGTTTGACTTCAAAAACACCACCCAAAGGCTCTTTTCAGAGCCACCACTTCTTTCCAGAGAAAATTACAATGTTTGTGATGGAGTAGCAACCCAATTTTTTTAATGTTCGCGAACTGTCCGCGGACTTCTAAAAAATACAAAGAGCCCTGCTTCATTTATTTTCACTTCTATTTTTTTACTGGGAAAGGCGGCTCTGAAAAGAGCCTTATTTTTTTTGATTTTTGTAATTTTGTATTTTTTTTTGGTTTTTCAGACACGACACACTAGGAGAGGAGGGTAAAGGAGGGTAAAGGGGGGACACCAACCACAGGGATAAGAAAGGGCGAGCTGAGAGAGGAAGATGTAGAGTGGGTTTTATTTGGGTAGTGAGCAGGTCTTCTCGTGCTCTGAGACGATAGTCTCAAAAGCACTCCGAAGTCGCTCCCCCCTGGAGAGTACTGTGTCACAGTACATACATACAACTGTGACCCTCGAAAGGTAAGGGTCATCAGCATTCTGTATGGCCTGTGAGGCAGCTTGAGGAAGACGCTGTCCCACAGAAGTGGTCCTTGTGGTGACAGGATCAGAAACAGAGGATGAAGTAGAGGAAATCAACCTGCTACTTTCTTCGCAAGGTACAACCCTGCGAATAGCCCCAGAGTGAAATGACCTCAGGTGTCGCTTCATAGTAGTGGTCCCAAAGCTGTACTTACCGTGCTTCCCGCGACTGAGTATCATTTTGCACTCATTGCAGGTAACACGGTTCGCACGAGCCTTAGGAACATTACCATGAATGGTAAATAACCGCCACACCCAAGACTCACGCCTAGTGCGGGTAGTAGGGTTTTCCTCTACCTCATTCTCATCATCCTCTTCTTCCTCCTCCGCATCCTCACTCCTGTTCCCCTCTTGAGGCCCTTGGGGAGGTGGTGTTGGTGGAGGGGGTTGGGGTGATGCTGAAGCAGGTGCAGCACCAAGTGGCAGTTCAGCAGCCAAGGATGCCATCTCGATGATGGTGTAGTCTGCAGGTGGCAGCAAAAATCACTGTGTTCTGAAGAATAGCCAGAAACACAATGGGAATAAGCTCTTGGGCGTGGTCTTTTATAGGGGTGCTTGTGTGCGGTTCGTGGACATGCGCACTGTCCGCGGACAGATCGAACACAAAAAAAGGATCGGAAAGTTTCAAAAGATATATAGAAACTCAAGATTGCTATGTGGGACTTGTGCCATGGTGAGATTTTATTGAAAAATATTATGGATTAACTGAAAATGTACTTTTAAATTGTTCGGGGACACGAACAGTGTCCGCATTTCAGGACACACGATGAGCGTGGGCGCGGTCATATGATCAGTTCGCGAACTAGTCCGCGAAGGAAGCACCTGTCCGGAGAGAGGTTAGCGCATGCTCATTGATGTCCTACGTACACTGTTCGGGTTCTGAAGTAATTAAAAGTGCGTCACACGTGAAACGAACATTTCAGGACACCGCGTGTGTTCTTAGAACAGTTTAAACTTGGTAGCGAACAGTAAGGACAGATATAGTGTTCTTCAGGACACGTGTAATTTAGTTTATGTACGAACATTTCAGGACACCAATTGTGTTCTTAGAACAGTTTCAATTGGGTAGCGAACACTACGAACAGGTATAGTGTTCTTCAGGACACCTCCATTTTCGTTTACGTACGAACATTTCAGGACACCAATAGCGTTCTTAGAACAGTTTGAACTTGCTAGCGAACAGTACCAGACAGGTATAGTGTTCTTTAGGACACTTTAATTTTTGTTTGTTTACGAACATATCAGGACACCTTTTGTGTTCTTAGTACAGTTTCATGTTGCTAGCGAACACTACGAACAGTTGTACTGTTGTTCAGGACACATCATTTTCGTTTATTTACGAACATTTCAGGACACCAATTGTGTTCTTAGGACAGTTTTAAGTTGATAGCGAACATTACAGACAGATATAGTGTTCTTTAGAACACTTTAATTTTCGTTTCTTTACGAACATTTCAGGACACCACGTGTGTTCTTAGAACAGTTTCAACTTGCTAGCTTGGGATCATGGCAACAGGGTCCAGGGTACTGTTTGTTTTCTCTTCAACACTCATACGAGACAAGGCATCGGCCTTCCCATTCCAAACTCCCCGTCGGTATGTTATTACGTAATCGTATTCTGCGCAGAATAGCGCCCACCGAAACTGTCGTGATGATTGGGCTTTTGCTGACTTTAGGTATTGAAGGTTTTGGTGATTTGTGATTACTGTGATGGTATGTCTGGCACCAAATAGATACTTCCGTCAGGCTTTGAAGGCTGATTTTATTCCCAACAATTCTTTGTCTGTAATTGCATAGTTAGGTTCTGGTGGTGAGAATTTACGTGACCAAAAGGCCACGGAGTGTAATTGGCCTGTCTCTGGATCTTTTTGAGAGAGAACTGCTGCCATAGCTATGCTGGAAGCATCAGTTTCTACTAAATAGGGGAGATCAGGGTGAGGATAGCATAAAATTGGTGCAGAAGTGAATCTTTTCTTGAGTTCTTGAAAGGCCTGTTCCGCCTCTTCAGTACATTGGAATTTTTTGTTGTTTTTTCTCAGTGACAATGTGATTGGGTGGACTATCTGTGAGAAATCTGGAATAAATCAGCGATAAAATTTGCAAAGCCGAGCATGCTTTGGGTTCCTTTAAGTGAAGAAGGTGCCGGCTAATTAAGGATGGCTTCTACTTTGTGTAAATCCATCTTGACTCCCTTTGGTGAGAGAACAAAAGCGAGGAACTCAACTTCGGCGACATGGAAGGAGCATTTCTCGAGTTTAGCGTACAGTTTGTGCTGGCGAAGTTTTGCAAGGACTGAGGAAACATGTTCCACATGATCTCTTTCAGAGGGAGAATACACCAGGATGTCATCAATATAAACCAGGACACAGACATTGATGAATTCCTGTAATACATCATTCATGAAGTATTGGAATGCTGTGGGAGCGTTGCACAGCCCGAAAGGCATTACCTGATATTCGTACAGGCCATACGTGCGGTAATCGATGCAAGTCCTCAAATCTCCTTCCTTCTTGGGTACGAAGAATAAGGGAGAGGCTGCCAGTGACTTTGACGGGCGGATAAACCCATTAGCCATGTGTTGATCCAGATAGGACTTCAAGTGGCAATTTTCAGTTTCCGTAAGTGCATAAATTCGACCATAAGGAACCTGTGCACCAGGTATCAGGTCGATCTGACAGTCATAGGGCCTATGTGGCGGTAATGTGTTAGCATGTTCCTTCTGAAGATCATCTTAATAATCCTGATATTCTTTTGGTAAGGTGTCCATTGGTTTTGTGAGCCCTGATGCTATTCCTTGAACAGATTTCAGGTTTGGTTGTGGTATAGATTTTGGGTAGCAAGCATGGGTGCATTCATCGGAAAAGGTCAGTCTCTTGGCACGCCAGTCTATGTGGGGATTGTGAGTTACTAACCATGGCGTCCCTAAGATCAACCGGAACTGAGGAGCTTTGATGAGGTCAAACGTGATTGCTTCTTGATGTCCATCCTGACACAGAAGGGTTAATTCTGTTGTGCATTGGGTTACTGGTCCCGAAGCGGTCATACTCCTCGAATCTGCATGGGTTCTGTGGTATTTTCTGATGGACGTTGAACATTATCTTTTGAACGTACGTACATGGCACGATTTTCGAGTCTAATTCGGTCTGTTCTTCGATCCTGTAATCTGTGATCCAACTGAACTACCAGGTTGATAAACTCTGCACAGTCTTTAGGTGGGTTTACCACTTGAGCAAGGACATCCTTAAGGTCTCCTCGTAGGCCCCGATGAAACAACATGTTTTTTTTATCTTCTGGCCACCCCGCTTCTACAACCAGTCTATTAAAGGTGGCAATATAATCTTGATTCCCTTGGCGGAGGGACAGGAGTTATTTATAAAGTTATTTGCTGTCGAGCAAATAACTTTTCAATCTCCTGTTGAAAACCCCTGACGTTCTGCAGTAATGGGTCATCCCGGCTTACTAAAGGTACCGACCTGTCTGCGGCACTTCCACTCAAATATGATAACATGAAGGCCACCCCTGGCTGGTCGTTTGGGAAAGCCCCAGGCCTACAAAGAAAATGGAGACGGCACTGGTTCAAGAATGTTTCGTACCTTCTGGGGTCTCCATTAAACCATTCTGGTGGTGCCAGTGATACTGCTCCTAGCAACATTATCAGTACTGGATTGACTGATGATGGTGTAGCGACGGATGGGGTGAATTCAGGCAATGGAGCATGCCCCGCCTGTGTTTGTAGTAGCTGTTTGCTTAGTTCATCAGTACGGTCTATTGTGACTATTAACTCTCGTCTTAAGGCATTGGTTTCCTGGTGGGCTGCGTGTACCTTGGCGTGTAATTGTCCCAAAGGCTGGGCTAACTGATCAGTTTCAGATGTCTCCATGATGGCCAGGTGGATAAGGTTTAGAGGCCTCGTGTTCTGTTATACTCACCTGATATCCCCGGGGGCGTCTGCAAGACTCTGAGCTCTGGAACCCTGGATGCATAGTTGCCCAGTGCTGAATAATGAATCTGCAATTACAGAAGGGAGGATTTGTGATAACTGTCTCTAATGGGTGAATCTCCCACCTGCCTCTGACCGATTCCCTTCCCACTGGGTTCTTTTCTCACCTTAGTTATTTGTAGGGTGAGCTATCCGTCCTGAGTTTCTTGTGCAGGGGCGCTTGACATTTGTTGGCAAGCTGCCCGAGTTGCTTCACTGGTGCAGTACGCCTTCCTTGGGCCCAAGCCTGCCGTGACCCCGAATCTGCCGGTAGGCAGGTAGGTTTGTTAATTGTAAGTCTTTGTTCTGTTTATGGTGGGAATTTGTTAATGTCTATATCTCCTTCTTTTCAGGTGCGAAGGTCTTGATGCTGGTGTGCCGGATGGAGAGGCACGTTTTCTAGGTAAGAGAAAGCGCAGCGCCTTTATTGTCTTTTAAAGCTAACCTTTGTTTTCTTCTTCTCCTCACAGGCCACTGTGGTGCTGCGAGTGGATGAGCGTGCGATGAAAAAAAGGCCCCCGGAATACATTAAGGTAAGTACAGCACTGTGCGGTTGTTTAATATTGAAAGCAAACCTGAATATGTCTCTTTTCCTTTGCAGATGTTGCTGTGATGCTCCGGATGTAAGCGTGGTGTAGGGTGATGGAATTCAGGTAAGACTGATGGAATTCAATGTTTTGGAAGCGCACCTTCTGATATTCTTTTTCCCTTTCTCGTTATTGCAGGTCGCAATGTTCGAACAGCAGCTGTGGTAGCGGTTTGCCGGAAGTACTTAAGCTAGTACTCACAGGTGAGTGATGTTTCTTCTTCTCTCGATTTCCACAGATTGCAGCCCAGTTGAGATGCTGAGTTCTGGGTGGTGTTTTCTCAAGTAAGACAGAATAATTGTGTTCTTGTTCTTACAGGATTACAAGAAGAAGCTGAAGACCAGTAGCTGGACACGATGAGCGCCACGCTGCGGGTTGCAGAATAACACGAAGCGTGTTCTGCAGTCAGGGCGTGGTTTATATAGCCCAGGTAAAGTAGTACCAGGGAAAGTAGTTCCATGCCTGCCACACCCAAAACACTAGACTGTATGGCTTGGTTCTTAGAACTAGACTGTGTGGGTGCGTCAATGTTGGATTTAAAGGCCCATGTACATAAATGGGACCTAGTTTGACAGCCCTTCCTTCCTACTTATGAGCCTGGTGCCAAAAGCACCAGGACTGGCTCCAGGAGGCCTTTTGCAGTGATTTTAAGGCCCTCAGGGTTCTGGTGGGAGCCTGATTGTGGCACAACTTGTGCCCCCTCACAGTGGCCATAACATCAGGGTTTATTTTTAGTATGTTCCTGCCTGCAGCCACTCTAAGCTTAACCAGGGCTGTACAGGGACAAGCCTCCCCCCTTCAACTGAATATATAAAAGATAGGCCCCACTGCCCTCAAACCAGATAAATAGCTTATCAGGATGATCAAATCCTGAGTGTGCAAAAATCAGATTTGTAGGGCTTAAAAGGGCAAAAAAACATATTTTTAGGGTGACATATATTGTTTGGTGTCATAATGTCTTGTGCGATAGAAAGTATGTTACGTAGTACATGCTTATCATAAGTTACTACAAATCTAGATTTAAATCGGAGCAAGTACCAAGTTCTGTCCAAAAATAAGTTGATCCACCATTTTCTGATAAGTCAGGCATGGTCAGGTAATTTCTAGAATGGTGGATTTCTGCTAGTGATGATGAGGTCAGCGGATAACTTTTTTCATAGAAGTTCATGACGAGTCCACTGGTGTGGAATGAGTCAGATGAGAACTGCTCAAACTAGTTATGAGTGGCAGGTAGGCCACAGACAGGAAAAGGGGTTGTACATTGATCACTGCATTAGCTCACTTTTTAAGATTGTATATAGGGGGCTGAGTGTGATGCCGGAAATGCATCTGAGGGACAGGGCCTCTGAATCCTTGTCCTTTTTCTGTTTTTACCGTGTGTTCTGTCATGTTTTCTGCCCAGGAGTCCATGAGGGACTCCTGGCAGTGCAGCTCTCTTTTGGTTTGGTGAACAGACCCATGGGATACCCTTATGGCACCCATGGGTAGGGGTACAACCCTGTGCCCCTAGTGTATGTTTTTGGGCACCTGTGGGTGGCCCACAGAGCAGGGTATGGGCTGGTGGCAGCTCCATGCTGAATTTGACAGGTGCTCTGGGTGTCCTCCATTTTGGGATACCCAGGCCCTGCCATTGGAATCAGTTGATTCCTGATAGGAAACAAGATGGCCCCTGTGGCCTCTTGCTTTCTATTGCCTGTTATCTTGTTTTTCCCAAAGTCCTGGGAAGCCCTGACTCTGTCCCTTCCCCCTGACTGGCTGTTGGGTGGAAATTCCATATATGGTGTTGTTGTAAAGGCCCAGCTAGACTGACTGGAGCCTTCCCAGTGACTGTATGTTATGGGTACCTCCTGTGGGTGGGACCTGGGTGAATGGAGTGTGTGACCAATATACACTCCTTGTTGTGGTTGTCTGGTTTCTGGCATGAGAGACAAAGACTGAGACAGCCCTGCCCGAAACTGGCCTGAATGCAGTGTGTAGTGTTGAATGGCTGGGTACTTGTCCCAATCCACATTCCTTGTTGTGAGTGTCTGAAAGGGAGGAGTGTGGCCTGAATGCACTGTGTGCCTGATTGGCTGACTGACTGCATGAATGCCCTTCTGTGTGATTGGCTGCTGTGTGTGTGCCAGCAGTGTGGATGAGAGACAGAATAGTATATCTGGGGACCTCTCACCACTGGAAATTGTTCAGAAGCATTCAGAAGCTGAGTCTCCACTCAAGAGTAACTGGATTTGCTGATCCTCGACGTCCAGCTGGAAGAAGAAGACTTGCTGTGGCATTTGCTTCGACGGAACTGAAGGTTGTCGAAATCGTCGAGGACTGACCCGAGAGAGGACCTGGTAAGGCGCCCTCTTCCCGTGCTCCGAGGGACCATCGAGCACCGCTGAATCTTCGCCGAAGCGCCCTGGAAGTCAGACCCTCGAAAGGCTGCCGACCCGAGACGGGACCGCCGAGGAGATCGAAGTGAAGCACCCGGACCTCGACGCTGTCGAAGTCCATTGCCGTCGACCAGGGTTCGCAGGTCTGTGTAACCGCTGGAGGCCCGTCGAAGTTGTGTTGCCCAGCCGTGGGAACCACTTGACGCCGTGCCGCCGACGACCGGAGCCGTCCGCTCCTTGCCTAAGAACATTTGACTCGAAGGACTCCCTCGTCCGCACCGTCGACCGCTTTTGCCCTGCCGGAGAAAGTCGAGGACGACCAACGCGCCGAGGAGAATCCGCCGGTGGGGTTCCCGCCACCTCACGATCCCAAAGACTCGAGCGACTCGACGCCCTTGCTGGGCTCCCGTCTCTACAATCTTTGCGGTCCAGAACTATTGTCATCGAGGTGCCCCGCACACCTCCGCCTTGCAGGACGCCGACGCCCCGACGCCGACGAGCACCGCTCGGACGAAGCTGCCGCCTCTTCGACATCGTTCTACCTCGTTCGTCGACGGACGTTCGACGCCCCGTGCCTCCCGCTTGAAAGGGAAGGCATTCAAGAAGGGCCGTCGATTCCCCGTCGCCGAACCCCGAGGTCTTCGACGTTTCTCTACGCCTCTCGACGATCCGTGACTCCTGCTTAAAAGGGGGTCATTCAAGAAGGATCTGTCGACGCCTCTTCGAAGAACTCGACTCCACCAGGTACATTGGGGGGGTAAAAACATTGTAGGAGAGAATAAGACTGTTGAACAATATATGGACTGGGCTTGTGTCATATCCCTTTATTTTACAGGTTGCCCAGGTGGGGGGATCTCCACACAGAACTGTGTCCAGTGGTAGGGGCCAGTATTCTGCCTATTGTTTCAACCCTCTGTTATCTCTCCTCTCTCTATTGCTGGTTTCCTTCTTATTGATCTGTGTGCCATTTTAACAGTATTGTGAATGCACTTTAATGAGGTCTAATATTAGTGGTACCACTTTAGAATTGTAGATATTTACCATTGCTGATTTTCCTGAGCACAAAGTGCGTTATTGTGATAAGTGTACATAACCCTTGAATATTAATTATATAAAGACTGTGTTTTCAGTAATACAGTGTGTGGACATTCCTTTGAGGGGGGCTTGGGGATACACTGTACTTAAGAACCAGCCTGCATCACCTCCTGAGAAGCTAGGCCTTGATTGCTCGTCCATCGCTACCGTAATCGAGAATCTTGGCTGGGGTCTTCTGTGCCTCTCCTCTACCATATAGAGAGCGGAAGTACAGACCCCCCCACCGGTCTTGACAAGCTGGTGGCAGCGGTGGGATGCTTATGGTTTTAAGACTCAGTGTATAACCGTGCCACTTACAAAATATCCGCACTTTATTAGATTAAGGTTTGGGTGTGTACCAAATAACTGCATTACAGGCAATGGAGCCCATTGCAAATGGTAAATTGACTCGGATGAGCTTAGAGGCTCTCCAGAGTGCTTGTGAAGCCAGGGAGTTGGACTTTGTGGATAAGTCTAGGGCTGAGCTGATAGCTGCCCTGGTGGACTACCAGACTGATGGTGAAACCCTTGATGAAGGGGGGGATGCAACCAGTGAGGACTCTGCCCCTGGGGTTGTCGCTGAATCTGTTTCTGGGAATGCCACCATTCCTGCTGCCTCTGTTCCAAACCCCAGCAATTCCATGGAACTTGAGTTATTAAGGATGAAATTGGCCTTTGAATATCGCAAGTTGGAAATAGAAGCTGAGCTTAAGAAAGAGGAGCTGGCACAGCAAGTGGAACTCAAGAATAGGGATCTTGCGCTCAAAGACAAGGACACTGAATGTCAGAGAATCCAGCTAGAGAGAGCTAGAGTGGAGACTTCAGCTAGACCAATTGAGAGTGGCAGGTCCCCAGCCACCAAGTTTATGAAAGATTTGGTTGGTGTGTTTGTGGAGGGTTCAGATATCCTCCAATGGATTGAAGCGTTTGAAATGGCTTGTGCAATTCATGATGTAGATAAAAGAGATTGGGCTAAGTGTTTGTTAAGCAGAGTGCCTCAAACTGGATATGACTGTATTCTGAAGCTGAGTGTGGAAGAAAGGGGTCAGTATGAGTGTATGAAGTCTGCTTTGATTGCCAAGTTTGGCAAGACACCTGCCCAATACCTTAAAAGGTTCAGGGAATTTAAGAAAAGAGAGAATGTGTCTTGGGTTGACTGGGTGAGTACTGCGCACATGAACATGATGGGGTGGATTGATGGATACAAGGTGAAAACTTTTGTTGAGTTGTCCCACCTCTTGTTTTTTGAGCATTTTTCTGAAGCCTGTTCACCAGAGCTGCGTCAGTATGTGGCTGACCAGAACATTTTGGACCCCTTTAAGCTGGCTAGGTTGGCTGACAAGTGGGTCTCCCACCGGGTGTCCCCTAAGGACTCCAGTGGGAAGGACAAGGACAAAGAAAAGGGGGCCTCTCAGAAAGCTGAGGAGTCCCAAAAGCAGTCACAGTCGGGTAAACCAAAACCTTCCTCTCCTAAGACCCAAAAATCTAGTGGGGATAAGTCCTCTGTGGGTGGGAATAAGAGTAGTGGTCCACCTGCTGCAAAGCAGGCTCCCAGTGGTTCCAGTACCGTACCCCGCACTCCTGGCACTTGTTGGGATTGTGGGGCTCTGGATCACAAAAGGGGTGACCCCAAGTGTAAAGGTAAGGCACTTGGAGTACAGGCTGTCAGCCTGACCTACCCTTACCCCGTGTCTGAGGTGGAGGCCACTGTCCTCCCCTCCTCTACAGGAATCACATTTGGTGCTCCAGTAGAGATTTCCTTAGTGTCCCTTGGGGCCTGGGACCAGTACGCAGAAGTACTGGCGACTATCCCACAGAACACCCGTAGATTTTTGAGAAGTGTCCTCTTGAATGGCCAGCCTTCTACTGGTTTGAGAGACACTGGGGCAAGCATGACAGTGGTGGACAGGACCCTGCTCAAGCCAGAGGACTATGAAGGTGCTCCTCTGCAAACCACCAGGTTAGCTGGTGGGCCTCCCAAATTATCGCCTGTAGCCCTAGTCACACTCATGATTGGAGACAAGACAGCAAAGCTTCCTGTCCTGGTTCAGGACAATGTCCCTGCTAACATTCTGTTAGGAAATGATCTAGTAGAGTTGGGGTTGATCTCGGATGGTCTTCCCATGACTGCTGCTGCAGTCACTAGGTCACAGGTGACACCGGGTCTGGCTGTGAGTCAGGTATCCGAGCCAAAGGCGAGGCCTAAGGCAAGAAGAAGGAAGACCAAGAAGGCCACCTCTGTGGAGGGAACACCTTCTCTTCCTGCTGTTCCGACAGCACCCAATGGGATCCATGCTCCGGACGGGCTGGGTCCAGCGGAAAACCCAAACTCAACTCCTGTGGGAGAAGAGACAGAAGACTCTCCTGTGGGAGAGGTTCTCAACCCGGAGGATCATCCCGACCTTCAATGCTTGTTAGCTGAAGGGGGACCCTCCCGGGCAGACTTCTGTAAGGGACAGAGAGAGTGCCACTCTCTCGAGGGCCTGAGGAAACAGGCCCTGTCCCAGGCACAAGGTGAAGTGCCTAGGACATTCAAGATTTATTGGGAGGGTGAGCTCCTTGTTAGTGAGCCCACTAAGCCCGAACCTGGTGCCCGCAAGAGGTTGGTGGTACCCCAGGTTTACAGGCCCTTCCTACTGCAGTTGGCGCATGAGGTGCCCTTGGCTGGTCATCTTGGGACCAAGAAGACTAAGCAGAGGCTCTCTGCCCATTTCTACTGGCCACGGATGGGAGTAGAGGTGGAGTCCCACTGCAGGACCTGCCCAACTTGTCAGTTGTCTGGCAAGACTGGAGGCAGGGTCATTGCCCCACTGCAGCCATTACCAGTGGTTGGCACACCATTTGAGAGGGTGGGCATCGACATCGTCGGTCCCCTTGACCCTCCCACTTCAGGTGGACATCGGTTCATCCTGGTCTTGGTAGATCATGCCACCAGGTACCCTGAGGCAATACCCCTTCGGACTGTTACTGCCAAGGTGGTTGCCAGGGCTCTCCTGGGCATTTTCACCCGTGTTGGATTCCCCAAGGAGGTTGTCTCTGACCGAGGATCCAACTTCATGTCTAGTTACATGAAAACCATGTGGAAAGAGTGCGGGGTAACCTACAAGTTCTCCACCTCTTACCACCCCCAGACCAATGGTCTGGTTGAGAGATTTAACAAAACTCTCAAGGGCATGCTAGGTGCTTTGGAAGAGCCCCTAAGGAGGAAATGGGATCTCCTCCTGCCATGCCTGCTGTTTGCTTACAGAGAGGTACCTCAAGAGGGTGTTGGTTTCAGCCCCTTTGAGTTACTCTTTGGACATCCCGTGAGGGGGCCCCTCGCCTTGATCCGAGAAGGCTTGGAAGCCACCCCTCCCGGTCCCGCCAAGCAAGTGGGGGACTATGTGTTAGGCCTCAGGCGGAGGATGACACAAATGATGGGTCAGGCAACAGCAAATCTCAAGGCCAGCCAGGAATTGAATAAGTACTGGCATGACCTGAAAGCTTCGCAAGTGGATTGGACTCCGGGACAGGAAATCCTTGTGATGGAGCCTACCAAGCCTAGAGCTTTGGCAGACAAGTGGACTGGACCCTTCAGGATCATCTCCAAGATGGGCGAAGTCAATTATCTGGTGGACATGGGAGCCTCTGGGGTAGCCCCCCAGGTATTCCATGTCAACAGGCTCAAGCCTTTCCACAGGCGAGCAGAGGTCTCATGTCTCTTGCTAGCTTCAGGGCAAGAAGAGGATGAGAGTGAGCCCCTTCCTGATTTGCTGCATAGCAACCCTCAGGATGGCTCAGTGGAGGGAGTACAACTCTCTCCCGATTTGACAACAGAGCAGCAGAGGGCCTGCCGGGCTTTGCTCCAGCAGTATGCCCCTCTGTTTTCACTGACACCGGGCCTTACACCGTGGTGTAAGCACGAAATTGACACTGGTGACAGTGTGCCTGTCAAAAGCAGGAGCTATCGTATGTCAGATACCGTCAAAAACCACATCCAGGCTGAGGTCGCCAAGATGTTGGATCTGGGTGTTATTGAACCCTCCACCAGTCCCTGGTCCAGTCCAGTGGTCCTTGTCCCCAAGGCAAGTTCCCCGGCGGGTACCAAGGATTGGAGGTTCTGTGTGGACTACCGAGGAGTCAATGCCGTCACCAAAACTGACGCGCACCCATTGCCCAGGGCTGATGAGCTCGTGGACACTATAGGTGCTGCCAAATTTGTGAGCACCTTTGACCTTACCTCAGGCTATTGGCAAATAGCTCTGACGGACCATGCCAAGGAAAAGACGGCATTCTCCACACCTGAGGGACTCTACCAGTTTAGGGTCATGCCCTTTGGGTTGAAGAATGCCCCTGCCACCTTCCAGAGATTGGTCAACCATGCGCTCAGTGGGCTGGAAGCCTTTTGTGTGGCTTACTTAGACGACATTGCCGTCTACAGTTCCACCTGGGAAGAGCATTTGACACATCTGGATAAGGTGTTGCAGGCCTTGAAAAGGGCTAACCTCACTATCAAGGCCACCAAGTGCCAGATAGCTCAGGGGAAAGTTACCTATCTTGGTCATGAGGTAGGAGGGGGTCAAATCCAACCTCTCTCCAGTAAAGTACAGGACGTACAGAACTGGGAGACTCCCACTACTCAAACCCAGGTGAGAGCCTTTTTGGGCCTCACTGGGTACTATCGCAATTTCATGGCAGACTATGGAACCATAGCTGCACCCCTGACAGCTCTAACTTCACCCAAACAGCCTAGGAAGGTTAATTGGACTGAAGACTGTCAGAGGGCCTTTGATGGCTTGAAAGAAAGTCTGTGTAGGGCACCTGTGTTGAGTGCGCCTGACTACAGCCGACCCTTTATCGTCCAGACGGATGCCTGCGACACCGGAATTGGAGCTGTCTTGTCCCAGTTAGATGACAAAGGGAGAGAACATCCTATCATATTCATCAGTAGACAACTCAAGGGTAGAGAACTTAGGTGGGCTACTGTTGAAAAGGAATGTTTTAGTATAGTTTGGAGCCTTAGGCGTTTTAGGCCCTACCTTACGGGGTCCACCTTCAAGGTCCAAACAGATCATAAGCCCCTGAAGTGGCTTATGCAGATGAAGGGTGAGAATCCGAAATTGCTCAGGTGGTCGATTAGCCTACAAGGGCTAGACTTCACCATAGAGCACAGACCAGGGAAGAGTCACGATAATGCAGATGGCCTTTCCAGAAGGTATGTTGACCGTCTGGATGAGGGTGTCTATCCCGTGGGAGATTAGGCACCCTCCACCTCAGTCTGGGGGGGGCGACTGTGATGCCGGAAATGCATCTGAGGGACAGGGCCTCTGAATCCTTGTCCTTTTTCTGTTTTTACCGTGTGTTCTGTCATGTTTTCTGCCCAGGAGTCCATGAGGGACTCCTGGCAGTGCAGCTCTCTTTTGGTTTGGTGAACAGACCCATGGGATACCCTTATGGCACCCATGGGTAGGGGTACAACCCTGTGCCCCTAGTGTATGTTTTTGGGCACCTGTGGGTGGCCCACAGAGCAGGGTATGGGCTGGTGGCAGCTCCATGCTGAATTTGACAGGTGCTCTGGGTGTCCTCCATTTTGGGATACCCAGGCCCTGCCATTGGAATCAGTTGATTCCTGATAGGAAACAAGATGGCCCCTGTGGCCTCTTGCTTTCTATTGCCTGTTATCTTGTTTTTCCCAAAGTCCTGGGAAGCCCTGACTCTGTCCCTTCCCCCTGACTGGCTGTTGGGTGGAAATTCCATATATGGTGTTGTTGTAAAGGCCCAGCTAGACTGACTGGAGCCTTCCCAGTGACTGTATGTTATGGGTACCTCCTGTGGGTGGGACCTGGGTGAATGGAGTGTGTGACCAATATACACTCCTTGTTGTGGTTGTCTGGTTTCTGGCATGAGAGACAAAGACTGAGACAGCCCTGCCCGAAACTGGCCTGAATGCAGTGTGTAGTGTTGAATGGCTGGGTACTTGTCCCAATCCACATTCCTTGTTGTGAGTGTCTGAAAGGGAGGAGTGTGGCCTGAATGCACTGTGTGCCTGATTGGCTGACTGACTGCATGAATGCCCTTCTGTGTGATTGGCTGCTGTGTGTGTGCCAGCAGTGTGGATGAGAGACAGAATAGTATATCTGGGGACCTCTCACCACTGGAAATTGTTCAGAAGCATTCAGAAGCTGAGTCTCCACTCAAGAGTAACTGGATTTGCTGATCCTCGACGTCCAGCTGGAAGAAGAAGACTTGCTGTGGCATTTGCTTCGACGGAACTGAAGGTTGTCGAAATCGTCGAGGACTGACCCGAGAGAGGACCTGGTAAGGCGCCCTCTTCCCGTGCTCCGAGGGACCATCGAGCACCGCTGAATCTTCGCCGAAGCGCCCTGGAAGTCAGACCCTCGAAAGGCTGCCGACCCGAGACGGGACCGCCGAGGAGATCGAAGTGAAGCACCCGGACCTCGACGCTGTCGAAGTCCATTGCCGTCGACCAGGGTTCGCAGGTCTGTGTAACCGCTGGAGGCCCGTCGAAGTTGTGTTGCCCAGCCGTGGGAACCACTTGACGCCGTGCCGCCGACGACCGGAGCCGTCCGCTCCTTGCCTAAGAACATTTGACTCGAAGGACTCCCTCGTCCGCACCGTCGACCGCTTTTGCCCTGCCGGAGAAAGTCGAGGACGACCAACGCGCCGAGGAGAATCCGCCGGTGGGGTTCCCGCCACCTCACGATCCCAAAGACTCGAGCGACTCGACGCCCTTGCTGGGCTCCCGTCTCTACAATCTTTGCGGTCCAGAACTATTGTCATCGAGGTGCCCCGCACACCTCCGCCTTGCAGGACGCCGACGCCCCGACGCCGACGAGCACCGCTCGGACGAAGCTGCCGCCTCTTCGACATCGTTCTACCTCGTTCGTCGACGGACGTTCGACGCCCCGTGCCTCCCGCTTGAAAGGGAAGGCATTCAAGAAGGGCCGTCGATTCCCCGTCGCCGAACCCCGAGGTCTTCGACGTTTCTCTACGCCTCTCGACGATCCGTGACTCCTGCTTAAAAGGGGGTCATTCAAGAAGGATCTGTCGACGCCTCTTCGAAGAACTCGACTCCACCAGGTACATTGGGGGGGTAAAAACATTGTAGGAGAGAATAAGACTGTTGAACAATATATGGACTGGGCTTGTGTCATATCCCTTTATTTTACAGGTTGCCCAGGTGGGGGGATCTCCACACAGAACTGTGTCCAGTGGTAGGGGCCAGTATTCTGCCTATTGTTTCAACCCTCTGTTATCTCTCCTCTCTCTATTGCTGGTTTCCTTCTTATTGATCTGTGTGCCATTTTAACAGTATTGTGAATGCACTTTAATGAGGTCTAATATTAGTGGTACCACTTTAGAATTGTAGATATTTACCATTGCTGATTTTCCTGAGCACAAAGTGCGTTATTGTGATAAGTGTACATAACCCTTGAATATTAATTATATAAAGACTGTGTTTTCAGTAATACAGTGTGTGGACATTCCTTTGAGGGGGGCTTGGGGATACACTGTACTTAAGAACCAGCCTGCATCACCTCCTGAGAAGCTAGGCCTTGATTGCTCGTCCATCGCTACCGTAATCGAGAATCTTGGCTGGGGTCTTCTGTGCCTCTCCTCTACCATATAGAGAGCGGAAGTACAGACCCCCCCACCGGTCTTGACACTGAGAGCCCAGGGAAGCTGGGAGTTGCAGATTGTTCTTCAGTATGCTGTATGCTGTGTCCTGATCTACTGAGAAGAATAAACAGATACTTTTGAAATCCAATCTGAGTGTCTTAATGTGCTTCAGCCTCAGCCTCCCTTTCCTGATCCCGGGGTGCCAAGACCAAAAGAGCGTGCCAGGACCCTTTATTCACATGGCGAGCCAAGCCAGGAATCCTAAAATGATTTTTTCTTCAGGTACATGAATTTGGAAATACAGGCGCATGCTATCAGGACTGAGAGGGAGAGAGAGAGAGAGAGAGAGAGAGAGAGAGAGAGAAAGATGGGCGGCTCACTACAGGTGCCTACACATCACTAAAGGAGAGGGGACTCACAGGCCTGATAGCATGGGAGGGCGCCTTGACACCTGGGGATTGGAGGGGGCTATTTTGTGGAATACTTATTTATTTTTTGAAGGATTATTTTTGGTGGATCTTTAGAAAAATGTTTTATTTTTTATTTTGGGTAAATCAAGGTTTTAGAGTGTAGTATAGTAGCTTAGAAGTGACAGGTATTGGGGTAAAGTAACTTGAGAGCGATCAGTGTTGAATATTAAGTAATTGATATTTTTAGGGGTAGGAAAAGGTCGGTCTTGATGAGAGGACTGAAATATATGTGGCCGGCCAGTCTATCATGTTTGTCAAATTGTAGTAAGTGTTATGTGTTATGTACCCTACATTTGTTTATGTTGTGGAATTAAGAAGATTTGTTTATTTAGTTGAGGGAGAATTGGCACCAAGACCAAAAATAAAATGTTCAATAATGGGAAAAAAGGGATAAAAATATGAGCTATGGATAAGGATGTACAGGTGTGCGTTGTTTAAATTATGGTAAATGCAATATTAAGCGAGCAAATGTAGAAAAAAGTTTGAAAAAGTTGTCAACTTTGAACCCTTGCAAAAACCAGAATACAGTAAATACGGGGTTAATTCTCATATTTGCCAAAAATAGACAGATGAAGCTAATTAATTAACTTCACACAACGTAAAACTGCATTAGTTTGACTGGAAATGAAGTCCAGATAAGACTTGACAAGATATTAAAAATGGTGGTTTGCTTTAGGCTGTTTTTCAGCCAGCTGCGTAGCTCACAAGAGAGAGCTGTAAATGTGCTAGTACATTCCTTTCTTGCTTAGAGAACAGAGCTGAGATATATACAGGGCTTTAGTAACTCTTGTGCAGACAAGGAGATATTTTTTGAAGTGCATAGCTTGGCAGTTGGCCATAATAGACCACACACTGCTGAAAGCAGAACAGTGTTTGTTTAAAGGATTAAAAGATAACAGCCGACGCCTTTAGGGAGATAATTTATGTTCACAGTAAACAGTCTTTTGGGTAAAATGTAATTCAGGCAGTATGCGCAAGAAACATGACAATGAATAATGATGAAAAAACAAATGTAAGGAAGGTCCTTGTCTGAGAACAGACAAGGTTAACTCCTTAGTGATTGGTATGCTGAAAGAAGCTGATGTATTTTAGACTAAAGGTGAAGTGAATAAGTTGAAGTAGTTGCCTATATGATTTAAGGCTATTCATGGCAGCAAAGCCATGTGTAAGGTGAGGAAAGCCACGCTGACACATTGTTTAATGACAATGAATGCTTTTTAATGGGTGCACTTAGAGAAATGCCCCTAAGTTATTGGTTTTACATGTGGCAAAAACCTGGGACACTTACAGATGTCCATAGCTTATTGAGTCATACACCGGTTGACTGTGTGATTTTTTATTGCGCCATGAAGAGGAAAGTAGACAGATTACCAAAATTAAACAAGAGGGTGCTTTAGATAACCAGAATGAGGAGAAGACTGGGAGTTGGAAATAGAGAAATATTGCACTGCAATAATAGCATGAAGTGCAATCCATGCACATTTTAAAAGTTGTACCAAATACATTTGAAACATAGTAGACAAGTGCCAAGTAAGGGCGCAATGTTTCCAGTGCTGCATATTATGTCTGTAAAATTTGAGCACATTTGGATACAAAATCGGAAATAATGTGTCCAAGATCACAGGTGTAGCCGAGATTTAAAATCTACTTTTGAGTGCAAAGGGCGGCAAAAGGCAGACCAATGTGCTAAATACATGATATTTGAAGTAGGTTATAGTAAATAGTAAATGAAGTAAATATTTTTGGGAAATGACAGAAATAAATGAGGAAAAATGTTATTTTCTTTATGAACTTTTTTGATATACATGACACAAATTGAATAAAGTTGTATAGCTTAAGAAAGCATTGAAGAAGGTACTAGCAAGCTGTACCAATATGGGCAGGCATTCATATAGATGCACTGACATAGGAGAGAATGTAAACACATATGCACACACTTGTGCACACATACAAGCATACACACACATATACACATGATTTTATGGGAGAATAGGCAATCAGTACACTACAGACATGCACCCTTGCACGCATGCATAACACAAACACACAGGAGGCTTTTGTTAGTAATCTTTAGAGAATAAATAGAAAGGGCAGAAATGTGCTTGTTTGTAAAAATTGAAAAAAATGAAATGCAAGAACAGGAACAGCAATTATATGTTATTGTGGTCATAAGCAAAAAACAGTTTGAAGTAGATATGAAAGCACTTTGGGAACAAGAGGGAGTGCCAGTGAGATCACCAAAGAAGGATGCAGTAGTTATCGCACATTCTGGGAAGCCTAGAGGAAAAGTGTGCGAAAGTCAAAGCTGGCTAGTGATGAGAAAGTTGGGAATGCTGCAATCTGTGGGCACGTCATGGGCAAATAATTAAGCGCCAAATGAGTTAAGGAAGGGATTGGTATATGTTCAAAAGCAAAGGGAACAGATTTCAAAGGAGGAAATGGATTGTAGAAAAAAAACAAGATAGATTTCAGAAATATGCAGAATGATGAATGTGCAAATAGAGCTAATCAGACAAACTCCTCCTGTGTATTAAATGTATGAGATGACAGACAGTGTATGTACATATGAAAACTAAGATTATGCATGATGGACACATTTAAAATATGAGAGGCTTGTTCTGCCTCAAGCATAGTGCCTTGTGTATGGACAGGTTGATTTAAAATAGAGACTAGAATGGTGAGAGTGATATTAGTTGGGAATAAGAATGGTACAACCTTTCAAAAGAAAAGCATGGTGCTAGTACATATGATCCCAAGGGGAGTGGTTTCTAAGACAGACAAAGAAGTGGGATGGGCATACCCAGGCCTACAAAAACAGAGTGCGTCAGAGTCTCTGGCATTGCTAGATTAACCTAGAGGTCAGTTCCATAGTGAGAGGGGGGACTTGCTACTTTATGTAAGCAGGATAAGATTACTGCCAGGAAAAAGGTGGTGTGGAACCAATGTCCCTGCTATGGACAGACAGACGATATAGGACAAAAAAATGCCTAAATTAGAAAAAGGAGGAGCCAGACCACAATACATACAATGCCACAAATGGATAAGGACAATTTAAGTTGTAAACTCCCAAAGTAAAATTTCTGGTGCAGGTAAATGGATACATGAGTTAGAAAAATGACAGGAGGAAACACTTTACCTATAGGAGACAGTAAAGGTCTTCTAGCCGCTATCCTAAAGGAGAGAACAGACAATGGGCCTCATTACAACTTACAATAAGGGCATGGCTGCCTCCAAAATCGTGTCCGGATTCCCTGAATGGGGAAATACCAGGCCATTCCGAGTATGGAGGGCCCGGTATTTCCTCCTTCCCACTCGAGCCCTCATAGGGTTTTGTATTCCCTCAATCTTTTGCACAAACAGTACATGCAACCAAAACCAGTGAGGTCATTCAAATCTACACTCACGCCCAATTATGTCAGATGGTCTCTAATCATGCAGAAAAAATCGATCAGTTGGACAAAATGGATGTCATGCTGTGTCAGGAAATGATGTCCACGAAACCAATTCAGATAAAAGGCTTTGTTGCTTTGCAGATGGAGGCAACTCATGGCCTCAAAGGAAGGCCCTCAGGGGGAGTGGTGATTTTTCTCAATAATGAACTCACATTCTCCCTCTTAATGATTCATAGAACTCAGCCTTTTGTGGCCATTGTTATTAAACTGGGAGCAAGCAAACGGGATTGTTAGTTAATAATTTCTGTGTACTTTAACCTTCTTCAAATGTCTATTGAAAAGCTGCTAGAAAAACTGAGACCACTGTTGGAAGAGGTTTTCTCCCAGTGGCCATATTGCAAAGTAAGTTGAGATCATTTCGTCTGGGCTCAGTGATATAGCATACTATATCTGACGGTTTAACTACAGATCCCTGTCATGGAGAGTGGTTCCCTTCATGTTTTGATTGAAAGTGATCGGCCGGGTGCTTCTTTAAGGTGGAATACTCACAGCTCTGAAATGATTAATGCTTTGATCACAAAGGATCTGCTATTAAGAGTGGGGTTGTGTACATCCACCAGCAATGACTTACCAACTATAGTAGAAATTGCTGATATAATTAGGCCTCAATTGCAGTCTTGGTTAAAAGCAGCAATCAATTCAACAAACTTAAAACACCCTCTCAAACATATAGCAGTGAATAAAAAATGCTCAGAAAAAACGAAAAATGCAGAGATTAGGCAGTTAAAAAAAATCATCATTAAATGATATAGAATTTCAACTTCAAAAAAAAAAATATGCAATAGATATTGCAATAAAATCAAAAATCATAGAACATACAGTCATCGCAACATTAATCAGGCAATGCTCACCAGCCTTTGTTGGAATGACAGACGGTCAACTTGGGCCTTATTAAGGGGAGACGATGCCCAATTTAATTGTGAACAATCTTCCAATATTTCTGAAGAAGTATGGACTTTGCTCTTTAAAGGGTAGTTCTCGCTTCCTGAAAGATTTAATAACCAGTCGTCCAAATTTACACTTTGCAAGGTAGAAGATTTTCAAGGTTGGTCTCTTGATGATATCACATGGGCAATTGGAAAACGTAATAACTCCAAGGCCCCGAGACCCGATTGTATTCCACCATGTGTCCTAAAACGAAATCCACTATTATGGGCGCCTTTGCTAAAAATCCAGTTTGATGAGATTAAAAAATCTTCCCAAATACCATCTTCATGGTTGATATCAATCATAGTACCCATGTACAAAAAGGGGGGGGGGACTGACCATGAACATTTTCGACCCATTGCACTTATAGATGCAGGTGCCAAAGTATATGCGATCCTATTACTTCAACAGTTACAGGCTCACTTACATCAGCATGCTGTACTCTCACGTTTTCAGATTGGATTTCGTGCTCAAATGGGCGCGGCTTTGAATGTGACAGTATTAGCACACTTGCTGATTAAAACAAAAAAGCCCAACACAGGCGCATTATACCTGGCGTCGGTCAATCTCTCTGCAGCTTTCGATTGTGTGATTCGCACCACTTTATGGGATAAACTTGAAAGCAAGGGTGTGCCTACACATCTAATATCGCTGATTGGGAAACTCCGGTGTGCAGTCATAATATTGAGAATTTTTTTTTCGAATTACAACAATGTCGAAAAAATTATGTCGAAAACAAAAATGTCGAATTTTTTTTTTTTTTGGGTTTCGGGGGTAAAGAAATGGGTAAAAAAAAAGCAGGGTTGGGGGGAACCCCCTCATTTTGAATAAAAAGCAACCGAAAAAAGAAATTCAACATTTTTTTTTCAACATTTTTTTTTAGACATTATGACTTTCGACATTTTTACATTTGATTTAATGACTATAAACCCGAAACTCCATCATGGTACATCCTACTTGGTGAGAATTGGCAACTCAGGTGCCAACACAAGGCCGATTCCAACGGGTGTGGAGGTTAAACAGGGATGTAATTTGGCAGCGACCCTGTTTAACCTCTACCTCTGTCACACTGACCAAATATGGCACAGTGAAATTTCATATCCTGCAAGGCTTGGCCATTTGAAAATTCAATGGATTGCCTTTGCAGATGATGTGTTGATATTCGATCGCACACACTATGGCCAGCAGAAAAAGCTTTGTATATTCTCAGACTATCTGTTCAACCACAACTAGTGCAACGTGAATAAATCAAGAATCTTTATTTTTAAGAACATGAAAAAGAAACCTCACATTGCTAAATGGATCATAAAAAGTGTCACCATTCCTGTGGACATAAATCTGAAGTATTTGGGATATGATGTGCGAAATCCGAACTCAAGAAAAATGTGGAAAGTGAATTTGAATTCTAAAATCTGTGTATTGGGTTCCCAAATGAAGATTTTTCCATGGGTCCATTGCTAGAATTATATTTGTTAAAAGTAGAAGTGATCATATAGTATGGTTTAGACTTATGTCTTGTGAACATTGACTCCATACTTTACCAGATACAAGGTCAACTATGGAAGACTAAACTAAGAATGCCTAACTCACTTCCGAATTGTGTTCTGCGACAGGAACTTGGTCTATCTGCCTTATCTGCAAGATTTCATTGGCGCCAATTATCTTATTTAGCAAAGATGATTTTTCTGCCAGAAAATTCACTCTATGAAGAATTTTGTACTATGCTCAATAGAGGGAATCCACCCTCAGTGGTACCCTTCTATGAGACTATGACTAAATTGCTTGATGAATTTGCATTAAGACCAAGTGACCTGGAATATCGTTGTGCTCACTTAAAAAATCATCTCTTTCAGCATGATTGAGCAAAAACATTAAATGAGAGGCATACAAAGAAACTGTATACCAAAGCATCTGTATTTGCGACAGCGAGGACTCCTCGCAGATTATATCTGCTGAAATTTCCTTGTAGTAAACTACTAAATTTATATTTAAGATTTAAGCTTAATCAATTGAGAAAACAGTTAGTTGGGACAAGGGAAGTCCTCTGGACAATAATGCGCTATGTCGCTTTTGTAATGATAGCTCACACAGGGAAACCCTAAAGCACCTGACAATATTTTGTAGTTACTTTGAAGTGTGTCACGCTTTTTGGAATGGAATTACTTGGCACAACACAAAGCTGTGGAGAATGGTGTTGGAAGATGATTATGTGGGGATTTTCATGTAAATTAAATCTGTCATTAACCAAATTTCTTGGTGTTTTAGTTGGAGAAATAGACAATAAGTACATCCTTGCAGAAATGTAATGAAATTATGCCTTATATGTCCATGAATACATTTTATTAAGATTTGTGTGACTTAGTTAGAGAATTGGAGAATAAGCACAGGCTTTAAAAGTATATGAAAATATGTATTTTATTCAAAAGAAAAGATCTTTTTTATGAATTATATGAAAAACTCAAAATAGAGAGAACGTATTGACATCATGTGATTTCAAATTATTGTAATGATGAGAATGTTGAAAAAGTTTGTTAACCAAACTAATAAACAACTTTTTAATAAAAAAAAATAGCTCACTAGTCAAGGAAGAGTTTGCCCAGGATTAGACATTATATCAGACATAAGCGCTGGGAGTGCAGCAAGTACAGCAGCTTAAGAAACTTACAAAGCAGATTTACTGCAGAGGGCAAGTGTAGTGAGCCCATATACAGACTCGGCAATATGCAAACATGGAATAAATAGTGACATACAGGAGTGAAGGTGTCAGTATGAAAGGGAAAAATGCTTTCACAAGAACAGAGGTATGCATGCACCCACAGTGTGAAAGCCTCATAGGTCGACTTGGTGTGTTCAGAATTGTTAGTGGCACTAAGTCTCAAGGAGTGCCGAAAATTAATATGGCAAAGGGAGAACAATTATTTGTCTAGTCGTAGACAATAAGACTGTCTGCTCATACAACAAAAACAGAAAAGTGTTGAATGATTATTAGAACAACTGAGGATTTTGTTGAAAACTATAGACACAGTCTTCTTGCCTATTGATGAATTAGTAGTCTATGGAGGAGAGTGGGTTATGACACATTTTTGTTACATTTGTCACAGGCAGCTGTCATTGTTTTAAGAAAGGGATTGGATGATACAAGCCTAAACATGATGATTTTGTTTAGGTGATTAAGGGAAAGTGTGTTTTGTTTTGGGAATGCACCATTTACATATGGTTGAGTTCATAGTGGCACGTACAGGGGAAGAGGCCCTTTGAGATGTTTCTGGTAGAACCAGAGGTGTTTATTGTTGTAATGAAAGTGCAGTATTGCAGCCCTGGGAGCTAGTGGAAACATGGTGAGAGTATTTGATGAATTTAGTCTCAGACCGCGGATATTTACGAGCAAAGAGGGGGGGCAGATGACCCCCATAAAATTAGAAACAGCCATAGTATAAGGAAACATGGCAAATGATCAAGGAATGAATAATAGTAATGGATCACAGAGGTCAGTGATGGTTCTCAAGAGAAAGGTCCAGGTTGATTAAACGTCACTAATGATGACATATTTAGATAGGGTTTACAGAAGGATGAAGTAGCGTTTCTTTAGGAACATCACACACTAATAAGAAAGGAAAGGAAACATTTTATTACATATGGCAATAATGTAGCAGCATTCAATATAATTTAAGGAGGATTTGGAGAGATTGTGAAAATGTCAGGTGGACTTTGGGCCTTTTTGGCATGGGTCCAGAAAAATGAATTAGGAGAAGATGAAAATAAATAATTTACTTTAAACAGTATAGCAATAAAGAGCTCAGTTTAAAAAATTGACGTCATTTGCATGAAATAAATAAATAAATACAAATGAATGAATGAAAGGAAAAATGTATGAAGAAATTATTGGATGAATGAATGAAAGAATGAATGAATGAATGAATGAATGAACAGTAACAGGGAGCATACATAAGCAGAAAATCCAAATTTGGAAAATAAAGAGCATTAATAAAATCTGGTGGCCAAAAATTGAAAAGAAAAAGTTGTGCAGTACAATAAAAAAGAATGATATTGGTTTATTTTATAGATTACGATTATGGACCTTTTGTGAACATAGGAGGAATGTCTGCATGGCCTTAAATAGGGGAAGAGACAGTATATCACAACATAGGTAAGTGTTAGTGAATAGGGAGAGGAATAAGAGGTGAGTACTAGTTCACTCCACACAGTGTGAACATACTGATCACTATAAGGAGTAAGAGGACCCAGGTGAGTAACAGAAAAAGAGGCAGATAGAGAGAGAGTGTTTCAATTATGTAGCAATTTTTTCCCAAGATAGGTGCAAATAGGTGTGAATAGAGTATCATATAAATGCAAACATGGCCACCTCAGACAAACGCAGAACATAGAAAATGTCAAATAAAAGTTGGGTAACCTTTATATTTTTTGATAGTTGGCAGGATGCCAACAAAGGTAGATTTGGCAAACGTATAAGAAATGTGTAGAATGGGCAAACAATGTAGTTTCAAGATAAAACTGGAAGGCACGTAGTAAAAATTGTGTCATATTCTAGAAAAACAGGGGTAGGCTAGATTAGTGTAGTGGGGTAAAGAGGAGATAATGCGTAGTGAGATGTTTATTGTGTCTCAAACAGGAATAAAATACAGCACAGAAGAAAAATGAGCATGGTCCAACGCATTTGAAAGGAAGATGGTGAAGGAAAGATGAAGCACATGCAGCAAAGCCGTTGAATCATAGAATGAAGCATTTACAGCAGAGCAGACGAAGACCGTTCAGCTGAGCTGCGAAAAAAACAAGAACAGGTTCAAATGCTGTATAGGTCCAAAGAAAATTATTTTAATTCTTATGTGCATAAATGAGTCAGCGAAAGCCTATACGTTAAATGGGCTAAAAAAAAGCCAGAAACAAGTCTAGTAAACATCTTTTGTTAGCAGCAAGGATAAAGAATTTAGTTTAGGAAGAAACTTGAGCCCATTGCCAGTCCCCAAATGACTTTTGTCTCTATTTCGATTTTCTACCGAAAACAGGGATCCCTGCCAGCGATGTCCTCTTCTGCTACGGATGCACATAGAAGATGGAGAAGACGACTACATGTCTTAAATGTGGTTTTTAAAATGTGTTTGTTTGTCATTTATTATTTTTAGCACCTCTACATCTGAGAATGTCGATGTAGAGGGAAAATGAAAAAGTCACCTGAAAGGACATACAATTTTGTAATGAAAGAACAAGCCCACAGAAAGTAAGGGCAAAGATGAGATAGGTGAATGTATGTATTGCCTAAAATATAGACGCAGCTGAATATTTTTATTGAAAACAAACCAGGTCCCAGCAATCAGACAGCATACAGAAGAAAAAAGTGAGAAACATAAATGTGTGTGAAAAGGGAGAAGGTTAGTAGCTTTGGTATATAAAGAACCAAAATACATGTTGAAGTTTTTTGTAGGAGGCTGGGATGTTCAAAAAGTGAGATAATGGAGTTTGTTTAGAAGGCAGGAGGGGTGAAAGACACATAAGAGTAGATTTTTTAAGGGTTGGTTCGAGAAGAAATATATTGATGATAGAGACTTACTTGTTTTTCAGAGGAAACTCACTCAGTTTTATTTTACAGGTGGGCTACGAGGAATCTTTATACTTGGATAATTGGAGGCACACAAACTGAGCGGAGAGAAGAATCGAGGGACCTAACCAGATGCCCACTCACAAATGTGTCTGCTACGCAGTTATAACAGCTGACAATTCCCTTGTAAAAATTCCCATATCCTTCAGTACCCCAAGAAACGATTGAATACCGCCATTGTCATAATGTCGTGAAAAAGACAAAAACAATAGACCGAGTGGCCTATGTAAAGAACCAGGAACCAGGTTGTATAGGCATTCGGTTTTGGATGAGGTACTGGGCTGGACAAGGAGAAGAGGAATCGTTCAGAAATCCATACCTGCATGTTTTTCTCTGACTGAGGTCTCAATAAAGAACTAGTGTAATAGAGCCCAATCAGTCACAGCAGGAGGAAGCCAAGTACAGACCCAGGGTGTCTATCGAAGAGTGCCAGTAAAGGCATGGTCCCAGGTCATGACTAAAGAGGTGATATCAGGGTTTCCCATATGAAGGAGACGGCAGTGCCATGAGC